>NC_142117.1:16205000-16805000 GCF_056152115.1 Neolamprologus brichardi | reverse complement strand
CACACTGCATAAAGAAGCATGTTCTCATTTATACCCAGTGGTGAGAGGGGTAATCAGTGTGAGCCCAGCTGTCTGGGCTCCAATGTTCACGCTTTGATCGACGAGTTAGTAGATCTATGATAATTTGCCATGGTTATATCAAATGAATGCCGAGTGCGTGGGGTTCGTGGGGACATGCAACTTTTTTGCAAGCCTGTGATCGCAGTAAGGAGCCGAGTTTAATAGTGTCTGTCAGAAATGTTTCTCGTCATTAATCAGAACTGCAAAGCATTTGCAAGCAGTTCACAAGCAAAGTTCAAGGACAATAATGTTCCTTTAACTTCCTTATAACACGTTGGCAAATGAAGCGTACAGAAGGTGTTTTGCTTTCGGGCAATACATTTCGGATCAGATGCAAACGACATCAGATTTATCGTTGTTGTGTTTACCCTTGCACTGGTCTCATCTAGAAACTGCATTACTGAGGCATTTTCAGATCCTTAGCTTCTTGCACTTGGATTCTTAAAATTGAAATGGCTTGCACCTTGTTGCATTCAAATCCACAAAAGATGCTCGGTTCTATTGCTGCGCCACTGTGTGCACGCATGCTGTGCATATGCAAAACAGGACGTAATGAAACCTGGCATGTGGTAGCCGATGTTTTTGTTGAAAAACCCCATCCATTGGCTGAAGCATAAAGCTGCCACTCTGCCGTTTCATGTGGAGACCTAAGAAGAGCTAGACAATGATATTAGAAATAACCTTTGTTCAAGTCAATAAGCAATTTTGCGTTACTCGTTAATCACAACGCGCTGGCCATAGCAGAGATGTGGGTTTCACAGGGGTAGGTGGAACTGTGTGTTCAGGTTTGTGTACGCAAGGTAAGAGAGACAGACGTAATCTAGCGTGCAGAGATCGAGAGAGGGCTTTGGTTGAGTTATACATGCACACACATAACACACGCACACAGCATGTCCTTCCGTCGTCCTGTTGTCTGCTGGCCTGTTAGACCCTAATCCTTTTTATCTGTCTGCGCTGTGTCTGTGGGTCTCTGTATTTGTTCGGGCACGTTCGTGTGTGTCTGTTGGTGTGCAGCTGAGCAGCAGTGTGTGCTGGTCGTGATGAAGATGTCAGAGGGAGCTGATTAGCTGCCTGTTACCTTCTCTCTCAGGAGATGGGGTCTTGCCATGGGCAGAAGGTGACAGATGTGGACCCATGTCATTACTGTAGGAAAGAACACTGAGTGAAATTCCTTTTTTCTGAAGTTTTGTTTTTTAGAGACTTGAGATTTGTTTAAATTGCCGTTCTTGTTATTGTGTTTGGCTTTTTACTTAGGTACTTCTCTGATGTGGATGCACGCAAGGATTGTTATTTTAGAAGAAAAACATTGAAAACACTGGGCAAGTGTGTAGAAAGAGAAGCGGGCAATCACCAAATGAACTCCTGACCTTCGTGGTGCTATAAACCGAAGGTGGTTTATGAGTCTCAAAGGTACTTAGACGGCTACAGAGAGCCAGAGGACACAGCAACAGTATGAGATCAGAATCTGTTTTCTTGGCTTCAGGATAGCTTCTGATATTGAGCTTGGAATTACTTTCATGTAATCCATTCATTCTCATAGCTGATTCCTGGAGGAACTGCATTCTGATGATTACTCCGGTAATCTCTTCCAAAGGCTTTGGTTTATGGAACAGCAAGCAGCGTGCGGCGATGTGGACGTTCCTCTGCGCTGCAAGGAAACAGATGACGTCAGCGCTCGAAGAAAGTCAACGTTTGTCTCACCGTTATACCCACCTGCATGTTTTTACTATCACTCTCCAGAAATTCTGCCTTTGTTCAAAATTGCTGGGAAAGAGCATCGTTTACTTCCAGTGTTTATCTGAAATCAGCAATTAAAACAATTTCACATCAAAGGTACTTTCTCTGACAGCAGAGAAATACGCATGCATTTTATCCCCCAGTTTAAAATCACACTAAATAAGATTCTGTCGACGGGCTCTGACTGCAAATCGTCAAAACCTAGCTGCCGCCCAAACTGCCCATTTTTTTTATTTATTATAAATATGTTCTGGCTGCAGGGGTGTGAGACAGGCACATAAAGACAAAGAAAAAAAAATGTGTGCGTGTTGCCCTTCTGACCCCACAGCACACACACATATGCAAAATCCCCTGCCAGCTCCCCAGCCGTGTGTTTTAAATCAGTGGGGAGGACAAAATGCAGGGGAAAGGATGCTTCCCCATCGCTAGAGCATCCTTTGACATCGATTTGTGCTATTACTCCTTTTGACACCTGGTTCCATGTGACTAGATGGCCTACAGGCTGGACAACAAAGACAAGGAACAGGGGCAGCAGATACAAATGACCCCCCTCAGGCCAGTCCTTTCATCCTGTAGGAATGTGTGTGCATGCATCAGTGTGGGGTGCTGTGGAGGGGAGTGGGTGGACGGGCAGAGCGGTCAGTTAGAGGGAGGTGCAGTAGAATTATACTTTTGCACCTACACACCATATAGAGCCAATCCGGCAGAGGTGGGCACTGAGTGTCAATAATGACACTAAGATGCTGCTCTCTACATGATAATGATAGATCTGGGGTGGTTAGGGGATGGTGGTTAAACTAAGGGCTCTACCCACACAGGAATCCAATGATTATAGGAATGCATCCAGCTGTTGGTCCTTTGTCGGGACTTCTTAGCAGCCTGTTCGCCTCTCTCGGTTTAGCAGCTCAATAATAGCACTATCACATACACAGTATGCAGCACAGTGATAATATAAAACAGTTGCTCATTGTCTTGCTGCCATCCTTTTGACTCGGGCTACCATTTGGAAGAAAACTGTGAGATACCAGGTTGAGTGAAGGACATTAATGGAAGAAACTTTGCCACAGGGAAGATTTTTTTCTCTTTTCTTTTCTTCTTAAGGTTATTTGCAGTGACATTCTATAGTGGGTACGAGGCATTATTGATTAGGTTAAGATACAAAGAGTATTTCATGGAGATCTGGGTTTTCTCACTGCAAGTCTAGCAAACATCATTAGCAAGCTGCAGAGAAAGTAACCAGCCCTGAAAGCCTGAGTGCAGACAAGCCTGTGCAACAAACACAGGTGGCAGCAATAAGAGTAGTGGGCTTTCAAGTGCCAGCGATGGCTGGGCTATCACCATGTCACCTCTGTCCCTAAAAAAAGGAATGGATGGCCAATTTGCTTCTTCTCTCCACCCATGAAAGGTCATTTGTGGAGAGGCAATGCTTTTAAACAAAACGCGACAGGCTTTTTAGTAGCCTTGGTGGAAGTGCACACAGACTTCTGCATAGGTAAAATATTTATGCTGCGATTTAAATTCTCGAGTTATTTTCTATTTTCATTAGACAAAAAACAAAAAACAAAAAAAAATCGCTTGCCAGCTTGTATAACTTTTTTTTTTTTTTAAATAACAACATTTGAAATATGTGAGTGTATCGCAGGTGTTCTTGTGCTGAAAACACTCCATCTAGCTCTACAGTGCAGCGAGGGAGGATGAGGACACTGTGCGAGTGGGAGTGAGGAGAACTTGTGTTTTTGCTCTGTGCAATCATAAATGTGGCGACTGGGGCAGGGTACCCTTTAAATGAATAAACAAAACAAAAATAATAAGGTTATGCAGTGCAAAAGGAGCCAAAATTCCCCTCTGTGCAGTTGCAGTCACACAAAATTATCTCTTTATTCATGCGCTAGAAAGCCCGTGCAGTCCATTATATAAAGATGTTTCCGTTAACCCAAAGTTTACAGGCATTATGTTGACACAAAAGCTTTTCATTGCATGGAGTCGTTAGTTTGCTTTATGATATATACGATGACAATTAGTTGATAAACCAATTAAGCATTTATTAAAGGGCTCTGATCCCTTTCGAGTCTGCTTATACGTGAAAAACCTGATGGTAATGTTCTCCCACTGTCTGCTTATTGACGTGATGGGTATTCTAATACCGCATTCAAGTGTGCCACAGAGAGTCACAAACAGATGCACTGCGGTGGGATGACTAATTACTAATCAACTCATTATGTTGACCTTTGTGTGAGCAACGTACATTTTTTGCTAGTCGTTCCTTCATCTGGTGTTATTCCGCCGAGTGCTCGCTAGTCAAGCAGCTGTAGGAAAATGAAGGAACGTCAGCAAGTGTTTTGGTAGCAAAGCAAAGCATAGGCCACTTTACACTTTACACGAGGCCCAAATGTCTTAAAAAAATACAAGAGGATGATGAGAGAAGAGGATTTTCGTGGATAGCAAGGATGAGTGATTCAGAGAAAGACGGGGGTGTTTTTAATCCGGTATGTCGCCACTTAAATCCCAGTCACTTAATTTAACCTCCTTTTGTTTAATTAACCTCAGATTTCAGAGCTAATTAGGTTCAGGTATTAAAGACAGATTATTTTTTTCCCACTCTAGCTGCCGGCAAAAGTACGGATGTGGTCTCGCGCCGCATCAGATGAGATCTCACCCGGGGTAACGCTGAACCTTCGGGGGTGACAGAATCCGGTAACGAGAAGCGAGCTCGCCTGAGAGCGATGCCGAAGGTTCAGCCGTCATGAAAATTCCGTATCGCCATTGTTTTTCCAGTGGACATCAAAAACATTTGTTATACCTTGACATCTGCTACACAAAGAAGGCTATCAGACATGGAACAATGGTGAGGCAAACAAAACAAAGGCTTATTTTCTACGTACGGGGACAAAAAAAAAATACTAATTAAGAACACCAAAAAAGGATCAAGGATTTTTTATTCTGTTTTCTTTTCTTCCCCATGTTCTTTCTTTGTCAAAATGAATTGAAAACTGTCTTTTCAAGCATGTGCCTCCACTAAGTGTATTTTCTTTCATGTGACCACACACACAAACCCCTCAGTCTCCTCAGATTCTGTACCGAAACAGTCCTTGCGAGTGTACAAATAATATACCATGCCGGTGGCAATCTGTGATTTTAACTAGAACGTCAAAATGCGCCTTAAGAACTGCTGAAAATATTGACCCCTATGTTTTAAATAAGTCCCTATAGTAGAACGACAGCACTGTACTGAAGGGGACTGGCATCAGTATGTACTGCTCAGTGACAGAACACGCCGCAAGCAGCGTCCTCCGTTCACCCAATCACCAAAGCTGTCACGCCGTGCCTCATTAGCCTGATGGGAGATCCGTGGCAAGTGGCCCCACACTAACCTTCCGTGGCCCACAAATCAATGTGATCACAACAGGATGTGTGAGGGAGGGACAACAAGAGCATCTGTCCTGTCTGTCGGACAACAATACTTGGGGTTAATTATTGAGGCGGCGATCGCAAATGGCGGAGCCACTTGTGCGAATGAAGCGTAAACAAAGCAAATTGGAACAGGTATTACGCGGTGTCCATATTAGGCTTCCCTGAGGCCTTTGTCTGATTACAGCAATCACCACATGCCTCTGGGCTACATAAGTGAGGCACATGAAGTGGTTTTAAAGCACAGGCTCGCACATCTATCTTTCCATCCATCTACCCATCCATCGCTCCTGCTTGATCCTCTACCGCCTCTTAGCCATATTTGAAATTACAAAAGCCTCTCTTATGGGTGGCTTATCACCCATGTAATGACAAAGTTCAAATGTGAATCCATCTGCACATCTCAAAAAGCCATTGAAATCCTCTCCCAAAGGTGCTGATGGCCACAGCAACTACTGTCAATTTAGAAAGTATCTGGAGTCTATAAAAAGGATTAAAAATTATGTGGCTCTAGACTAAAAACAAGTTTAGCACTCTTGTGGGCACAGGATCTAAATCCGCTTCAGAACGAGCCTTTTTGAGAGGAGGGATTGATATTTATTTTTCGAGTTTCTGAGAATTTTTAAGCACATTCAGCGGGGTGTTGCCACGTTTCAGCAGCATTAATCTATAGTCCAGACATTTGAACGTTTAAAAGAACAGACAAGCTTTCAAAAGATGCACGGTCTGAACGCTATACTTCTTTGGTTCCAGCTCAAAATGGCAAGCATGATACATTTATGAGTCCTCCGAGCTTAGGGAAAATGCCAAAGCATGTGAATCATTTAGCATGCAGCCGAATTCAGGTGACTTTTTATATAAAAGAGAGTCTTTTGATTTCTCTCGCTTTGCCTTTGCTCATCACAGCAGCACTGTCATTTCCCACGTGCACACAGGGGTCCCAAAAGCTCCCGCAAGCGTGCACGCAGAAAGGTGCTGGAGAATAATTGTGATCGAAGGCTTTTATTTTTTCATGTAGTTTACTTTCATACCAAAGGAAGAAAAGCTTCCGCGCACGCAAACGCACATCTTCCCTTAGAGCTCGGATAAATCACTGGAATTGTAAAAGTGTTGCACTTATCTTACCCAAACTGGAGAATATTTAGTATTATGTGAGTCTCGGTGTAGGATAGCGATGTGATATTGATGTTTCCTTTTAGCCAGACTTTTTTTTTCTCAGTAAAAACCACCAAGGCAAACAGGCACACATGCACAACCAACAAACTTAACACAGCACAACAACAACGGGAACACAATGAAGGGCCTCTCATCCAGGGCCTCGGTATAATTAACTGGAGCAGCTGAGTTTAGGGATTACTCCAGGAGGGGCGGTGAATTAAAGCTCCGCTAATGAGTTGAAGTTTCTTAATTTGTTCTCCCCCGTAATTCCAGAATGGATTAGCAGTAGCTTTAGTCACCTCTTTCCACCGATTAGCATGGCTCGCCCGGTTTCAGCATTTAACTGCAGCGTGGAGCGAGGCGATGGAAGCAGCAGGGATGGTTACACAGCTTATGAGTCAACTTGTTCAGTGGTAAATGCTCGGCCGTGTTTAGCAGATAAAGGTATTCACCTACTCGGGAGTAAGAGACAATGAAATAGGAGGCATTGTCTCAATTAAATGATAAGAGCCGAGAGAATTTTTTAATTATTTAACCAAAACGACTAAATAAAAAAATAGAAAACATGGAATCATACATTGTGTGTTTGGTTTAATATGCTGATTTGTTGCAAAACACACAAAAAAACTGTCGTAAAGGTGAAGTATTTTAATTTGATTTGGTTACACAGAAAATATCTCAGAGTTTCTTCTGCTGTTTTGTTTTTTGAATCTCTGTTTTTCCACTCGCTCATCCTACCTCTCTCCCTTCCTGTGTGTCTGACTCCTCAGCAGCACCAGGATAGTGGACTTAAGACTGTCAATTAGGGTTAAAAGGCTCTGAGGATGGTGGAGAGCAGTCAAGCATGACGACTGGACCTGGCAAAACACCTGATGCCTAATAATGAAAATTGGCAGGGCTTGTTTTTAATTCTCCTGCTACTTGGGGCCATGTTGCTCAGGAGCACAATAATGCCGGAGGGTGGAAAGCCACACCTTCAGGCAGGTTTTTCCATTAGCCCTATGCTCTCTGGCATGCATGCTGGAGTGCAAGTGTGTCGATAATACACACGTTCCGACTACCAGTCAAAGCCCGCGGATGGAAAAACCCCCGTGCTTTCGACTAAATATGAGCAACAGCAGTGTAGTGTTGTGCTGATTTTTCTTCTTTTTAAATTAAAAAAGAAAAAACAAATAGAAAAAAAAAATACATACGAGAATTCAATAAGACAGTACAGTCATCTTTTATGTGCTTCTCCCTTTCAAATTATGCAGTATCCCCTTTCTGAAACACCTAATCAAAGCTTTATGAGATCAACAATGTTATGCAGGAAAGCCAAGGAGTATGGCTTTCATATTGCATTTGATGTGTGCAATTCACTTTGCATTGACAACGGCATCCGAGAGACCAACAACAAAAGCTGGAAGAGACAAAATGTGTAGTCTGAATGATACGGGGAGGTTTAATCGACCCCAAGAAGGAATGTCGTCAAAGATGATGCATTCAAATGTGCTTTTTTCCTCTCTTAAAGGCCAGTGACCACCACAATCAATGAGAGGCTAATATTATCTAATTTTTCTATTACATGGCTTTTATATTATTGGTATTAGAGGACGGTCAAAAACGTCCTCCTATAGAATGACAAGGTCATCAAACAAAACATCTGACTGATTACACAGTTAAAATGCGTAAGCTATGTCTCGTACCGTTTGTGACCAAAAGGTGAAATAGTGATAAAAAGAAAAAAAAAAACACTTTGCAAGGCTGCTGGCAGTATTTGGGCTCTTACACTGTCAAAACATCCAATAAAGTAGGTGAGAAGGTCCTGTTGCCAATTAGGGAGCAGTAAAAGACTGAGGCTCAGGAGAGGTTTTATTGTGAAACCGCATCACTACAACATCCTCAGATTATTTTTAGATTCAAGCCCCAGAGCAGAGGCTTGCGAAAGGTGTGTGAATATGCCCTTGCCTGGGAAATGTCACACCCGCACAGCAACATCAAGTGTTGAATTCAGTCCTAGCTTAAGGTATAAAGTCAGAACCACTCTCAGTCTAGAGCCAAACACGTGCGCTCTCATTAGGCTCTCTTGTAAGTATAGAGGGCGGGGAAGAAAGGAAATATGCAGTTTCTAAAGCCTACGGCTGACAAATTAGTGGGAAGATTTATTGCTGTAAGCAGGATCAGGCTGTCTGACCGATTAGAGTGACGTATGCATCTCATTGGTGGACAGCTTTCATCAGGAAACTGAATTGCCATGGCGACAGCCAAGTGACTCAGGATGGGAACAGTGGGTGGGCTTGTTACATACTGTGCCATATTTGCAGGCACTTAAATTACTTATGCAGCCACTTAAACTGATATTGCTTTTGTTTATGATAGCTTGATGTTGTTTCATCATGGATGTCTGAGTGAACAGTAGTGAAGTGGAGGGTGGTCATTCAGTAAAATTTGTGAGGCTTTTAGGCATCAGTGCTTCATTAATGGACAATTTCAGAGTTTTATCATGTACGTGTTGCCAGACTTTAGAGTCCAGCAAATCTACTTCACTCGTGGTGTGTGTGTGAGAGTGTTATGAGTTTGTCCATGCATCTATTAAAGATAGAGGTGGAAAAATAGTGTAAACCATTGTACGCATCTAAGTCAGCACGGTCGGGATCGTTATTCAGAAGGGAGGATGGAAAGTGAGAGTGATACAGAGATCTTTAATTGAGGAGAACCCATTCCTTAGCCAGAGGGTTCAAGCACTGCTGACCTCTGCTGTGACCACAGTCATGTTGACAGCAGCTGCACTTCACACATACTCCCCCAGGCATGATGTGTCCACTATCCTTAAGTGATGAGACCAGGTTATAGGAAGATTTATGGGGCTCAAGCTGGGCTCTAAAATCATGCCATGGAGTGATGTATCACTCACTAACAAACAGCCGAAGTGGCACAGCCTGCTTTTGACATAAACGTACTCATCCCTGCTGGTTAACTCATGTGAGTGAAGGTTAAAAGCATTTCTGTTGATTCTAACAGGTTTATGTTTGTTGTTGGTTTGTGGGCTTTGGCAGTAAAACAGGTTAGGTAAATGTACATGGAGACTCGTGATGATTTAGTTATATATATAGTGTTATTTTCTACCGAAATGATAAAATGTAAAGTAACAAAGAGTTGATTTCCCCATAGTCAGCTTGCCTTTTTCGTCGCATTTCATGAGCAGTTTTGTCATAACTGATCTTTTTTCGTTATGTGTTGCCTAGGTTTTTAGTATTCAACTAGTTTTAGTTCCCATGCATGTATTCCTTATGGTACAGAGTGAAGTACTACACATTTTACCCACAACGTGTTATTAAGCATTCTGTAAGACAGTAGATTTTATGGTAATCAAAGCCCCATTTTCCCAAGGTTGCTGTGAAAGTCATGTCTTTGTACTTTTTTTTGCTTTACACTGAGTTGAAGTTGTTATCAGGGATATTTCAGGTAATTGCCATAATTCAGTACAGTAAAACTGGCCACAGGTGGGCTGCTAATAGGAACAAAAGGCTGTGTTCATTATGTCCTCAAGTCAGCTCTTTTATGGAGTGAGTGAGGATATCGCGCGGCGTATTTGACCACGGGCCTCTATTAGAAGAAAGGTCTTCCACAACTTCCATTATACTGTTCCATAATTCATCAAACATGCTGAATTTTTCAAGAGGGATTCGTCATCAGCTCCGATTTTTATCAACAATGGGCTTCCTTGTAGTTCACTGATTGGTTTCAGACAGGCTGAGCAGCAGATGAGAAATGAACATAAAAAGCTGCGTTAGGATACCTGTCAAATCTGTCAGTTGCCCAAACCTTGTGTTCATGGCCCCTTATAATGAATTAATGATTAATCAGGATTTTGTGAAAAGTCTCAGTGAATGATGGAAGAATAATGAGATTGTCTTTGATCACTTTATGTTAGCTCATGTCAGTAATTTGCGGTAAGTCATCTGAATTCAGCTGTTGAACTTCTCTGTACGCCGCGAGCCCATTAAACCAAGTTGTTCCTAGAAATCTTCCACATCAACAAACCCAACAGTGAATCCTGATATCCAGGAAGATTTGAGTTACAGCACTCCCGATCAGGCCGGCTCAGGCTTCCGATCCTTGCTGTGGACAAACCATTATTATGTTCATGATTGGACTCCCTGTGTGGAAATACCGAGTGCTCTCCTCTCTGACTGTATGAGCTTAATACTGTGTGGCAGGTCCGGCACTCCACTGCCTAAACACATCTGTCATGTTTTGTCATTGTGATACAGCAACCAGCCGACTCCCACCTCTGCGGCAGGGCGCGCTCTGTCACCGTGCAGATAGATATGTATATAAGAAAACAGACAAAAGAGAGAGGTTAAGTGTCTGTGGTAATGAGGCTTACCAGTACTTACATTACATAAATAGCAGAGGTTGCGCAAAGCAACAGAAAAGTGAGAAACTGAGCTGAAAAAAGTGCACAAAGTGTTTAAAGTTCAGACATGAGGTGTCACGCTGACCCAGCCGTCTGATTCATACCAACTTGCTGTACAAGTTTCTAGATTGGAGTCAGAGCAGGAGGCTTTATTTGCTCTTAGTTTCTCAGGCCCTCTGCACTATGTTGTCTTATGATCATAAAAAAAAAAAATACCCAGAACAAGTCTGGCTTGACCTTAATCTCCAATTTGCACCCGCATGACTGCATTACCAAGACTTCAGAGACAGATACTGTACATTAAACCATCTCACCTGGAGCTGCTCTTATACAATACTCTGTGCAAAACTATTCTCTTTGATTCACTTTTCTCTCAAGTTTGCTCAACCAAGTATTGATTGTCAACATGAATTGATTAGATCTAACCTAGAAAAAGTGAAGCGAATCTCTAAGATGTCTGCTGGCTAGCACAGCGTGGTGTGTTCATCTGGGCTTCTGTTTACTCTTTAGCATCCAAGTCTGAAATTGACTTATGGCATTAAGCGATAAACAAGCGTCTAAGGAAAAGTTTAAAGTTTCATGTGTGGGTTCTCTTTCTGAGATCGGTTCCCTTTTTTGTTTTTTCCAGTGCCTTGGAACGATGTATATTACACAACACTCATAGCAATATCTGAAATGCAATGGAAATGCGCAATCGATAACTTATGAGAAGCAAATAAACTGGAAAATAACACAAAAACAGACAAACTCAGACTGTTAGTGAAAATATGGCTGTGATGTAATGGCTCGCTTTAACGAATGTAGCTTGACATACAGGGCTACTTTATCACGGTTAACTGGGGGGCTTGGGATTTTGGCTGATAGTATTCTCATGGATTATCTAAGGAGGGGTACTATTAGTGCTGTATCATCTGCAAAGTAAAAAACATTATTAGTTACATGACCAACTCACATACACACATACACAGTGTCAGAAAACACTGCATATGTGTCCACATGCTCTTTGTGTCCACATGCTCATTGAGCTATGATAATTAACCCATCATAATGTAGAGAACAGAGGATTGGACAGCACAGATGCAGTGCACGGGGTTCACACTGAAAAATCGAGGGCTAAAATCTGAATAAGTTCTTAAATTAAGTTGTTTGTGTCAGCGTGGTGCGGTGTCATTTTCAGTTTTGGTTATGTAGTAATTGTCTTTGTTTTGTTTTGTTTAATGAAAATCTTTGTTAATTGCTTTTCTCTTATGTCCTTGGACTTTTGATGTTTTGATTGATTGAAATGCCATTTTCTAATAAAACTATTCTAGAAAATATCTTTTGGAAAAAACGTATCAAGAACGAAAATATATAGTAAACAAGACTGACCCCTGAAACTGTTGCCACGAGTAGCATTTCGGAGAGATTGAGCTCTTGTTGGCACAGTATGGCAGTAAGAAAACACATCAAAGTGCCACAGGTGCTGTGGCCTCTGTGTTTTGATCGAGGACTTAAAATAACACATTTCAGAGGAGAACAGTAGTCATTTCAGTGGCACTGTTTGGACCACGGGACTTTGCCCTGAAGCTGAAAGAAAACCTGCTGGAAAAAACAACAATCTTTTGTGATCATTGTGTCGTGCGTGAGATTGTTTACTTACTGCTACAGTGGTTTGAAGACTTTTTTCCCTTTAATCTCAACATCAGCCTGAGAAATGCACATGAGAAGACATAATTTCTTACTGTCAGTGCCCTGCGTTTACAGTACAGACACAACAAGCAAGGTTGAAACTTGTTCCCAGTGGCCAGAATGAGTGACGGGGATGAAGAAATGAAAGCCGCTGTCACTCAAGATTTTCTTGCCTGTCATTAGAAATGTGGTGCCTGTCATCACAGTGAGCTGGCGACGAAGCGCAGGTGGAACTAAAAGTGGGAACGGCTATGAAGAGAGTTAACTGTGACTGACAGGAAGAACAGAGCAATTACAGTGCCTGCCAAGGGCTTTGAGTTCACTAGAGGTGAGGATAATTGAGGAGGCAATATGTAACTTATGTTAGATATTGTTCCTTCAAATCTTTTTAATCGCCACTTTTTTTGTCAGACATGATTTTTTAATGGCTCTTAGCCCTGATGTTAAGGGTTTTATTTACCTGCAAATTTCAGAATCTTTTTTTAGTCAGAGCACCGCCCATCTAAAGCGTATATTGCTTTCCAGTCGGAATAGGTGAGCAATGTTTAATAGTACAGCGTCCAATACCTCATGTTGGTCCCTATATGTATATAATATTGCCCATACTTCCTACTTTGCTACTCATTTGGCAAAAAAAACTGTTGTGTTGAGAGCAACAGCATCTCCAAGTATAAAAGCTCTCTAACCAGCCAGAGACAAACATGGCCTCTCTCCAGAATCACAAGATGGCAGGGGCAGATGGCCAATTACATCCCATAATGTCTAATTGTAAATGATGAGGCAGGTGTCAAATTAGGCCTACCTACAAATGGAGGGGAATTCATAACACATCACCTGAGACACATACAGTCTGTAGTTTGAAAGAGAAACATTAGATATAAGGGGTTACTCTGGAAATGTATAGACAGTGTTTTTACGTGACCTGTTATATAGAAAGATTTGACATTTCAAATACTAGATGTGAGAATCACCAGGCACCCCACGACATTATCCTAATACTTTATGCACGATAAAATGTTATTAAAATTTTGAACATTTTGCAATATGTTGAGTATTTTAATAACGTATATTGCCATTTATTGCCTTTTCAACTGCAGATCATGTCCTCTAAGTTAAACTTTGCCAGTATTGGTTTTAGCTAATAAGATAAAGTTATCTCACTGCAGTCATTTTATTTTATTTTTTTGCTGCAAAATTAGGTTTTTAAGCATAACAGCACTGTCACTAAAACCTGCTGTAAATGTTGCCATAAGATGAGTCAGTCTGCTGTCAGTCAAAAGTTGCATATCTGTTGTTATTTACAAAACAGAATTTTATGTTTAACTATTACATCTGTGTTCAGCAGCCTTTGTGTTTTATAGGAAAATAATCACAGTACAACCAGCTGGCGACCAAGTTGGGTCGAGTCCCCTCCAGTTGAGTTCATTGATAAAGACTCATTCAGACTGATGGCAGCATGTTGGCAATCTGTCTGCATTTATAAATTAGACAGCAGTTATTTACAAACCTTCAATGATCTCTCTGAGAGTGACTGCAGTCGATCCAAGTTAGACTGTAACCGTTTGCAGAAAGGATGCCTCCTATCTGGCAACATGTGCAACCGCCTTGCGATTAAAAGTGGTCACGAGTGTGCAACAACCTGAAACTCTGGACAACAATTTAGTCACTACAATATGCAATCGGTTGCAAAATGTGAAGAAAAAAAAATAGTAGAATCACCAGGTAGCTACTAATTTTTTAAAATAGGACATGTTATCTTATTTTTCTCCATATGACTGAGCCATCAACTTAAGATTAACTCTGAATTAGGAGGCAGTTTTGATAAGCTAAGTGTATCCAGTATTTCATTTTTTCAGTTGAGCCGTATTGATCTAAGTTTTCTCAGCTAATGATATCTTAGGATGGTGGTGAATGAGATGGGCCCTCTTGTTCTTAGTATTCCTAGAATATTTGATCAACATTTTGTCTCTCAGCATCTCCATGCAAAATATAATACTACCCTGTATTGATTTTCCCCTCACTCCAATAAAAAAAGATTAACATTTCCCGATTAATCAAACTATGTGTGCAAATAGTGCAGACCTCTGAACTAAGACAGATGAGGTTATAGCAGAACTGTAACTAACCCGCAATGAGATCTTCTATGAAGTCATTAGAAAGTAAGTGATCTCTGTCACAAACAAACCACGGAATGCTTTCACTGGAAACTTAACCAGCTCAATTTGACAATACGTCTCGTATCGCATTACTAAAAAGTGAGTGGGCTCGGTTGAAAATCAATACATTTCTAACATACTTACAAAATGAATTTACTTCTGTATATTTCAATGCTTTATATTATGTATTATGTTCGATGTTCGACAGAAGCGTTTGCCTTGTTTCACAGTGCCTGACATTCACCCGTTTTCTCTTTTTATATTTCCACATTGTAAATGATTTGAGTGATTTATCTCTCTCTTAAATTCTTGGACCACCAATGCAAAGTTAAATTTAGTCATCCAGAAAGCGCCTTATTTGGCTGGGTGAGCTTTCTAAAGTTTGAGTAAACAAATGAAAATGTCATCAGCGTCAGTATATGCTCAAGGACGTGACAGAAGACCTGAACTACAAAGCAAAGCGCATGAAAAATTACATTGGTGAAATGCAATGAAGGATACCTTTTAAGTTTTCAATATTTAAAGTCTGACAACAAGTTAGGATATCTCACACACTGTTGGCTTGGGTTTGATCGTTTTTAAAAAAATGTTTTTTATCATGCAGCCCCCACGCTTTTTGGATTTGTGCAAGTGAGATTGCTTACATACTATGTTAAATGCTTCTCTTTGTAGAAACAGTACATAGCTGTGTTTCGAATGAGGTGCAGTGCTGTTACTGTGCAACTATCTCAGACATCCATTTCACTCTCTGAGTAAACAGACCTGTGTGGCTCTGCAATCAAGGTGTTTAGACACCAGAGAGTCGCTACAAGGACGTACATTTCTGCAGCCAGTTAACCAAGCCTGCACTGCTCTCTCCTCGTCCCTCTGTTTGCTCACCTCCCCCCCCCCCCCCCCCCCCTTAAGAGGTCACTGCGTCCCCATTCTCCTTCTCGTCTTTCCAAACCTGATTATTGGCTCTCCATCCAGACACAGTCACTTCTGTTAATTAGAACAAACCTTTTAGTCATTGAACATACATCTTCTCTTCTAAGACCGGCCAAGACCGGAGCGGGCTTGCCACGGACCATCATTCATGTGAAGTGTCTGTCCTCTCTGTCTTTTCCCAGCCCCTGCCTCCTCTCTGTGGTGGCAGCACAGCTCCCGTCCAGAAGCACTGAGCTGCTAAATAGCCACAACCAACCGTCCGGAACGACCCAGCAATGAATATTAAAAATCCATCAGGCTGCAAATCAACAAGCCCGTACATGGCAAACACCATTCTTTTCATTTGGTGTTACTGTCACCCTTGCCCCCCCCATTAACGCCGAGCTGTTATAAAGAAAGTGAATCAGCGCTATTATGGCATGTAAGAACCAACAACCTATTAGAGACTTTTGACCTTCTGCTTCAACATTTTGTCACGGCCATGTGACAGGAAAATTTAACAAACTTCAGAGGGACACCGAGAGCCAAGCAAAAATAAAGGAAAAAAAAGGAAAAAAAAGAGGAATTCTTGAGAGCCTAGGACAAAGAAAAGATGCTGATTGTTGATTGCTTGCACTCGTAGCCAAAGGTTGTCCCTGTAAAAGCTTGCCCTTTCCTGAGCAGCCTGGCCTCTCTCTCTTATGAGTATGCTCATATGCTTTTAACGATGCTCTCTAGCATCTCTGCGCTCAGCCATCGCCTCAGGAAGATGCTATTCCATTACCCTCACCCTCAGAGGAAAGCACAAACACATTTGGCGAATCATGTACAGCACGTAGAGATCTGCCGGAGGTTCCTTGCTCAGGCAGGCCTTAGGTGCTGGGTGGGGTCATTCAGGTGGAGTTCTGGAAATTTAAGTAGCGCAGCGCACAGAAAGAGGATGAAAAAAGTGAAACTGAAATAGAAGCAAAACTGACCGTTTGAGGACCTCAGTGTCAGAATACACTATGAAGCTGCAGAGAGGGAAAGAATGATAGGGATGGATCAAAATGGTATCTAAACACATGTTATTGTAGGTTTCTGCTGTGTAACACTACATGCTTGCTGATCTCCAGTGTGACACTGTGTCCGCTCTAACTGATTCCTATGGAGGGGGATGATTCGATTTTTACTAGAGATCAGTGTAATTGCCTGAATCTTACATCACTTTTTGTCAACACCCTGTTCCCATGGTAGTTTGTTGTTTTTTTGTTTTGTTTTTTTTATCCCTGCATTTTATTAGTGGCACAAGCAAAGCAGAAACAGTTTAGCATCTTTCTGTATTTGTAGCTTGGCAGCCATCCCTTGTGGATGCTGAAAAAAGTAATGGGATCCATCCTTATTCATTTCTTGTGAGCTAATTTGATCAATAAGTGTTTAACTAAAGTGATAAAACGGCTCCTATTTGAGCTGCATAAAGAGATTCATATTAATTTGCTTGTAAGTATTGTTGGTGTCGTTGAACATTTGTTGCATGGCAAGGTCGTCTTCTGTGGGAACTTATTGAATCATAGCAGCAGCTCTAAAAATAAAATAAAAGGAAATGTAAAAGAACAGGGACTAATATGATGTGTGAATTTCAAAATAGAAGCTTTATTTTATACCCGTGTGGGATATTTTCACATTAGGGTCTACTCGGGGAACTCTAGCCGCCACATTAGTGATGATTTGTGTCTTTCTAGTATCTCTGTCCACTGTTTGACTAACGTGAGCTCCTGTGTTACCAGCATCATCCCAGACCCGCGCAGAACAAACACACAAAGACACAGCAAATCTCTAGACAGCCTTGGGCAAAGGACCCTGTCCCCCTGACCCACTCCGCATGGCCAGCTGAGTGTCCCACATTGCCTGCCCACTTCACAGCATATGGAAGCAAAGTGCTGCCAATGCTGCAAATGGTGGTTTAGATCCATCTGAGCCCAACTGTCACACGGTGGCACCTGGGGCGTGAGTCTTCTCGAACTAAACTCTGCTACAATCAGGCCACGGGCGCTTTGAAGAAAAACTGCTGCAATATAAGATGTCTTCTCCCTCCAGCCAGCTTGATAATTATTTCATCTCTTCCAATCTCTAAAACCATTTGAGCAGACATCTATAAAATGAAAAAAAAAAAAACTTGAAATGATAACACTGAATTGCGTGTAAATTCTGGTGTATTGTTGATATATACTTCCAAGTCTCGTAAAGGGGCTAAATTGGATTTTGAAATTATTACTGCATATGTGTTTTGACAAAGCGCTCTTTTTTTCCCTCCCTCATGCAAATAAATGAACAGCGGCCGCTGCCTCTAATGCCCTTCCCTTCCTGCCACAGGGCAGACATTAGTGTCACACTCTCTTCAATAGAGGTCTGTCATAAAAGACACATCAATAACCAGAGACGTCTCAATGTTCTCCATTATTATTATTCTTTAATGCTACCACGGAAACGATTTAATGCCTTGCACATTTTTCTCCTTCCTGCCATTGCTGATCTGCAGAGTTTCATTAGCATACAAAGCCCTGTTTTAGTTGTGGGGGGTTTGTGGTAGATAGCAGCCAGCCAGTTAGCTCATCTTTACTAACCCCCTTTGTGTGTGTTTCTTGCTGCCAGAGCTAAAGATGATGGTTTTGTGGCACATTGGGGAGGCTCTGTCACATTAATCCTTCCCACACACCGCTCTAAACCCAGCAGTGCATAATTCTACTGCAGGGTTGCTCAGATGGCCCCAGATACCATAAGCATGAGGTTTGAAGACAAACAGCATCTGGCAAGAGGAATAAAAAAAAAGAAGTTGGGCAAAGGTAAAAAGTCGTTCAGGCATCTGTGCTTACTCAGCTGAGTTTGTGCGTATGTGAGCGGAGATGTAGCAAGAATATAAACTCTGCTTAGATGGACGGTTTTATTTTGGGGGGAAAAAAATCATTCCATGCCTTTCATAACAGGACTCACATGGCATCTTCTTGTATTCCATCTGGGAAATGGTTCTTGCTTTTTGTTATGTCACGTCTGTCATGCGTTTTGGGGGGGGCTGCAGTGCAAACTTGCTGCCAGGCTTGGCCTGAAAAATGCATCTCTGTGCAGAGAGCTTTTGCCTTCAGCAGCATGATTGCTGTCTGCCCCGTCTTTCCAAGTATCTTCAGCATCTTTAAACCCCTCCAGCTTTCTGCTACTTATAAAGCATCTGGAATTTTAGCGGGAGACAGGTGCTGCAGACAGACAGTCAACAAGTTTTTCACTTTCCCCTCAGCCGTCCCTAAACATAACTTCTTTTACGTTGTTGTAACTGAAGCTAGACTTCATGTACGCGCACAGATTATGAGGTATCACACAGTACGCCCTAAATGCTAACACGCATCGAATTAATCACAAATTAGTGTGCATCATTTTCTTACACTTTCTGTCTACTCAATAAACCTCACGCTCATCCCTCTTGGGATGTTACTTTTTTTACGTAACTAATGTTTTAACTTAACACTTTTCCTCCCCAGACAAACGCACTGGTGACCTAGGGTTACAGGAGCAAATTGGTGTGACTTTAATTTGCCCGTATAGCGCCTCTGGTATCACACTATGAACCTAAAATGTCAGTGTGGACCAGGTGCTAGTATGGCAAGAGGAGGAGTGTGTGTGTGCGTTGTGTCGTGAAGGTGGACATTGTGGATGATGGTTGAATGGGAATAAAAAATGTTATTCATTATAATGTGTTACATAGCTCAGAGGAAGAAGCTACTGTATATGAGGTGTATAATGACATTTAGCGCTCGTGCAGAACACTGGAAATATATCTAATTACCAAGTAAATCACCAAGGAGGCTATTGGGGGGAGGGGTTAAAACGCTTAAGTAAATGCAGCAAAACACAGAGGTCAGTGAAACTCAGAATGCTCGGTTGTGTGCAGTGCAAATGCTGAATATTTATGTCACCGCTGTACTTCTCATAGCCGAATATGGAGAGCATCAACTCACACAAAAGGTTCCCTTTGGCTAATGTAGATGTTTGCTTTAATAACTTGGAGTAAGCAGATTCCCAGAGGGTACTGCATCTGCAAGATGAGCGCTCCCATCACCCTGCCGTTCACACTGGCAAACAAACACCCAGACATGGAATAATCTACTGTCCCGCATCTTTATGGCCGATCTTATCGCAACAGCGTAAATGTCTTTGACTTTGAAGGCGTGAGGTGAGGGTGAAGGACCAGAATGCACGTGCGTCTGTGCTGTGTGCAGGCGTGCGTGCACGGAGTAGGGATGGGGTTAGTGGTGGAGGGAGATGGGGGATGGTGGAGTGGTATTTGGTATTTGCAGGATATCTGATAGGCCAGCGTGCCTTTGGATTACAGATGGCTCCGTTATGGTGGCTGCATAATTAGAACAACTGTGTTGAAGGTGCTGCAAAATGGTCTGATTTTGCAATATTGCACCCCCACCCCGCTTCAGAAATGATAAAAATGTGATAAAAGAAAGGATAATAACAATAATAATCACCTCCAAGAACAGAGAGCCTTAGCTTCTGCAAATGAATGAGCCCTTATCGCTGTGTCATTTTCATGTACAGTATGTTTAGTTTTCATTCACTATTCTAATAATGAAGGAAGTCACCACTGCCTCTCTGCCTCGCTAAACATTTTTACTTGACTGAGATTTGTAGTTCTGCAGAAATGACAGAAAAAAAACATTTTGTCTCTTCCAGAGTAAACGGTTGTCATTCTTACCATAAAATAAAACAAGTTGTCCAATTGAGCCACATAGCTCAGTGTCATCCCGATGCCAGAACCAGTCAGGAATTGCTCAGCTAAACAGTGAGTGGCAGCCCACGTGGGTGGGTGTGCACGTGGGACACGCTTGGAGAATGTGTGTGTGTGTGTGCGCATATACCTCTGTGGGTGGTTGACTGGCTGTAAGACGAGGGATCCTGGCTGTGCTGGAATGCACCATGGCAAGGTCTGCTGGCCTGTTGTGCTCCAGGTAATTGCTGACATTTCTTCATTTGTGCACCTAATTGCTGATTTACACTGCTTCTAATAGCATGTGAAGTCAGATCCAGACGGCGTAATGGGCGAGGGGGAGTCTAGCCAGAGGTGTCCAAATAGTTCACTATCCCTCCCTGTCTTTTTCCCCCCATTCTCTTTCCCTTTCTGTCTATTCCACTCTTCTGTGCCTGGCTGACATCTTCGCTGCATCCTTTATTTATGCACTCTTTCATCAGTACGGCGTTCTCCTGGCAAAATGCCTAGTCAAATTGTCACTTAAGATCAGAGATGAGTTTATCTCTCCCTCACTCACTTGTTTTTCTTCCTTGCTGTCTTCCCATCTTCCCAATCCCTTCATGGGATGACTTGTGCAGTCCCTGCATGGAGAGGCTAACAAACGGTTTAGAGATCAGTTGACTGGAAAGAATGGAAAGCAGGCTGGCAGAAAGCGAGACAGTGGCTCAGCTTAAACTGACACTGAGCAAAATCACATTGTACACCATCGCTGCGTTTTCCCAATGCATTTAGCGAAGATTATGATTTTTTTGCGCCAAGATGTTTTGTTTATCATTAGGGGAAACAAAACAAAAGAAAGTGATTATTTCCCAACATGATAAAGTTGCAGCAAGACCGCCTGCTACCGTCTTCCCATATTTTTCATATTTATGAGGTGGAGAAAAGGAGATGAAGGAAGTGTTCAACCATTTATTACAGCATAGGGGCCGAGTCATTTCCTAGAAATGAACACACACTGGGGTGTGATATATGGGATCCCCTCTTGCATGTAACGGCAATTTAAGTGTCCTTTATGATTTCATCAAAATCCCCTGTCCTTGTGTGGTGCAACTAAACACATTAAGGCAGAATGACGGATGGCCTCTGTGCGTGTAAGAAAAACGGGTGGAGGATACAATATGTATCGGGGATGGAAGGTTTTCTAATTAATTATAATGAAAGAAATTTGCCCCGCTGCATATTGTTCAGGTCCATTGGATGAGAACTGCCATGACTGCATCCATGTGCATGTGTGTCTATGTGTGTGATGGCTCAAGTGCCCCACTGTGGCATGCCAGTGTTGGACTACATGATGCTGACTTTAATGGCTGCCTTAATGAAAAGCCCAGACCCTAATTAAGCCCTCTCCACATTGGTGGGGGCATGCTAGATTTAGTTTTCCTCTCTCTCCCTCTAAGTTCCCTTGAGGCCTGTTCTATCACTTCCTGTAGGACATGTTGCCTTGACATCTAAAAGCTTCCTTCTAATGGGTAAATTGTGTCTGGCAACTATGTTTGTCTGTGCCAACATATGCTCGAGCAGCGGAACTTTGATAACATAAAAATCTACTGTCAGCTCCTTTATTTTTCTTGAGGCACATAAGCTCTGAACCAGTACACATCTCAGAATTTCTGATCATCGGGGACCTTTACTAATGGAGACTTTCATTGACAAGAAAAATCTTTGGGTTGGTATTTTCTAATTATCTGGTGTAACTGGCTCAGATATGCCTTCTTTGTAAAAAGAAAAATATGTCCCCAGCAGGCTGGGGGATCTTGTTTTTTGCGACTCTTTAGAAGGTGTGCGTCGCTGATTCATGGGTGCCACTGTTTGATAAGGGTAATGACTTTCCTAAACACTCATCATCGCCAGTATGGAACGCGTGTCGAGTGAGCTGACCGGAATGTTCTTGAGCAAAGTGACACAGAGCGGTGACGGACAAAGTGACTTCTTGGAGCCGTTAGAGGTGTGGGAGATGTGCGAACCCAGCAGTGATGGATAGAGCCGCAGACCCAGCTTAGTCATCCTTCCAGTCTTCCTCAGAGACCTACTGGAAAATATTTGTTGCCCGTGTGCTCGTATACACACCTATAGCGTCAAAGCAAGACACCTTAATTAAAGTTTTCCAGTACCCAGCTTGTGTAAATCTTCAGCACATATAAAATAGTGTAATAAACAGCCTTTTCTTTGTGAGCAATTGGCAGCTGTGACCTTTAGCTGTGTTCCACCGCCAAGAAAATGTTTGATAAAAATCGGTTCACATATCTAAATGTTCCCATTTCTTCCTTTCTACCCTCTTTTTCATTTGACTTGCTTTAATCATGTTTCCCTGCTAGCTGTCACAAGTAAATAATGAGTAGACTGAAGATGTCTTTGATTAGCAAGGCCTTAGCTGGGTCACAGCTCAATGGCACAGACAAGGAAAAAATCAGCCCGTTTGCTGAGGGCTCATTAGGAGCCTTGCCGCGTGAAGCCAGGGTCACTGGATGATATAGAGTCTTTTTATTGAAAACCCCTTGATCCTGAAGATCACGGAAATATGCTCCGCCATGATGGCAAGAGAGAGGGGAACAATTTCTCCAGATGACAAATTATATGCTTTGGGCTCGGAGGAAAAAGGAGAGAGAAAGCGTGAATACAGACAGACAGAAGAAAGAGAGAGAGAAAGAGGGAGAGGACCTAATCTATACCTATGTGACTCCGAAGCCTGCAGATGAAAAGTTGCATCATGTCAGACCCGGTTTTGATGCATGCTGCCCGCAGATGAGACAGCTGGCAGATATACTGTGGGTAAGAAGGCTATTCGATCAACATTTCTGCAGGGTTATCAGCATCAATTTTTAATAGTCTTCCATTAGAAAAAAAATGGAAATAAATCATTTCTATTTCTTTGAGCCAACTGTGAGAATAAATGTAAACAGCCATTAGCATCTGTCCTTCGCTCTAGATAAAATTGGTAAAACAACCATCTGCTTGAGCTCAGTTTTAGACTGTAGATGCCATACTGTGCTATATTTGATATTTCATGATAGATACATTGATTAAGTTTGTGTGTTTGCTTCCATAATCAATAGCTTCCATCGGTAACTTTAACATTATTTTGGAACTTTTCAATCTGTTGTAGTCCACATGAAAACTCAAATAGCTTCTGCTTGAAGAAAAGCAGGGTTTTTTGTGTGTGTGCATGCATGCACAACTAAAGCACAAACTAACAGGATTAATACTTATCAATTAGTACATCTGCAACAGGCTTAATGGTGGTAACATTTGGTATATCATTAGGCATATCATCCAACAGCTGGGTAATAAATCCTGCTGTGCTGACCCAAAACACGCACATATTCACAGAAAAAGTTGCCGTTTTCCTTTTTTCTCAGTTGCTTTTAGTATTCCACATTACTACTGCGTGTGCTTCGATAGTCAAGAGTATGGGGTTTCTTTTTTCTAAAACATTTTCTGAGATTAGGAGGTATTTTTCAGTTGGAGTGGAACTTAGTTGGTGTTGACTTCTATAACTAATTCTTCCTTTAAGGAGGTTTTCAGTGGCCTCAGCCCCCATTATTCTTGCACATCTCATTCCTCTGATACTTCTCCCTGCTTGTTCTCCCACGTGACGATATCATTACTGCGGAGATGCCGTGATACCAGCAATAATTATTCATAAAAAATACGAACCTGCAAATTAATGGGGAGACATTATGCATACTGGTCTATCGTGGTAATGCATTTGAGGGTATTTTTAACACAGGGTGACGCCGGCGCACAGGTTATCACCTGCAGCCCGTTATTCATATTCAGCACTATTTGAGCCAAGGTTAAACGGGGGTATTAAAGAACGACAGCCGTAATGGTGTCACTACAGGGATGCATGTTAATGCACTCTGCTTATGTCCTTTATTTCCATCAGAACAGTCGATATTTGGTTTATTATTCCCTTCTGTTACTTATGAGTACATTGGCAGAAACCTTTTTGCTATTTAGTGTTAAACTGTCCCATGCTAAAGCTAAAACTAAACATTAATGGTTTGGGCAACTATGTATGTGAACAGCCATTAATCTTTAGTAATGGATATGAATTTTTTTTCTATTGTATTATGCTACATATTTATGGTTTTACAGTCCAAGGTTGTCCACGGGTCTGTTCTTTTAATTGGGAACAGTTATGGTACTTGTTATCAACCTCTGCAGAATTAGCCGTGGTTATTCAGTCCCCTCTGGGGCTGCATACAGTATGGCAGCAGCGGTAAGAAACTGTGAAAACCAAGGTCCAGATAGAGAGAAGGATAGAAATGGACACCCAGGGAGCTAGACAGAGCCAGAGGAAGCTCGGGACAGAAGGCTCAGGTTGTGACATGTTAATTGCTCCTCTGCAGCCAGGTGCAGCAGAGACTTGGCATCTTGTAAGGTCTAAAACTGCCTGGGAGTAGTCGTTTCTCTATTTTTCATTCACACCTGACAGGTAGCACTGACACTCACTGTGCGCACACGCTTACTGCCTGCAAAAGCATAACAGAATCAGATGTTTATCATCCCAAAGGGCATCACGTCACACTGCCAGTCCAACTCACTCCAGCTGATTGCAAACAAACTCACTGACATGTGCTTCTACAGTACTTGGATCCAAACCTCTCCATGAAACTGTCCGTTTATAGCTCCTTTTGAATTGCAGGGAAGGTATTTTCGGTGGTGTGTGTAGGATTAATACAAGCAGATTTTTCCCTCTCAAACAGAAGGTTTTGCTCCCACATGATGATATTGTTTTTTCACTGTTTCATAAATTTAAGTGTGGGGGAATTCTTATATGTTTGCTGATTTTTTTTTTAAAGCTTCATGTTTCAAATGATTATGGCACAGTGCAAGCCTCTGTAAGTAAGGCATTGACACACAGGGCAACAGGAGAGAAGTCACACAGAGAGGACTAGCTTACTAAAGGTCAGACTGTCACTATGTGGCAGCCATTCTAATCTCGCTTAACCCGAACTTTAATAGTGCAACATGATCTCCATTAGTTACTACAAAAAGCGACACTCCATTTGTATAGGCGGTCATCTCTGCGTTTTTCTGAGATCATATATAATTGGGTGCACATCTCATACTGCATCTATGCCTTGTAGAATTTTTCTAACTTGCGACTGGCTTCCTGCCTAACAGCGGCACAAAAGCTCCGACTACCTAGGCAACGGGAGTCAAGGGGTAAGAGCCGAGGGTAGCTCCTCTTGTGCTGGAGTCATAGAGGCAGTTTGGCGACCGGGCAAAAAGCAAGAGCAGAAGAGCCTATAAGTGGCCCGGTAAAACCTGCAGAAGACCGTGACCACCGCTTGTTAAGAGGGTATCTAATTGGTTTACAACCCATGTCATCACCACTTACAGTGGTTTAAGATACGCCTCCATAACACAGTAGTCGTGGGCACTAAATGGAGAGATGGAGAGGACCTTACCCTGAATCATGAACAGGTTTAAATGGAAGCTCGTTTGATATAATGACTTATAGCTGGTCTCTGGAGAGAACTCTATGGTAGATGGCCCAGTTTTTATGACTGCTTTTAATGCTTGGCATTCTGGCTGTAACAGTCTACATTCCCAATGAGCTCTCATTAAGTGCAGGCAGTTCAGCATGTTTCCCCACTCTAAAACCCATCGTGGTCATCCAGTTTTGTTTTGTTTTTTTCTCCCACTCTTTCTACCAGCTTATGAGTAACTCTTCCATTTGGAACAGCATAATTATAAACTATTTATCTGTAAATATTTGGTAAATTATAGTGCATTGTTGGCTATATCACACTTATAATAAGTAGATAATAAGTAGGTAACAGCTAGAATAATTTCCACAGTGACCCATCAGCTCAACTAAGTATCGTGTAGTTGCGACTGTTTTAGGTAATGAGATAATAACTCAGATTTAATTACACAGTTGCTAGGAAATTTGGCAGCCTCATAGGAACACCTCCTCTGTAACTCACTGATTCATGTTATGATAGTAGTTATCCAAAGTTTATATTGGTAATCAACACTGTACAATGGAAGCCAAAACTTTTTTAATTCTATATCATCCACAAATTAAAAAACAGCAAATATACCATAGTGTAAGGGTGTTTCTCTGTGCTTACAGTGTGGTAGATCTTCTCCCTGAGCTATAATTTCACTACATACCATTGCAGTTTGGATTTATGGGTAATAGAGGAGGATTTTTTAAGAGACTGGCTACCTACCTCTTCTGTAGAGAATTTATTTAGGCCTATCTGAGTTTTTATAAACCTAAACCAGTCAGGTAATACTGAGGATTTGCATGTTATTTTAGCGGTGCTTTACTACTGTTGTATAGCTTATTAAAACTTAAAATACATTGATTTGGTAAATCCTTTGTAAATACTTGACTGTTTGTGGGACAGTGACAGTCTATGAGTGCTGCATCTTTTCCTACTAGAGCTAAATGTGAGTAAGAGTCACTGGCAGTAACCTGCCTCTTTCCTCTGGTGTTAATGAGACATAAAGTGTGAAAGGAACTATTCAGTCACTAACTTCATCATTGATTGTTGAGCCAGTCTGACTAATTTGGTGAGGTGACACATGCAAAAAAGGGACTTAATCATTTCTGGCCTGCACTAAACAGATTGACTACCTCTGTAAAGTCCTTGTCGCACACAGAATCATTAGTCAAATCAAATCAACACCCAGCTAAAAGTTAAAAGTGTGGAAGAGGCAGTGTTTATTCTTTTTTTAAAAAAGCTACACTTCTTAACGCCTTTAACTGCGCAGAAGGATGAAAACTGGCAAGTGTTAAAGCGGGCATCAAATTAGAAAAATGAGAAAGAGCAAAAGACAGACACAATGCCGGGTGGGGGGGTTGCAGGTAGTGATGGGAGGAGCGTGGGGGTTCAAAGCTCTCCTACCACTGGGAGCAGAATTATGCCTCCAGGCAATGCTGTTGGCAAGAAAGTTCAAGAGGTGTGGAAAAAAATGGGGGGAGGGTGTAGTTTTTTAAAAAAAAGCTTTCTTGAGGCTTCACAGTCTAGTAACCAGGATGCTGAGTTGGATGTGGCAAAGTGCCCCAGGGGAGGCCAGGAGCGCTAAGAGACAGTAACCTGAGATGAGAGCTACCGAGCTTCAGCATCAAACCACTCCTGTGATACAGTGAAGACTACACTTTCTGGTCACTTGATTTCTCTGTAACAGCGCGAAGGAGCAGTTCTGTTGGCCGGGCTTGCTGTTTGTGGTTAAAAACGAGGAGAGAGAGTTTAAAGTTTTTCGGTGTTGTTTTGTACTTCTTCAGTAGAAATGCTTTTTCAGTTGCTGCCTTTGGTAACCATGGTTTGGTTTGTGTATTAGAGAACATTTATAGCATGTGTTAAAGCCAGATGGTTTTTATATATATATATATATATATATATATATATATATATATTTAGAGGTGCTAAGTAGAGGTACATAATTTGTTCAGCTGAGTGGTTCTTGCTCTATAGTTTGCAATATTCAGTAACCAGAGTGTTTTGTGAAATCTGGGAACTGGGAATCTATAGTCTCATATAAAGTGGTGCTTGAACATTTGTGAGCCAGTTCGATTTTTATGACCTCGAATGTTTTCAGATTGTCACACAAGCAGTAAAAGTAGATAGAGTAAACCCAATTAAACCAATAGGGAAAAAATAATAAACTTGCTCACTTATTTAAAAGTAACAGCAATAACTACAACAGCCAGAGTCCTTTTGGTCCATATGGAAACTTTCAAATATCTGAAAGAAAACCCCTTCAGAAAATCCAGTAAAGGTTAGAGTCTGTTGCTATGACGAAGGGTCTGTTGAAATAAATGGGAATACAGAGTTTTAACTTCCGTTTAAGTGTTTTCATCATCAGCCCTTTAAAGACGTTGAATTGCTTATAATATTACAATAAAAGTGAAAGTAAAAGAAACTGTTTCCGATGTTTTTTTTCCGCCACAGTTTCCGGTAAACCTCTTTTTCTCTCGTCGCCATCACATTTATATTGCTGCCTTAAGTCTCCTAAATTGTTGGACTACTGCATTCCGCACAGCTGTGCAATTTTATGGCATTTGCTAATGTACTGTAAATGACATGAAATACGACTAACTTAGTTTTCTGCCAGCTCTGGCTTTTATATCATTTTTTATACCATTTTGAATTCCCATTTATTTATTTGAAGGCAGATGTGATTTTATGTCCTCACCATAGCTGTAAAGTGCTACTTTGAAATGCAAATTAAGCTTTGATTGAGGGATTTTCATGAAAATGGCGTTGTGTACAAAGTGGCAGTGTGAAAGCAAGTCCAAAGGGAGACGTTTTGTGGTCCCATTTGGGGCTTTGTGACGAAACGGTTGGTTAGGGGACGCTGTAAGACACGAAGTTGAGGCCCCAGCGTGATGAAAGACCTTGCGGACGGTCTTCGTCTTGTCTTCTCACTGCGAACCACCCCTCCTGTAAAAGTGAAATTCCAGTTCAAAACACCCAACAGCTTTCCAGCCACTTTAAAAATGATGCATCCAGCATGCTGGAAATGAGATTTTTTGTCCATTTAAGGGCAGATTTCAAAGAAAGGCTTTGGGAATCCAAATGAAATTACAGGATAGAGTGTCTGCTTAATGCCTTATATGCACTTAAAGGTAGAGTGTATACTTGAAAGGTAATGGCTTTCTGCAGTTAAGTATTATGGTGGCTCCCACACTGAAATGGATCTCTTTACTCGTGTCTTGACAGAGTTCTCTTAGTGAAGGTGTGGCATAATGTAGTTCCTGCTCAGGTCTCTTATCTCGTGTCAGTGTTATCCTGCACACCTTGATGAAGCTTCCTTTCCTCCCTTGTCTTGTAACAACATTCCACTCTGTCTGACAGGTACTGTAGCTAGCTGGATCCTGCCTCTCATCTCTCTTTCTCTCACTACACACAACACACACAAAAGGCAAGGCTTTTTTCACTTTTCCCCAATTTTTTCTTTTTCTTTTTTTGCTTTTCCTTCCCATTAACGTAGCACACAGTGCTGCAGTGTCAGAAATACGTTTGGTTTAACTGATCCCGCTCATCCCAATCGCCCTCTTTAATGCTTAGAGCTGCTGACACCATACATTCTGCTAACAAGATCGGAATTAAGTTGTACACTGTGCAATGGAAAGACTGAGTATGCCAAACAAGCCGGCAGTAGTTGTCCATTCGAAAATCAAACCCGCCGAGTTGTTTTCAAATTTGCACAAGGTAGGCACGATGGATAAGAGGGAATATGGATGTTACGAAACATCGGATCCCTCCTTTTCAAACACCTCCTCCTGAAAGTGACACAACAGAACAGCATTCCTCACTTGAACTCTTACCTCACTAAGCTTTGTTATGTGGCGTTGGGGCATTAGTGACATGCAGCCTGCTTTGTTAAATAAGTGTCTAAATGTGGTATATCTGTTTTTAAGCCATAGCCTTTCACTGCCTGCAGTATAAAGACAGACATCCTGCAACTCAGCATTTACCTAAATTAAGATAAAAAAAAAAGTATTGAAAACGTACGACAACCTAATGATAATTAGCATTTATGGGGAAATCATAAACACACAAATTCTGCTATAATAGAATCTCATTTCCATGTACTATAATAATATGATTACAGCTCACTTTAGAATAGACAAGGCAGGGATCATTATTGTAACATTTCCAAGCATTTATGGTAAAGGTAGAATGCCTGTGCTGCCTGTAATGGCCATGGCTGAGCCACTGACGCTGTGATTTAACCTGGCACTTTGGCGGCGGCGAGCCGCTCCTCCAAATCAAGGCTAAGTGGTGGATTCATCAGTGCCCTGTCGAGATGAAACACTCGCCCGGCGGTGACACAGAGATGAGGCCCTGATTGGGACAAATACGTCTCCCTCTGGTGTCAGCTCTCATTCACCGGTCTGAGCGCAGGCTGAAAGAAAGACAAATGTTTTGATTAGGAGTCTCTTTCAATGTCACAGCAGCAAGGGAAGAAGAATGAGATGAGGCTGTCTCCAAGGGAAGCAAATAGTTGAAGACAATGAGAGGAAAATGGATGTCTCTACTGTCTAGAGGGTGTCGAATGGGGATTCTGAGTCAGAGAAAGCTCAGTAAAATTGCCTCTTTTAATGTGACTGCATATTTTTTTTCAGAATACCCTTTCAATTCCAGATTGGTGATTGTTAAAATCCAAGTGAAAATAAATACAATCTTTCAGAAAAGTAACAGTTGTTTATGGCTCTGTCTGCATTCCCTTTAAAAGAGTTTTTCAAAGCCAAGAAAACAAAGTTTGTGAAAATCAGTTACCACTAAGCACTGTGACTTACTGCTGCTTATTCCTTCAGCCTCAGAGTATTTCTATTATCATCACAGAATTGGGTTGTGGGAGTAGCCACGTCTGCCTGCCTGTCTTTACAGGCATCTTTTGTAGATGAAAGATGCGGTTAAAGCACACTTGCTGATCCCATGTTTCCCCATGTTCTTCACATATCAGACTCAACTTTTTGCTAATCCTGCGAGCTACCTAACACAGCACCTCGTGTAGCCCGACGTTTCCTCACAAAAAGAACAAAATGTTGGTGCCTGTGTTCCAAAGTTGAGAGGGAACAGTGTGAGTGAAAATATACAACGCAGCTTTGCGAGACTTACCTTGACAGATATGGCGTGCATTTCAGTGGGATGCTGAAATGAGTAAACAGCTCAAAGTGCCCTCGCTGTTGTTCTGTGAGAGCTTTATCATGGATGGGAAAAAAAAAAAAATCAGAGTATGGTTTATTTATGGTGCATCTTACCATTTGAAACCCCTCCTCTCAGTGCACCTGTTCTGTAAAGATGTCTCTTTTTGCTTTGTTTTTTTTTTCTAAACTAGAATAGATGTAAACTAAAAGAATATATATATATATATATATATATATATATATATATATAGAGAGAGAGAGAGAGAGAGAGAGAGACAGAGAGAGAGACAGAGAGAGAGACAGAGAGAGAGAGCGAGCATCATCTACCAATTCCCTGTCTACTGCAGTCTGCATGTCAAAGTACCCTTGGGCAAGATAATCAAACCCCAACGTCCCCCTGATGCATCCTTCAGAGATGCTAGCTAAGGCGCTTAGGTATACAAAAATTTGCTTGTATGAATGTGTGTGAATGAGTGTTGTTGTAAAACGTGCTTTGAGTGCTCATTTAGAGTAGCAGTGCATATTTATTTGTTACTGAAGTTGTGCAATTAAAGGTTCTAGCCCTAAATCCTAACCCCTAATCCTTGTTACTAGGGGTTAGGGCCTTGAAGTGGAATGTGTTAACCAACTATAATTTTACAGTTGCTGTTATAAAGTTAAATCTATTTCCCAATTGGCAACGAATCTGAACTGAATAAATACCATTTTAGGTTTTTGTTTTCATGGATAACATAAATTAAATGAATTGGAAACCTTTCCTATACACCTCCGAGACACACCGTTCCGTGCATTTTGGTTATATTTTGAAAACAATTTGATCCTTTCTCTTTATTTAATCACACTCAAAGAAATAAAAATACTAAAGTAAGTCTTGAAAGTCTAGGTACACTTTTATCTTGTCAGCCCGACAAAATATGAGTTATGGCTGGACAAAAGACAACTTAATGCAGCTTTCTGTCCCTTTGACATATCGTATAATAGAAAAATGTGGCTCTGGCTCAAAATATAGTGTATGCCCTATTGGACTAAGACCTTCTCTACACCGCATCCATCAAATCAGCCACCTGAGTCTGTTTCAAATACTCATCATTCCTTAATGAATGTGATCAATCCCAATGTACACCTGCTCTGAACACCCTCCACGGTCCCTTCTCCGGAGTATCCTTTATGAATCATCAAGTGTGTCGATATCCATATTCCGACATCTTTATGTCAGCAACAAGACAATAACAGGGCTGGCCCTGAGCTCTTAAAGCAAACATTTTAACAAAGACTCTAGTAACAGGAGGGGTAGTGAAGAGGCTGGAAGCCATGAAGTGGGGAAAGTGGACACAGAACGGATATAATGGAGCAGAGAAACAGAAGGGACCCTTCCTGTTCAATCAGGCCCCATCTGAACTCACAAACTCCCTCTCTTCTCCATCTTCCTCACTAATTTGCATCTCTTTTATGTCCCTGCTTCCTATTATGCAAAAGTGCACGCTAAAAAAAGTAGTCCAGTTCACAAAGTGAGTCGCTCCATTTCCCCACACTTTTTAATCAATACCAGTCGGGGTGGGGGGGGTTATGTGGTGTTCAGTTGCATTTATGCTAACTGGAATATTTGAACTGTTCTCTTTGAACTGTAGTTACCTTGGAAACTAGCCCACAGGACTTGTTTTATAACAGTAATTACAATTAGTGGTCAGACGAGGTCTTGAGTTTACAGAACATATAAATACAGAATCACATATACATCTTACAGGTATAGCACCCTGCTTTGTGAGCTATGCGGCATTTCAGAATGCTCACTGGCTGCTTGGAAGCAGCCTTGACGACCTTTACGACCCCCAGCTTGCTTTACATGGATGACTTTTCTAGCTTATTGTATGCAGACTGCCAGGAAAGATGAAGCCTTGAGAAATTTAACAAGCGGTTTCTCGGCTCTGATACTCCACTTTCTGATGCCCATGAAATCTTACTTCTTCTGGCCATGTAGCTGATGATAAAGCGGGCTCCTGCAAGGCCTTCCCGCTGTTGCCATTTGTAATTTTTAGAAGTCATCACTGGGGGCGATACATCTTGATTGTGCCTTGGCAACTGTCATGCTCCACTAATGCACAGTGTGAGAGGGGGCATAAATGCAGAGTCTTCCGGCAGCACTGATGTTTATCTTCCCTGCTTCATGAATTTGCATTCCCATAGACACAATTTACTCATAATGGCAGGCATCACAGCGTAGATAGGCCCAGTGTATTATCAGTCTGTATACAGTGTTTGTTTTACAAGTGGACAGGCAGGAAAGGGGGATTTGAACATTTTGATGAGGAAGACAGATTGATAGTAATATATGCCTCCTCTAATGGGCTTGATAGAGCTTTATGAAATATTCATCATTGGCTACTATTGTTGTAACGTTGGCAGCTGCGTCTGAGGGATCGCATTTTTATATTAATAAAGTAGCCCGTGTAGGACAAGCCTAATGACTCAGAGAAATACTGCGTTATTTCATATCAGAGTTCGTATAAAACGGGGGGTTTTCAAAGCTTTGACTATGACGCGCCAGTTTACGAGCAGGGGTATGATTGATGGCATTTCACGAACATATTTAGCTCGTGTTTGTGAAATGTGTGGTTGGAGAATGGTGGTTTGCGCTGGCTTTTTTTTTTTCACTAGACTTGTTTGTTAATGGTGGCATCCTATTACAGTACTACACTTTAATTCAGCCAGCTTTTTACTCGAGACTGATCGATCAAGCAAGGTTCTTGATTTTAGTCACTTGTGGCGGTGAATTCAAAGATTATGAAGTTTGGCTCAATGCTGTTGTCCATATAGTGGACATAAGGCGTAGAATGAAGTGTGGATGCTTCATCTTTCCTTCTTGTGCTTGTGAGTCACACAGAATGTCGCGAAGGCTCACCACTGGCCTACAGGTTGCATTTTGAGATCTCTGGGTGTAAAACCTTGAAAGACAGTTGAATTTCAGTTTTCATCTAACAGGGATGAAAAAAAATCCCATTATTACAGTGAATATCATGTCCCACCCAGAGCAGACTTATGATAGATACTCAGGCAAATATTTGAGGCCTTGTCATTCCTGCTGCTCCCCTCCTCTCTGAAAGTAGATGTTTGTTCACAGTGTCCTTTCTGCCATTCAGAACGCAAGGAATGCAATTTCTTTTAGAATGCAGCGAGTTTTAAAAAATTATTGGTGTTGCACTTCTCTTGTTCATTGACTGTAGATGTGACCCTTTTCATTGTATCTGCATACTGTACCTTTCTCGCTACTTTCACAGATTTATTTGGAGGGAACTAAAACTATGCATTCTCTGTAACTTTCATCTTCAGAATTAGCACTAAAATTAACGCTAATGTAGTACAGTGTGGTTTGAGGTAGTTTGCACAGGGTGCATTCTGACTGCCAAAAATCTATAATGACTTCGTGATTGCCTAATTAAACTCCTACAAATCCGCTGATCATTTGCAACAAATCAAAAATCACTGGGCAACTTCTGGAATTGTATTGTGAATAAATTTGATTATAAGCGATTGAACAGTTGATTGACGTGCAACTTTGGTTGGTTATGTCTGATAATTAGCTGGCACTTTTCCTGCCAAGTTTCTGTCACACATTTGCAGCGACGTCGCTTTAACACCTCCAAAATTGGGGTGTGTTTTTCTTTTCACAAATGTCAGAATGCTTTCTCAGCCATTATACGGGATTCACTTTTCACCAATCGAACAGTGATTTTCACAAACGTGGGATGGACTCTTGTAGATGCGGGCAAGACGGATGTCATACTACATATCAGCACTGTTGAAATAATATTCAAGCTGTAGATAATTATAGTGCAGATACCACTGCCATTAGATTTATGTGGAAAGTGAGAGGAATGGAGCCCAGTTGTGGGTTTATGACTAATCAGTGTCTGATGAAGGAGGACATGGAAGTACATTGTATTTGAATATTTAGGTTTGTTTTTTAAATTCCGTTGCTAGAGCTAAAGATTTCGATAATCAGCATTAATACTGCAGTGGATTTGTGACTCACAACTCCAGCTACTCAAGTCTTTTGAAGTGTTCAGTAATAATTTACAGAGCTTTGCGAAAACAGCAAAATGGAAATCCAGTCATGTGCTTAGAAAATGTACTTCTTTTTAGTGGTCACAGGAATACACTCGATAAGAATCATTTAATTTAGTCACTTTTTCGTCACCCTTCTAACAAACAACCTGACTGTAATGGGAGCTACAGCGCATGAGAAGAAGATAAAACATATCCTCCAGACGCTCACTTAAACCTTTTCCTCCTTCCAGTGCTCTTCCACTTCCATGCCACCGAAAACTACCAGCAGAATCTGTGGTCAGTGGCGACCAAATAACAACACATATGAGTAACTCACACACTCCCCCATATTCTGAATTTCTCCTGTGCTTCTAAATTGCTAGTATAAAATGCCCAGGCCAGAGGGGTAATAGTTTTTGATAATGATCCTGGGCTAAGCTTTGGTGCTGTGTGGCCACATGCCGCACAGACAGCATGCTGATTATTTCTCTGAAGTGTGTGTGTGTTTGTGTGCGTGCGTGCGTGTGTACACGGATGTGTGTCCGTAATGGTAATTTCCAGGCCTGATTGGCAAAGAGCGATGAAATTGGGGGCAGTTAGCACTGAGGGGAAAATAGTGCTGGAGTGTGTGGAAATGCAGCAGCCATCCAATGGTAAACAAATTATCTGAAGTGAAATGACAACATTAGGCGATGCAAAGTGCCGGTCCACATTATGAATATGGCTCCATGCTATGTTTTTGACTACCTGTGTTTTTTTTTTTTTTTTACACCATTTGAAGCAACTGAGCAGTCCTCATAAAAGATCTCTGGCCGCCTCACCTTCTTAGGCAAGGTATTCAATCAAAAGCATGAATCATAATCATTTCATGTGAGTAAACATACACTGTAATTTACTTTGCATCGAATACATAAAAGATGTATAACAATATGAGGATATGGAAATGCTGAAAACGTCTTTATGTTTTGCCACATGCGTTAAATGCGGATAAATATTGATGAGCTGAGAGGGAATGCTTTGCTTTCTCTGAAACAATCTCGGTTTTTGTTGACAGAGCCGGCTTAGCGAAAGGCGGATGTGAGATAATAGGTGGATAGCTCATGTGAATGATTTGAGCAAACTGCTCAATTTGCCAAAACTAAAGAGCTGTAAAACACTTCTTTATGTGACTTATTGTTTCAGACATTATATGAAAGCCAAATAAGTACTTGACTTTTTAGTCGTTTTCTTAAGCTCTATTCATAGTACAGGCTCGCCGTTGCTGAGTGAGAAAAACCCATAGGGCTGTCTGTTGTCTCTAGCGACAGACAAAAGGTGTCTGTGTCTGCTCTATGTGCCCACACATTTACAGAACCTAACCCCCGAAGTCAAGACCCATTTGACTCACAGCAAATTGGCATGTCTAGACTCTTTTCCATTTGATTGTATTTAGTTATTTATTTATTCGAGCAAGCTCTCGACTAAACTGTTTTTTTTTTCTTCTATTAATGTGGATCTCTGGCTCTGTGGGCACCCGAGCCCAGTCCCCCTCCTCCTTTTTTTTCCTGTCAGGAATGAAGAGTTAAGTGAGGGGATTAATTACTAATTGCACTTTTTAGCTATGAAAGCATTCTTCATGAACAAGTGAGGAGAGAAGTTGTTGCTCTGAGACGCACATGCCAGGCAAATAAAGACAAAGTAGATTTTGGTGGCTCGGTTTTTTGCCACCACTGTGATGCCCCGATGATGGATACCTCTGGGAAATGGGACAAAGAGTGTTTTTGGTGCAAAGTGGATGGATGAATGATAAGATGCAGCCACATCAGCCTACCCACACACATCATCCCATGTCACTATTGCTGCTGCTCCCTTATGAAGACACATTAGCTGCAAAACCCAGCCAGGCTTTAAATTGAATGAAGGAGGTCACTTTTTTTTAACTGCTTAAGTGATAGGTACAGGCTGGTGCCGGTTAAGTCCTGCGTTCTCTTGATCGCTGGCTCGATGGTCCTCTGAGGACACCAGTTTTGCAGTGGCAGCATTTAAAAGAAAATGTTTTGAAAGAATACCTTCTGAATAAAGACGGATGAAGTCTCGAGTGTCAAGTCCTAATTTAAAATGAGCAAAGCTGAAATTGCATTCAAGTTCCCACGGGTTTGTGGGTTGTTGTTTTTTTTTTTTAGAATAAAACCATCTGTTCTTCACTTAACCTCAGTCTTTGCTGGAGAACAGTTTTGTTGTTTAAGGTGTGCTCAAGCTAAAGCCACGAATAATCACATTCAGGTTAAGGGTTATTTTAGCAATTTAGTATTCCAATGTCAAAGTGTTGTAGATTCATTTTAAGTCAAGATCCAAAAGTGGTGGATGTGCTACGTCATGTGTTAGGCCCAGACTGCTAGACAGTATACATGTTTGCAGCATTGTCCTTTTGAACGGTCTTTACATTGTCATGCAACACATGACACTTCCAGCTTATCTCGACTCTTACAGATGAGCCCTGGTTGACACTTTTTAATGTACTGGGTATGCACAGTGATGTTATCCTAGTGCTCCAATTTGTCTTATGTCAGACATTTGCTTTTGAAATGAATTTAAGTTTTTAACTCAAGTTACATTAAATTAAATTCAAATTAACTTTCTGTCACTCTTGGGTCACGTTATGTCATGGCTATAGTTCAGAAGTCTACTAAACAGAAGGTTGGTGTTTCGTTCCCTGGCTGCTCCAGTCTGCATGTCAAAGTATCCTCGGACAAGATACTGAACCTTCATCAGGGTGTGAATGTGTCCGAATGTTAGATAGAACTAATGTGTGTGCAGTAGAGACATGTTGTACTTTGAGTGCTCAAGGTGAGTACACAAGAACTCGCCCAATCACAGTGATCAAAGGTGCTCAGTGCTCGATAGTTTAAGAAACAGTTTTAATCAACTGATAAAGTCTCACAGCGTGCATGCTTTTTATAACGGGCCTCGTGATCCAGAGAGAAAATGTTGAGTTGAAAGATGATGAAAAACCTATTCCGTGTTTTAAGAAAGAACGCATTAATTATTATTTTTAATCAATCTTCAAATACACAGAGGCAAACAGACAAATATTAAATGCAGAAACACACTGTGAATGTGTCCCCTGGGAAAGTTTCTAAATGTCCCTTTGTAATGTTTTAGGGAATATCTGGACTTAGAACTAATTTTTCAACACCACTGATGACTGGTTAGCAACTTCAAAAGTCACAGGCTGGGCCATAACTTATTTGTGTCACCTGGAAACATTTCTGCTAGAAGACAAATTTGTTGCCTAACTGAGAAGTTAGAATTCAACTATAGAGGTTTCTCCAATATGCAAGATGATTTTCAGTTTTCTGGGTTATGACTTCTACAACACTGGCAGAGACATTTGATTATAGACTCATGGTGGGAGTCCTCCTGAAGTCTATCTACATAGATCTTTGACATACCTACATATTCTAAATGAATGGATTACAAAGTGTGTTAAAATGTGATGCCGGGAGCCAGACTTTATCAAACAGCCACAGGAGCACATTTAACAACGCATTCTGTTTGTGGAAATTTTCCCAATTAAGCAACGCACTAGTACAGCGAGCGTATTTTCCGCTACAGCTGATGTTAACACTCAAAATGTGTGGTGTGCTTCAGTGAAGACACAACTTCAAAATAAGTCTACCGGTAATGGGTGGCATATCATACGTACCTCGTGTGTGGGAGAGAGGTGCGCAGGCACACCTTTGATGACACCTTTAAAGAGACCGTTTTCAGACACAGATGTTTGCATGTAGTAGTTCTAGGAAAACTAGTCCTTAGATTTAAATTATTTGTACAAAACAAACTGACACGGCTAATCTTCCACATCCACAGATGTGAGACACGAGTGATTATACGGGACGTGTAGAAAGCGTGACTTTATGTGTGCTTCCAGCCTTCCAAAGGTAAATTGATTGACATGAGTTAGTCGGTTTAACAATAATGCCATAGCTCATCAGATTCAGTGATGTCCTTTGTTAACAATGGTTTTTCTGAACAATTTCTGTTCAGTTGTGGTCTATATGTTAGAGTCCTTCATCTGTGTATTCAATGGGTAGCAAAATAGCACTAAGATTAGTTCCACACATGGAAACACAGCAAAGGCTGAATGACGATGTCTTGATCTGAAGGGCAGTGCATATGGCTCACAATGTACATGCTTTTTTCAAAGGGCCTCGTGATCCAGAGAGAAAATGTTGAGTCGAAAGATGATGAAAAACCCATTCCGTGTTTTGAGAAAGAACACATTAATTATTATTTTCATTTCTTTCCCGGTTATGGCGCTAGTGATAGATGGATATCGAAAGGCAACCCTGTACTGGATTGTGTATTCCTTCACAGGGTACATAAGCGAGAGCAAGAATGAATATGAAAAAGTACAATTTCAACGAGTTATCCATCATAGAAATTCAGCTCTAAAGTGAAAAGAAAGATTGCAGGATTCCTCAGTTGAATTCAAAATCTGTTTCTTGTACGACAGCAGTCCTCCCTTTGTTTGTGGTTTGAAATCTTGAAGGATAAATAATTCTTTTTGAATATAAAGGCGAGCATATAAGAAAGCAGCGCGATGCAGAGATGCGAGATGAAAACGCTCTTTAACGTCCCACACAGTCTTTGCTCTGTTTATCATCGTAATTGACTACATGTTACTCTTCTGTCAGCTTTTTTTATTTGCATGTGACTAACATGTCCATGTGTGAGTGTGCGTGAGCCCCTTTCGGCGTTAAACCCCCCCCAAAAAGCAGCAGTCTGTAAAATATGCCGGCTTTTTGCCAGCACATTGGAAAACCAGGACACTAATGGAGAAAAGGGCTAGAAAAATCAAATCCAAACAATTGAACTCAGAAGTCTGAAAATAAGACAACGCTGTGAACAAAACTGAGTAAAGCGAGAGAGCAAGTAACACTTTTCAAACCTTTGCTGCGGTTTGTGCTCCCAAAACAGTCTGAGGGCGTCTGTATGAATGTGTGTCAGTGTGTGTAGGCTTAAGTTGATCGGCAGCCTGCCAGTGTTTTGAACTACACATCAGTACCACTTTGTACCCTCCATTCTGACCCCCCCCTTTCTACCCCCGTGCGACATACACACACACACACACACACACACAACAGCCTCCCCATTAACACACTCTGCCTCTAATGGAGTTCACTACTCACTACTTTCCGCTTGAACATGCAGTAGAGGAGTGCATCTAATAGTAGTCGCACACAGTTGGACTACATGGGTGTGAGCTTCAGTTAATATATGCCACTAGAGCCTGTGTTGGCAGACAAGATTGTGTTATCTGCTGTGGTGTGTACGGGCCCAACCCATCTGTACGGTGACATCCTTCATAAATGAACCAAGCCGAACTGTGACGGCTGTCTCTTAGCCTGTGCTTCAGTCCTGTTGCTGCACTGACACCTCTGATGCATGCGCAGTATCTTGCCTCAGTATCATGAATACTGAAAGGATGTGCCACATTTGTATATCACCCTTTAGGCTTCTTTCAACGTGATTCCGCACGACTCCCTCTCTCTTCACTCGGTATTTTGCGCGCTGAAAGCAGGTGCTTATAAAAACATCTCTCTTTCCTCCTTCTTTTTTTTGATGTAAACATTTTCTTGCCCTCTTCACTTTACTAGCTTACATTAAAAATAGCGCGACGATTTAATCTGCTTACGGTTAACCCATCCCCTTTCTTTTTTGCCTTTCTTTCTTTTGCTTTTTAAGGGACAGAGGCCATGTTTTCCCAGCAGCCACAGGACCTGGTGGTGGTGGCAGGCCAACCTGTGACATTACCGTGCAGTATCCCCGGCTATCACGGCGTCGTCCTGTGGATCAAAAACGGCTTGGCGCTGGGTGTGGGCAGAGACCTCTCTGGTAAGCATCTATCTCCCTTGAGCATGTTACCCTCTGTTTCATCTATTAATTATACCCTCTAATATAACTGTCATATTCAAATGGCTGCTTTTTGTCATCTCAAGTCCACACGTGTCAACAAGCTACCCTTTGCCAAATACATGAATCCACAGAGAGATAAAGCAGGGCCCCTAATAGTGTGTTTCATCAATCAAGAATTGCAAGTGCACTAATTGTATCACTCAACATGAACGAGCAAAAAGAAAACTCATTTATGTCACTCTGTTACATGCAAAGTTGAATCTTTCATAGTTTCAAACCAACTGCAGCACGAAACGAGTTGTTGCCCTGGTCTTTGTTGGTGCTTCAGGCTTCTAAATGGCTTTTTGAAGAGTACCTGGTGTCCTCTAATTACACTGCACCTCGTGCATAATTGTCTTAATTGTTTAATTTAGTGCAAAAGTGACTACTGCACTGTCACTTAGTAGCCTGTTGTCAAACCAATCAAAGCTTTGTGTGCTGGCGACCTTGATGAATTTCAAGGAAACGCATCGCTCCTTTTAATAAACCTGAACAATCTTCTGAAGCGCAAAAGCTGCTGGATAAGAAAACCCGGCAACACCATGTCGCTGTTACATTATTTATTGAAAGGTTCATAAAATTCTCCCGAAACAGAGATTGATTTGAATGTTTACGCAGGGCTCCGTACGCAGCGGGATGCATTACTCTTTAAGGGCACAGTCTTTATTTTAGAGCTGTCTAATTTGCCTCGTGCACGTCTGCTCTGTGACCACTGAGAAATCTGAGTTAATTGCGATTCGCGGCACAGTGTCACAGTATCCAACTGTGGCCATTTTCAAAACACAAATGTCTCTCGTGATCACCGGCGATTAAATATGTATTGCTCTACAGATTTGAGGTCCTCTACCCTCTGACCTTTAGCAAACGCTCTTTAAAGGCCTTTTCCTGTCACCAGCGCGGTCTGTAATTAAACCTCAGTGGCTGACAGAGCCCCAGTAAAGCCATCTTATTCTCTCTTCAGGTCCTTATCAGGCACAGGGGAGGCTGAGAGGTAGCTGTAAACAATAGTCCCACAGTCTTCGAGTCTTCTTTGGAGGAAAAGGAGGCAGACAGGGAAAGTACTTATGATTGCTGGAGATAGAATGGAAGAGAGAGGGAGTAAGAGGGAGCACAATTTTATTTAGGGTCAGAGTGGAGCAGAGATGTTTATCCTCTTCTATTTTATTGATTTAACAAGACAAAACGATCAAGATGAAATCTCATTTCAAGAATGGGTAAAGTTGGAGTAAGGTGGAGAAAAGAGGAAAGAGAGAACGTCGGGTCGTCACACCGAGGAGAACTGCAGCAGATCACTCTTTAACAGCGCATCTGTAAATAATTTCCCAGCCACGGGCAGGATGTAGAAACTCTGACCTTCTCCATCAGCTCTCTTCTTCCTGTTGTTTGGGTGAATGATCAGGCCCGATGTGTAGAGTTTGAGAGTTTAAAAATGTGCACGGTTTTATATAAAGGAGGAATAGATTCCTGTCGGGGGAGGAAAGGTTGCTGAAATCAACCCTGTGATACGGACAGGAGCTGAGTGCCTCCTATTGAAGCAGATGACACTTTTTCAAAATAAAGCACTCCACAGCTGTCCCTTTTTTATTCTTTTTTTCTTTTTTTTGCTGCTCCTGCCTACCTAAACAAGTAACGCATGCAGAAGTAAACGAGTGATGGTACATCATTGCAAGATGTACACAAAGAAAGGAAATTGGCAGCTGTATACATAAAAAGTGCGACGAATGAAATGTTGCATGGAGCATTTCAATAATATAGGTCTGCTTGGGTATTCATAGAAAGAAGCTGCGTTGGCAGCGTGCTCCGCCTGGGACCTGTTTCCATTCACAGGAGCAGTGATTAAACTGAGAGAACTCTTTCACCATTCAGTGCGAGAAATCATAGCACAAAAGCCAATGATTCCTATCTGTCCCTGAATTTCCTCTTCATTCCCTTTTGTGCCATGCTTTTCCACTCTAATTAAAGAAAAGTGAAGTAGCCCCACAGCAGCTCCACATGCCAGTCAATGCCATGAATATGTAACTGCTGCACAACTTGACAGCGACAATGGGCAGAGCGGCTATAAGTGAATTCTCCCGGTGTGCACGCAGAGCAAGATGGACGGGGAAGTGTTTATATATGTTTTGCCATGCACTTGTGGATATACTCCAGGAGGACGCTTTCTTGAGAAGAGACTGATGGCAGACCTTTAGATGCGAGCAGGTGCTACTCCTGCCTCTCATGAGATCCAATTGAACACTCCGGTCATCTGTTCACAGATGCAGCAAAACCTTTCTCTATCCCCCAGTGCTTACACTGTGTGAAATGTGCTCTAGGTAAACGCCATAAATCACTAGGCCACGCCTCAAGTCTCTGTATAGTTACACGCACACGCGCAAGCGCACGGTCACCATTGATTCGGCCCGAAGACAAATCCATTCTCCTCTGATGGATTCATTACTCCTTAATGGGCCTATTTTACATTGTTTGCTTTGGGTAACGCGTGGTGTCTTTGAAATTCCCCGAGATCTAAGATCAATGACCCGCGTCACATGTGCCGAGGTGATCAGTCTTCATGTGTGTCAGTATAACTTCAGTCACATTGGCAAAATACATGATCAAGGTGCTTATGAGATGACAAAAACACATTTCAGCATGTTTATACTGTTTGGAAATTAGACGCATTCTTGTCATTTACTATCCGCGGCAAATGCAAATTGTATTCCTTTCGGGTTCGGTTGATGCACGGAGATGAAACTGGAACGGAGCCATGTCCTCACACAGCGAAATTATTCTTAGTTTGCCAGAGGCACAGATGAGGTAATTGGCAAGATCATCTGTTTGCGTAACAGAAATTTGCATGCCTCGTACCTTGCCACAATTAAGACCAGCAAAGCGAAGTTGTGAAGTGCATCTTGTTTCCCGGGTGCAGTTAAGGCTCGGCTGTGGAGTCTGCAGTCAACTCAAGGTCACATAATTCAGATTTGCGCAATGATCATTACCCTTGTGATCCAAAATGGCACTATTGCTTTGAATCTCATCAGTGAACATAAAACTGAAGCAAAATGGGTCTCCGGGTGACCTTGTGAACATAATGGTGCATCCTTTCATTTAAGCTTCTGTTTTTTTTACAATTTCTTTCCTGAGTGTGGAAAAGTAGAAAGCGCCTTTTCAGGCAGTGGTTATTAATACTATTCATCGATGTGTGATTGGGCTTGTGTTAACTGTATGTACAGCATTTTTTTTTACTGCCATTCCTCCATATGAAACTGAAAGAAAAAAGACATTTATCAACTGCGTTCTAAGTATTCCCTCAGAACAGTAGCTGGTGGTATTTTGGTCATCTTGGTTAGCGTGCCACGTCTTTAAACTTCTCCTGTGTCCTCTGCCTGGTTGTGCTGCTTATACTTAGGCATTTTTTTGTCCTTTGTTCTTCCCAGTGTATAGGCCCACAAGATTAAAAGCTACATGTTGGAAGATGAAATGCAGAAAGTAGTTTAATCGGCTGTAACTCACCCCACCAGCATATAATGAGGCCCACTTCATGCTCTATTAAAGGCTACTGGATTCAATGAAGCAACCATCAGTAATTGGACTTTGAGCATACGATGGGCTTTTGCAGTAGACAAATTCAAGGACTTAAAAGCTGTTATAAGGCTGCCCAGTCTGTTATGTTCCCTGTGGTTAGTAAAACATATAATCAGAGAGCAAACCCTTTATAGTGATTCTGATGGATCGCTGAAGTGAACTCAACTTATAAGGTGGTTGTTATTGGAAAATCCATATTTTGTTCCCAAAAATCTGTTGGTAAGAAACCAAAACTTTTTTTTTTGGAACAAAAATTCCAAGTATGTGAGCAGAAAGTGTGAAGTTTCCTGTTACAATACACAATGTTTGGAGTGCCCTTGTTCCCCTGTAAAACTCTCCAATTCACTCCTCAAGGTTCATCGATGATATTTCTATAAGCGCTACTGGAGGAAAAAGCAGTTCTCAGCTGGAAGTTACTCGCATTTGTGGGAGTTTAATTTGTATAAACACACATTCCCCGTGTTTTCCAAGCACTGTATCCACAGTAATTAAAAATATGGGGCATGAAAAAAAAAGAGAATCTATCTTAGGAAACGAGCAAATCCAAAGGCATGCGGAAAATACCCCACAGAGCCGCCCAGTTAAACTCATTCTTCTTCTTGCTCATCTAACCCCATCGAGGGACGCGTGCCGCTAAACACTCGCAGTGCACATTTCGATAATAGTTGAGGACGATTTCTTTGAAACCATCTCTCTTGACTTGTGCAAAATGTCCATGTCTCTTGGATGTTGTTCTCCATTCTTCCCTTATTAAGCTGTAAATCATTTCAGAAAGCTTTGCTGGAACAAGTCAAGCTATTTCCTGTTTATAGCTGAAGTAAAAAAAAAAAGAAAAAAAAATCATTATCCTGAATGCTACAGCTACTCCTTAAAATTGGCAGGAGTGCTGTAAAAACATGGAAATGTATGAAAATGCATTGTGAGTGAAGTAACAAATTAACATTCAAGCTATGTTCACCTATAAAGTCATTGTAAAATCAGTTTCTCTGTTATCTAAATTACATGCTTTTGCAGCTCAGTTAAAGTTAATATGTTAATGGCTGAACTGTGAAAGGTAACAAAGCAGTGTTTTCTTTTTTTCTTCCTTTTTTTACAAAATGATTTTGTTATTAAAAGCTTTAAAAATAATCATTTTATCATCTTGCTTTTGGCGAGTGCACAGTATTTTCATTTTCAAACGGACAAATGTGTTTGCACTGCAGGCTACCCTCGTTACACAGTGATTGGCGACCATGGTTCAGGGGAGCATCATTTGCGAATCCAGCGTGTTGAACTGACGGATGATGCAGTGTTTGAGTGCCAGGCAGTTCAGGCTGCCATGAGGTCCCGTCCTGCCCGCCTCACTGTTCTGGGTAAGTCAACACTGAGCACACGGCAACTCCAAACAAACCCACTGTACCAGCGCCAGCAGGCTCCAATCACCGGATTGCAAATGGCTTGTGGGAAAAAAACAAAAAAAAAAAGCACTGGCTTCTCTCTTTTTAATCTGTCAACTATCAGTTCTTAACTTAGGGAAATGTGTAGAACAAAGTAAACACCTTTGTTCCAATTATTTGATACGATAGTGTAATAACAGTATACATGTATTAAATCCCAGTATTCTTGAACCTAAGCACTGGATAGAACCAGAGCTCAAAGCAACACTAACAAATTCAATGCTTAAAAAGGTTTTAGGGTTTTTTTTTCTTCCCACTTTCCAGCAACAAATCAAAACTAATATTTCATGTGATGTTTTCCAAAACATGATAAAAAATGATGTTGCGAATCTTGAACAGAAAAGATCCTTTATTTAAGCGTTTGAAAGGGAATAAGGAATCCGTGATAACTTTTTCCCATTTGGCAGACAGTGTCAATATGACGAAACTTTTACAGAACCTTATTTCCACTTTAATTTCCTTCCTCGGCATGCAGCCTCCATTTCCATTATTACCATAAGCTTGAGAGGTGACAGGCTCTTAATTAAACTTTATTGGGTTATCATTCAGTGTTTTCATTTCTGCCTTATTGGGTAGCTCTAGTCCAACCTCTGGCTCACGCCTCTTACCTGGGTCTTTCAAGCGTTCTTCCCTTAACCTTCCTCAGTAGGTGAGTGCCGAATAGATAACTCAAGTCGGTGGCAGAGCAAGAGAGCGAAGGAAGGAATGAGTGAAAAGAGTGGGGAATTTGTGGGATGTCTGACGTCCTCACCACTAGCGACTCATCCGCCATATTGATTCAGCCTAATGAAAAGTGAAACTAACGATTTTGTAGGGGAGAAAACAGAAAGAGAAAACGAGAGAGGGGAAGACAAATTGCAGCATAATGTTTCTCTGGCAGCACAAGCCCCCTCCCTGCAAATGGATATAAGTGAATAATTATGGATACTTCTTCAGAGTTTAAAATGTCTGGTGTGACTGCACTTTTCCCATCATCTACTGCTTTCCTTTTTAGGGTGCATGTTCACATCCTTCAAAGTTCAGATGCTCTAACATCGAGATCTTCTTAGAAACTTTGCAATCAGACCTCACACTCAGGGGACATTAGGGGAAAAAGAAAAAAGCCCGACAGGCAATTCAAGATGTTATTGCTGGACGCAATACCCATTTTAATGCATGATTCTCCTACATTAAACTTCCACTTTGGCTTTTCAAGCAACTTTATTGAATTATAACACCGGCCTCCCACTTAAAGGTTCTACAGTCTAGAGCGGGGATCTCAAACTTGTGCCACTTGCGGCCCATGTCACCCCTAGTGTGGGCCGTATATTGACGTGAAGAAATATAATGCGATTTGGCCCTTGAAGTTACTTTTTTTTTAGTGCAGTGTTAAAATAAGTTCTTTAAAAAACAAACAAATGATTTAATATGAGCAGAAAGTACAAACATGTTGAGGGATTGGTTGTGTTAGTTCAGTGAGAGAGTTGTTTGTGAAAACAATTTTCACTAGCAGTCAAAAGCTAATGTGTACACTTATGTCTGCATTTTTATTTTGTTAAATACGAACAAAATGACAGCAGAAGTGCTGCCACGTGTCCGACCAGAAAGAGAGTACCAACTTGTTTATTTGGTAGTTCAATGAAAGGCTTCAGTTAAGAGTGAGAAAAAAAAGTGTGTTCACGTTTGCAGTTTTGTGTTGTTAAACAATAATTGAAATGTAAAAACACAAACAAAACACTACATTTTCAGAAATATTTGAGGGTGTTTTCTTGTTTGTTTGTTTGTTTGGTTGTTTTTTTGTACTACTTGAACACTAAAGAGGCCCTCCAATGAGATGACAGTGCCAGCAGTGGCCCACAGCTCATTTAAGTTTGAGACCCCTGGTCTAGAGTATGGAGAAAAAGGTCTATATTAACTCAGTCACAGTTTTAATCACTCACTCATTAATATATAATAAAAATTAGTAATGTTTTGATGCATGCTCAATCATCTAGGTAAGAAAATCCCCAAAAGGTTGATTCAACTTTTTGGAACAATTAGTAATCCACAGCTCTTTTCAACACATTACTGGAACACAGTATTCGGTTGAGGCATAAATTAGTCCAAAAACTAATAAATCCCTATTTGTAAAAATGGCACCACTGAAGACCATGCTGGGTAATGCTAGCTAGCTGGCTTGTTAACATCTAGCATGGGCTCTGCTGCTGCACTCAACAACAAAATGTTCCAAAATAACTTGTGACCAATAGAGAAGCACCATCTGCTGTTTGGCAATTTTTCAGTTGTTTAAATAAAACAAAACAAAAAGAAAAAAATGATTTTGTTGTGTTTTATGGTTGTGCTGCTTCGGGCAGTATTTTCACTATGTGCATGGTTCAGGCAGACGTTCAGCGACGGAGCCAGGGATAGCATGCTACTCAAGGCTAAAAGTTTTTTTCCCCTCATCATATTTTCCACAAGCAGGTTTTTAAGGACCGACTCTCTAGCTCGGTGGATTTGTGTTTACAGAGACAAAGTAAAGATGTTTTGGGTTTTTTGGTTTTTCTTGGATTTTTTGGTTTTTTTGGGAAGTTTGTGTTTTATATTTTATTTCTTTTTTTAGTGGCACCATATGTTAAAATGATCAATGACTTATTCAAAAATAATAATGATAATATCTTAATTATTAATAATTATTAATTATATAAATACAATGCTATTAGTTGAATGTATAAAAAATAATCTCTGACAAATTTCAGCCAAATCATTTTATATTCACACAAAGCTGGGACCCATGTCTAAACTTCCCTTTATTCCCTGTGTCTGAAAAAGGTTGTTGCTCTACAATCAAATTGTAACCAAATGAAATCTAGAGGCAGTTACACATGCTAATATTACAATTAAACTATAATACATTTTTCTGTCTAAATCAACATCGTCAAGCTTGTCCATGTGCAGCAGTCAGACACAAAACCAAAATAAATAAATCAATGAATAGGTTTATTGGTTACCTATTAATATTAACTGATCTTAAGATTTTAATAATGTTTTTCAAGGCCAGCTCTGGGCTCACACCAAAGTATGTCTCAGATCTTCTGACACTGTGTGCGCCCGGTCGTAACCTGAGGTTCTCAGCCAAGGCTGCGCTGGCCATCCCACAATCTCGGCTGAGGACCAAGGGTGACTGAGCCTTTTCTATCAGGGCACCCGCTCTTTGGAACAACCTCAGCGAAGAGATCAGATTGGCAAGCTCTTTATCGCCTTTTAAATCCCTCTAAAGACATATTTTTATACGCTGGCTTTCTCTTTGCTTCCACTTTGAGTTATTTGTTTGTTTTTTTTTAATAATGTTTTATCATTTCTTCCTTCTCTTCCTTTATAATCTTTATTATTTTGTATTTGTTTTTAATTTACCATTATTTTTCCTCTTTTTTCTTTTTTTAAAAAAATCATTACTTTTAATATTCTTGTGCTGCCAGCTTTTCTTTATGATTATGTATTATTTCTTTAATATGATGCTAAACACCACTTTGTTTAGCCTTAGTGGCCTTGGAAATTTTCTAGGTAAAAGCTGCCTTCAGTGAAAGGATGCTCATATGGGAGCACACAGATGCCATAAGCAGTGGATGCAAATATTTTTCTACTTTCAGTTTTATTTCACCCCCCACTGTACTCCATGTGGTCCAATCTTGGCATATTCCAAGTAAATTAAAGCAACAAAGCACTATTTTCTAACCCTGAAATTTCAACCGTAAGCAGCATTTGGGTGAACTGTATTATCTTAGCTAATAAGCTACGAGAAAGGGAACACCTTTATTCGTATTTGACTTATTGAGAGCGAGAGAGTTTATCGTACCTCCCCATGAGCCTGAATGGTAGGTGTTTGTTTAATCCCCTGCCAAGCTCAATGACTCCACAATGTGCTGCCAGGGAGAACTCCAGGCTGATCTACACACAAGGTAATGGAGGAAATATATGCAAGGCCTGTGTCACTGCAAACTCCTAGCTGTCAATTACTTGCCAGCGGTGACAGAGTGTGTCTATCAACTTGGAAGGCAGCTACGGCCACACACACGCCTATATGCGAGCACGCAGACACAAATACGGCGCATAGGCATATATGCATTATGCCTAAATGCATCCTCACACCCACCAGTGCACACACACGCGCACACAAAGTCTTCCATTTCCAAATTGACAGCAGAATAAATCTAAAGCTCTCCTCTCCATCTTTTATAATTCAGTTTCAGCCCATATACATCCATGTGCCATGTCAGAGTAACTTCTCAACACTTAACTTTGATATCTTTGGAAACACAGAACACAAATATTCATACTGCTAAAGAATAAAGTTGCATGTTTCAAGTTTTCTGTCTTTTCTTTCTCTTTTCTTTTCACTGAGTTTGGCCTTGTAAAAACTACACATGTAAACAACCCACCTATTCACTAGAAAAGCCTTTACTTCACTCTTATTCATTTCAGCCAATAATTAAATGGGGAAGAGTAAGGGAGTTAAAAAAGACTGACTACATCAACATTTATAAACGGTAATGAAGTCCCTTCATCGAAAAGCTTTGGCAACTAAATGGATAGTGCGCTTAAGAGTTTGCATGGCTTGCAAGCTTACTCTCAGATGCCAAAGGAGAATCAAGGTCTTGTGAATTAGTCATGAAGGAAGAGAATGGAGGGTTTCAGGTCCAAAAAAGACCCCTGAGGCTAATTATATCCCTTGCAGCTAGTTGGCACCTCTCCAGACCTTTGCTCTAATCTTTCTACCTTTGGTTGGGGACCGGTGGAATGAAAGGAAGTGGGATCACTGTTGTTTGATTAAGGTCTTTGGCTGAAAAACTTATCTAAGGTGTTTGGTTTATTTTAAATTAACTGGATTGTGGTAATCCTTTACACAAAAGAAATATGCTTTTAATGAATTGTAGTGCCATTTATTGACAGACATTTTAGTCTTTATTTTAAGTGGGGTTTTTTGTCACCATCTGCATTTACTCGCTCCTTTTTTCCCCCAGTCACTTAATGAATCCTTCCTACTTAATGGACAGCCTTGAATTCCTTTAATTAGTTAGTTCTCTTAATTTTGAATCCTGTCTTAAAAGGACACTGTTAATTTGTAAACTCAAACAAAGAGCTTTTGGCACACTGTTCACTGTTAGCTGTTCATTAAAATTTACTAAAGATAAACTCAAAAGATAAAAATGCCTGACCACTAGGCCCAATATTGTTCATTTATCATCACCAGCTATTCTCAAGTATTTCTTTTGATCATCCATTAACCTTGATGAGATTCTTTTTTGGCTTGAAGCATGGATATAAAAAAAAAGGAGATTTTTTAAGATGTCGACGTTATCTGGAGGAAATAAAAAAGAGTTACAAAGCTTTTTGTGTAGTAGAAAATAATCCCCCCCATTCAGAAATGTTGCATCACTTGTTGTGTAACGCCGGTGTCTCTGGATATCACGGTTCTTAACTTTTGTTTATTATGTACCATATGTACCAAATAATGTCAAAAAATTGGTACTCAGATGCTAAACGGATACTGAAAAGAACTATGGGATCACATACTCATTTGTAACGGTATTGATACCAGCGCTGCTGTCGTCGCCTCCTCCAGCTGACACACAGCTTCACACAGCAGTGGTGCAGACAGACAGGCACGGAGCCCCTCCTCTCACTATCAGCTGAGCACTTAAACAGTAGCGCAACAGACTCAGCGAAGCAGCTTCAAGACTGGCACCCCGACCTTTATGAAGAAAGACTGGGGTGCTGTGTTTCTTTTTTTGTAACAGATTGAAGCAGAGAATAGTCTACCAGCAGCTAGACAGAAAATGCAACAGCCTACCTTAACAGCTCTATTTGATCGGCAACAAAAACATGGTGGCAAGCCACCAAAAGCACAGGAAATTAACATGGCTATAGAGCCGTGCAAGGATTGGTATTCTTCACATCTGTTTTGCCTTTTCTGTTTTTTGCATGTGTTGATAATAGTACTGAATATCTTTCCAAGTGTTGGTATCAAGTTTGAAATGTGACCCTTTATTTTACGGTTTATCCAGTTACGCTTAAATAGTTGTCTGAGTGTGCAATAAGATACATTTTTGACCTTTTTTTCTCCTAATATAAGCTCTGTTATTAATCTTGCATATTTGCGCATCAGCATTTCAACATTTACATTTACAATTAAACCATATGTGGTTGATTCACTTCTGGAAGAACCAATGTGCAGTTTGGTGCTGCGGTTGAAATTCAAAGCCCCCGCAGAAGATCTTTGGAAATGAAAAGCATTCATAAATGCAATATTACGCTGGTCGTCTGACAAACATAATTGATAGCACGCCATTTGAATGAACCATTGTGTGCAAGATATTTGTTTTCCCTTTCCTGCATTGTTAATGTTTTGGGCCCATGCTTCAGCAACAATATTCATGTACACAAAAGCCCAAGGGTATCTTTTGTTATTGTTGTTTTCAACTGCCAAAGCTGAATCAGCCATTTCTGTGGATAAGTCTGAATTTATTATTTCTCAAGGATCACACTGCCATCTTTTTAGTAATGGAAATGAACTTTGAGGGCAGGGCTAAAAAAAAAAGAAAGGAAAAGAAAAGAAAGATACTGTAGAATTAGAAGTTTTTGTGCTGAAAAACCCCACAAATTATCACAAATAATTGTTTATTAATGTGCATTTTAGCTTCAAGTGCTGCCTTTGAAGTATGTTTCAGTAAGTCCAAGGGCAAGTAAAAGCTTATATAGAAGACCTGTATTTTCTGTATTAGTTGCACGTGATCTTTCTTTTATTAAGATTTTGATTCTTCATTAAAGGTTAAAGTTACAGTCACCGAAGTCAGCCATATCAGTATCCTTTTTACCGGATACTGCTGTTTGAGCCACATTTTGAGGAACCCTTATTAAATTCTTTGCAGATTTCCTTGTAAGTAACCAATTTGTCTTTTACAAAAGGTAATTTAAGCCTAGCCAAGCATCTCAGTAGTATAATGAGAGATAAGGTGTCCTAAACGGCAGCCATTCTGGGAGAAAACTTGACTGTAACATTCACATTACACTGCCTTTTCCTGCAACATGAGATGGGACAATAACTACATCTATGGTATCAGAGGCAGTGAGCAGGTGTGCGATCATGGCAGACAGGCTGTATGTAGGATGTTTGGTTTTTTGCTGGGGTTTTTTTTTTTCCTTCTCAGCATTTGAACAGAAGGAGAAGAAATGACATGAATTCATGTGCCACGAAACAACAGTACCAACTGTGTACAGGTGCTGAGCTAATTTGAATGCATCGCACTACCCAGCGAGTCAGTTTTCTTCAGTTGACTGTAATTCTTGTCAGCAAACTAATGATTGGCTTAAGAAAATATAACAACAAGGGCTGATAACTGCCAGAAATTTTGAATGAAAAGTTTTTACTTTTAACTGTGAGTTGGATTTTGACCTTGCCTAACACCCCCCCCCCACACACACACACACACACACACACACATACACACCACACTCCTTAAATTCAAACATACATACATAATACACACGTAATTATAGAGCACAACTCAGCTGGGTGGTGAGAAGCAATGTCAGCACCCTCCCAATCTGTGGAGAGCAGCTTAGGGCTGCACATGGCTGCGCTGTGACGGAGCAAGCAGTGCACATCTCTGACAGCTCTGGCATCTACCCACTCCTCATCTCATCTTCATCCTTCCTTCCCTCCATTTTATTTGGCAGTGTTCGCAGAGATCATGATGCCGACTCGTGCTGTGTTTCTACACTGTACATATTCAAATTTAGCAAAAATTAGTCAGTTTGCACCTTTTGATCATCTCTCCTTACTGTCCCATTGGCGTCCAGCTGCTTTCTTCCTCTTCCTCTCTCATTACTCTCTTTACTCTTCTTTGTCTTTTCTAGCAACTTATTATTTCATATTTCCACCACGGCGCCATGGATTTTCTACAAATCAGTGCTGTGCTGTTGTTTTTGCAACTGCAATCTGCCATTTTGTCTGTTTCACTTATTTTCCTTTTCATTTCATTTTTATTCACTCTTACTTGTTCTCCTGTCTCATGCATGTGCACAGTCATGGCTGAAGATCTTCTGCTTCCAAACAGATGTACTATGACAGCACTTGAAGAGGGCCGGTGATTTGGGCCAGTGAGCCACACATGTCTCTTGTATCCACCCTGCGCTGGGTGGATACCTTCTACTCTTCTGTTTTTCCTGATCTGTCTATCACAAACTCTGCAAGCTGTCGCGGCAGGGTGACAGGCAGCCCGTGCAAGTATTCTTCTGGAATAGACAGGAAAGTCAGGAATCACATTGATGTTCAGGACACGTCCGCTGAAGCGCAGCTAACACGTTGCCAGCCTTCCCCTCCCCTACATCGTCCAGCCACCTTATGTGGAGCTCTCTCATTCATTTGCCTCCAAATTGCTTTTCCTCCTTGCTCGCACTCCTGGAAAGCTGGGGTGCTCACAAGATTTCACTGCTTTGGAGGACTTCTCCCAGTGCTGGTTTCCTAAAAACTCAGCAGGATCACCACGAGCTAACTCTAGTGCATGCTATCACATAAATTCAAGCTTTATGTCCAGTGTTTGGATAATTCATATGTATCATGAGACAAAAGGCAGCTTTATGATCCGATGGGTTTATTCAAGCCCCTGTTGGAGCTGACAGACTTACTGCTTTTCACTGTTAATTACACATCAATATGCTGTGGTCTAATTGATTATACACTACCAGTAAATGATCTCACTGAATTCTATGTTTTTCTGACATCGCTGTCTGTTTTCACTCACTCTGATAGAAGGTAGGGCATGTAGTCAGACATTTATAGCGATGCGAAGCACATAAACGAATCCTGAGACTTATGAAGCATCAGATGAGGTAAATGAATGTGAGTTTTGACAGAGCAATTTGGATTTATCCCAGAAATAAATAAAAGGCTCCTTAGAACCCACTATGACATTTATGATCTGAAGCCACCGGATCAAAACACACACTCAAATCAGGCCCAAAGAAAGCTTTCAAATGATGAAAGTAATGAACTGGCTGTATCTTACAGTTAGTCTTTACCTAAATCTTGAGCTGCAGCCACTGCCAATGCTGCATGTTTGATTAATACATGCGTAAAACAAACCGCTTTGTGGCAATTCAGCAATCAGTCGTCTGCTTATTTGTATTAAACGTGTAATCACCGAAATACCTGCAAAAGTTGATGTCCGTGTGAATTCACGCCAGCAAATTTGCACAGACGGATGCAAATTTGAGAAAGCCTTGAAAGGGATTAAATTATTATCCGAGAGAAAAAAAAAACGGACAGAGTGGAGCAGAGTTTGCAATGAGTCAGCCCTGTAATTAAAGAGGAGTGATCAATCTGTACCACTGACCACACTTATGCCAAGTCCATCGAATGGCTGCAGTAAAGAGCTAATTTAGAACCATTAGGGACTGCCGAGTTTGCAAACAGCCCAGTAATGATGATGGCTGATTCAAGTTCAAGGTTTGGCCTCTGTATAACTGTCAGACCTGGCAGTCATAAGGCGATATCAGTGAAAGATCTTAGATGAAGAGAAAGATCTATTTTAATCATATTTTTTGGTCATTTATATATTCAATGAATGCTAGGTTATTGGTCAGATGTTCCCAATTCCTCTGCGCCAAGTTTAACTGCATTTCTGTTTTGAATAGAACATTCTCCGTGCTCCTTTAGTGGCGATGATCACAAGTTGTGGCTTTTTTTTTTATTAACACAACCAAGAATTTCAGCCCAGGCTGTCACAAACTGTCTCCATATTGACACACTCTGCATAAGACCTCAAACACTTTGAAGGACAGAAAGATACAAAGGTATGCTGGATGGAGGCAGCCAGGCATGTCCGTCATCTCCTTGTTATATTCCCCATTTACCCTTTGTGTTTTCCTGGCAAGCATCCCTCCAGAGAGACATGACCTAAAACCGTACCCAGTGCTGTTTTCGCTGCGACTCCCTCTTCCATGTAACGGCACTATGCATGAAACTCCTCTTGCACGGTCCACTTTGCACCTCTCAGAGGAATACGTAAAGCTGAATAATAAACAACTGGGACTATAAAAAGGTCAAAAGGGTCCATACAGTTATTTACTAAAACAACCTGGGAGAGTATAACAACACTCATTACTAGAATCACCCTATGACCCTGGCTGAGCTACCTATTTACAGAAAACTGATTTGTTAGAACGTATGCAAGAGAGGAAAGTTTCCTTGAACATTACGCAAAAGACCTTTTATGTGAGACTTCAGTCAGTTTAAGCTTTATATCACCTTACATGAATGTGTGCTATTCAAGCCCGAGTCCATCACTTCCAAGAAAGTCCAGGTAATGACTTGATCACAGCTTTATGCGAAAACGGAGATATGTAAATCACTGGGAAAAAAGAACTACATAAACATTTCTAAAGGAGCCAAGAGTAATGGAACAGCACATGTTCACAACAAGGAAAACTCTGAATAGGTGTGCTAAGAGAAACATACCACAACTTCAACTAGGCCTTGGTAGCATGTTTTAAACAAACAGCAAAGTCTCTCTGATCGAACTGAAGGAAAGAGGGGCTTTCCTTCATGGGCTCGCTGAGGGAAAATTTTTGTGAAATTAAAAAATGTTTTGACCTGAAGTTTAGGAAAGGTTTGAATGGTGCAACGATACAATAGCTGAAAACACAAAAATAAGCCAGCAACAGAATGATTGAATGAGAAGAGAGCCCATGACCAAGTGAGCGGTTTGACCTCAATATAGCCGATTGTTGTGCCATGATTCAAAACATTTAAAAAAAAAAAAAAATTAAGTCAAGGTATCCCTGATATAATCTTGAACTGGGACTATTTTGTATGGGAGAGTGGACCAAAATTTTCCCTATCATTTTTAAATCCATTAGCAGCTAACATCCTGTCCTGATCGAGGTTGTTACTGCTGCTGTTGTGACGATTAGCGAAAGAATCTTGGCAATTCCTAATAGCTCTTATATCCCCCCCTCCATATAAAACCTTCTTGCTTGTCATTTAATTAATGTTTCAGTCATATGTGCAAAGGAACTCTGCCAGCAAACCAGTAGGTTTGTATTTTTGCAATCAACAGTCAAAGTGTCATTACTGAGCCTCACTTTTTTTTAATTTATTGACAGATGGCAGAGCTTTCTGGAATAGTCCAGGCTCATAATGCTGCCTTTTTTTCAGTCTCTTATTCTCTCTCGCATTTGCATGCCATGCTGAATCTCTATTCTTAGCAAAAGAATAACATGAAGTGATCTTTTTGACCTTGCTCCAATTGCTGATAAAGAACCAGGTGGTGACCACATTCTCACAAAGATTCTTTCTTACTTGCCTAGATCAGCACACTGTCTTGTCTTATCTGCTTGTGCTGACCTGAGATTCCTCTACCTCTCCCAACCCTCCGCATATTAATGAAGTACAGATGAAAGGGAGCCAGCCAGAATTAACACTGCCTTTCACACTCAAGTACATAATAGGAATCAGTGAGTCTGAACTGTCTTTGAAATAGCAGTTTTCCTGGTCTGATTGGTCAGAGTTAGGTCTAGCCAGAGTACAGACGTCATTGTTCCCACGCTGGTCTGAATAAGCCTTTATTTACTCAAAAAAAGTGGTAGTGATGGTTATGCTTGCAGATTATTTGATTAATAAAGATTTTTCCCATTTCCATGTTTTAATCAATAATGTTATGTAATACAATGATATTAGCCACAGTAGCATAAATCTACCCTTACACTAATCAACCACAGCATGAAGACCAAGATCTGCACGTCTTTGTCACAGGAGTGCTGTGTTACCCTTATGACCAGGCTCTATATGTGTGTTCAAACTACAAAGATATGTGACCATTTTACCAATACAACAGCTTAAAATGCAGCAAACACAGCTTGAAGAAGTTTTTGTCAACATAGGAATTGGTCTTTGTTTAGTGCAATTTAAAACTCTAAAACTGCATCTGCTCAGTGAATACATGTTTCCAAGCCACAGTACAAGACGAGCGCCGCCTCTTCTTGTTCGATTATTTCCTGCTGTATCTAAAAGGGATCTGCAGACAAAAATCCCAAAATAGTCACCTTATTATTGTGCGCAGTATATTTCTGATAAACAGTATTTACCACTAACCTCAATGAGAACCTGTTTCCTGTAACTGCTTCAAAATGAACAACTGAATACTGAATGTAGTAAGCTCAGTCGGAAGGGTTTGTTTTGCATTATGTCTAATTTAATAGAGTGTTGAGTGGGAAACAAAAGTGAGTCTAAAATGCGGCGCTGGAAATAAACAGAAATATATGCAGGGAATACAATGTTCTTCTCACTGTAAATGCAGCTATCTGGGTCTGAGATTTAACTAGCGGTGTTGTTAAAAACACATTTAGCAACGTTGAACTAAAACTAAGTTAAGTTATAACATTTTTTTTCAGTTATTTAAAGAGTGAGCAACAGAGCAGCATAGCTGAGTGCACGCCATCCAGACCTAATGTTGCCATTAAAGAGTGCTTTTATACATATTGTCATTCAATGTCCAGAAAGAACCCAAATTGCATTTTCTCTGGTTTCATTCTTCTCACATCTGTTTGACAGCATAAATCTAACCCATAACAACCTTTCTTCCAATCATGATGCTATTGCACGGGAATATGGCAGCTGCCTGCAGCCTTTGATTTCATCTTGCCCCAGATCTGCATTGTAATGAGCACTCAGGTCAATCAATAATTCACTGCAGTTTCACTTATAAAAAAAGAGTGAGAAAACAGATCAGCTCATGGGTAAAATGGGAATATGACTTTGATCAGTGTTTTAGAGACACATGCAACACTGTAGCACTGCTTTTGTCCTTCTGCTGTATTTGTCAACACAGTAAGAAATAAAGGGAGGAAATGTACATCTGTGTGTCTGAATTACGTTTAATGCTGACACATATGTGCTGAGTCTGCAATGAGTGATGATAGAGTTTATTGTTGTTTAGAGAGTCATGCTGGGACTTCAGTCTGCAAAGCTTTCCTTGCTTTGAAACCACACCATTCACTGAGTTTTCCATTAGGTGTGTGGTAAATACATTTTTCTCTGCAGTCATTGCCTTTAATGAACACCTAACACTAGTTGCAGGTTTTGTTTTCTGAAGAAACCTAATTTGATACAATGAACTAGCATTTTGTCCCCTGTTGGCATCATAAGTGCACCCATTAAAAGGAAACTAACTCTGATATATAGTTAGGGTTTTGCTGTGAATTCGTAGAAGGCATTACTTTTCTGCAGTTTTGTGTTATTTGGGTCATTGGAACTTTTTGGATCACAATGCTATATGGGTGTCAATATGCCCAACTTTGCTATCAGCATAAATATATCACACATTAAACAATAGCTTGATCTCACGTCTGCACATTTTACCAACGGCCTGTCTTTCTTTGCCTCTGTCTCTGATCAATAGTTCCTCCAGAAGACCCAGTCATCAGCGGAGGGCCAGTTGTAAGCCTAAGGGCCGGTGACCCACTCAATCTGACCTGCCATGCTGACAATGCCAAACCTGCGGCCTCAATTATCTGGATCCGCAATGGAGAGGTCCTTAATGGGGCCATGTACTCCAAGGTAAGCATAGAGGTGTGTGTCATTCCAGGTATGCAGACCAGCTGGAAAAGGGCTGTTGATGACGTGATGACACAAGAGTGGAATTTTTATATATATATATATATATATATTACTTGATTTGCTATTATTTTTTACTATTATTAACATTTTCTTTCCCTAAATTATACTCTACTCCAATTTTACCCTTCCGCCGAGTGACCGATGGATGGATTGCTTTTAAAAATGCAGTCCCTTGAAAATTCCAATTGCGTTTGAATTACTAAAATACGGCTTTTTTTCCTTTCTTTTTTTTCCCTCCAGTATCCAAAGCAACTCAAATAGTGGTGAGATCACAGAGCTATCCATGGCTTTGCGTTTGTCTTCAGTGTTTAGATCTTTTCCTTCAGTGGCATTTATCCCACCACCCTAAAAAACTCGACGATGTCCCTTTCGCTGCTGGAATCTGTCTGAACCTTTTCATGCCACAGTATGAGTCTCAATGACAGATCTCGCTTTTGATGCTGCGGTACACAACAGTGCCCATTCACACCAGCTCAATGTTTGGATCACCTGATCCCCATAGACTCTTGACTGACATTAGCCCTTAAGGCTAATCGTCCATTCAGCACTGTCATGTTCTATTTCTATTTAAACAAAGGACATAAAGAGACTCGGCACTTTAGAGCACTAACACCTCCCCCGCCTTCCCTCGCTCCCTGTACTGCCTCATCCCATTATCGGCTTTTTTCAAAGAGCATATAAATGCCATTGATTGGACTGTGGTACAGCACCAGGCCGTTTTGAATAAAGTGATTGCTGGAGGTGCCGTTTGCTAATACTGGGCGGGGAGTGCGCTTCCTGCCTTCACTTCCTCTCAGAGCGAAGGCAGATATGGGGACATTCTGTGCTGGTTGCTGATGGATGCTCACATGTCTGTGTTAAGGCGAATGATGTGTGTCTCTCCTCTTTTATCTCTATTGCCTAACATTATGAAGTGAGGTTGGGGGGGTCAATTAAAAGAACATGACTCGTTTGTGGATCCAAAGAGCAGTGTGGGAGACTACATCATCGTCATCCGATCTGATGGTCTTCTCATTTCCCACAGATGTAGAGGACTAATGTGAGCAGATGTGGTGGAGGATTCACAGAAATAGCTTTCCTGATGATGTCAAAAGTAATGATGGTTCTGACCCGAAGATAATTTTCCACTAAAGGCCTCAAAACCTCATTTCCACGAGCTCTTAGCAAACTATTTACTGGACCAGTGGTTAAAGAGAAAATGTATGATTAACGCCATCGCTTGGCAAAAAATGCATGTCAGTTCTCACATGGAAGAGAGCAACTGAAATGATGCATTGCTTATCATTAGTGAGGGTAGCTTTCAGCAAATATAAACTGTGGTGTATTACGGAGGAGGCACCCCAAATAATTAGAGAGAAAAGTAAGGTGAGTGGTTCAAATGTCAAGACTTGCTTGGGCTTGAGTAAATTATTGAACAATGCTCAATTCTCAGCTCCCATCTGCTCCAGTGGAGCTGCTCAGCAGAAAACTGCAAAGGGCTGTTTGTAACACGCAGCCTCAAGGTCTGAGCTGTGCTTAGGAGGTGTGCAAATTTGCTCCATGATACATTTGTGTTGGAATGGTGCAACAAATCTTTTGAAGAACATGATGCACTTCCTTACCATAAAGTCATTCTTCACTATGTGCTTTGGTAGCAACCTGAGAGTGGGAGATAGAGGATTATCTCAGTGGTAGAAGGGGGAAAAATAACTAAAAAAAGGAAGGAATTATATTTTTATGAGCCATTCTTGTTCTGGCGCATTGAACACCATTTTGTATACAGTCTCTGCTTTGTCACCTTTTAATGCCAGGTAAAGGTGCTAAAGGTCATATGAAGTTGATAATATCAGTGTTAGCAGGGTTAGGGTTAGTTTTTGTCTGTTTTTTTTTCAACCCTCAGAAATATTTAACACAGCTGCTTTTTTTACTGTCCCTTTATTCCATTATGAGTTTTTTTTTCTCATGAAGCCATGGGAGGTTTGTGTAATTAGAGCCCTTTATTGTATTTTAATCATCACACTCACTGCATAATGGGAAGGGAAATACTTACAAATAAAGTAACTAATTAAAATTTGGTTGAGCATTATTGTGTCGCATTTGTTTTTGTTTTGAGACAGGTGGAATGATGTAAGTCAAAGGGCTCCTTAGTTTCAACTGCACACGTAATCACTGGTTCCATTTTAAAAAGATCTCAAAAGATTTTGACTATCCAATTAACCTCATTTATTAAACATTAAAAGTAAAGGTGAAATATAGATCATTTCAATTAATTGCATTCAACAGCTTTTGAAAACAATGAGTTGAGTTAAGTAAAAGAAACCTGCTTAACCTCAGTTACCATGTGAAAAAACAAAATAAATAAAAGTATATATTTCATATCGTGCCAAGTTGTGTGCAATTAACTCCAGAGAAGAGGAACATTTTGTGGTGTAGATTAAAAATGGAAAACTGTTTGAATGTAAATAATTTGATCAGGTCAAAGTAATTTTGGAAGAATTATTAGAAAAATAACAATTATATATATTTTTTACACGGTACATTTACCAGCATCACTCGGTATGCCTTCAAAGTTTAATTAGGTCATCTTAATGTCAAAAAATGTAATTTAATTTTTCTTATGATTTTCCAGATTTTCCAGTTTTAATTAAGTTTATGTTGGTGTTGACAAGTAGCAAATTGCATGTAAATTGTCTTATTAAGAAAAATTATATATAAATGTATATCTATATACAGTACTATGCAAAGGTTTCGAGACTTCCTTCATTCTCTTATACTTTGCTAGGAAAATGGGTAAAAGATTAAATAATTGATTGAAAAACAAACAAATATACATGGAAATATAGTTTATAAGGCAAAAACAGAGTTTGTACAAAGCTCGAGTTTAAAAGTCAATATTTGGTATGATCACCTTTATTCTTCAACACAGCCTGAACTCTCTTAAGCAATTTATGTAAGTAGTCTTCGGGATACTTTGTAACTTTGGATGTTGGCTGCCTTTTGTCCTGTGCTATGTCTGTTCTGTTCACTGATGATCTCACTGTTTCAGTAATTTTGAGATCCGGGCTGTGGGAAGGTCAATCCATAATTGATAGTTTTCTGTTGTGTGTTTTTCTATTAACTTGTACTGTTGCTCAGTTTTTTTTCCCTTTTCTTATGTACATAGCTTTTAGATAGAGTTTAGTTTTATCTTAGGCCGGTTGCATCTGCTTTTGTCTTCAACTTTCTTCCAATTTCCTCAATTTTTTTGAGGACACACTGCACACCATACGGAGCTATACCAAGGTTTTAACTAATAGCTCCTTGCTGATACAAAAATACTATTTTGTGCCTTTCATACTGTGTTATCTTTGAGATTTTTAGATCGGACTAAAGAAATGGGAACAAATTCTATGTTTTTATGACATGCACATACTATTTAAAATTGGTTCTTTGCTAAGTTTCATATCTAGACACAACACTGGTTAATTCCTTGAGTACAGAGGAAGAAAAAGCAATTTATGCTTGAATGATTCATTTATTATTAACAAACAAGCAAAGGTCTGAAAATGGTCAGGCACAAGAACTGGACTGAAAATGAGTGGAAAAAGTAGCCAATGTCCAAAGAGAAACTGTGAAAGACCGTCAGAATGTCTGGAGAACTATTGCTCATAACTTCATTAAAAAAATTAGAGGTGGCTATAAACCTTTGCACTTAAATTAACTGTATATTAAATGACATTAAATGACAAAAACATTTTGCTTTTGGCTACATGTATTACAATTTGAGAAAAATACAAATAGAAGAGAGCTTCAGAGTAATCACAGTATTTCGGACTAACAGTAGATGAACTTTTCTGGTATGTATGTCAAGTTTTATTTAATAAATTATTAATTAGGTTCATGTATTTTAATGACTAGTTAACTAAATGGGTATTCTTTTTGAAACCACTCACTAAAGAAAAGCTCATAGTTCATTCTTTCTCTTTCTCTCCATTACCCATTTCTTTTTTACATGCAGCCACTTAGGGGAAGATTAGCTTCCAGAATTTTTTATGCTTTATGCTGAGGTGATCTGTCTTCAGTATGGACTGTTACTTTCTTTCCTAGATACATTTGGCTGCTCAGAGTTATGTTTCACTTGGGATATGCATTACTTATAACACTCGTGATTTTGACATGTGTCTGAATTCATTCTAAGTCAGGGTTCTCCCTTGTTATCAATACTGTTTCTGAATAATTTGGTCGACGCACTCTATCCAGACCTTAAAACCTGGTCTCAGTACTGGGGTTGTGCTATTCTATGTTAATGAAGCACCGTAAACCACTGGCATATGATTTTCTTTTATTTGTTTGTTAGTTTGGATTTTTTACTTCTCCATCAAACAAACATGCTCAGAGCTGCAATCATCAGTCTCTATGGATATAAACTTAACACCTCTAGCTGAGCTGTTATTGGACATCGTTCAGTTCTCAGGCAACCTATTTGAGTAGATTTCTTTTGTTTGCTTGCATGCTTGTTTTCCAAACCGGTCTGCTTCTGAGAAGTCACTTTCATGTTAGGTTAAAGCTTTGATTGGCAGTCACAGCTTTATATTTAGCTTTTATGTAGGTATTGCTATATTAGCTGGCAAGGGGCCTATCTAGCTGTGATGCTGTTTTTGTGAGAAAGAAGGCTGTCTGTCTCTTAAATGAAAGCCATAGAAAGCACGGTATACCCCTACTTAAGCCAGACCAAATTAGTCTACAAAGCAAGGAAATATTAGACCCCAGTAAAATGAGAGAAAAAAAGACATACTAAGATGCCCATCTTGAAACTCCAGCTAACATTTATTAATAACCAATTTTCACCTTTTTTGTAACCCTCTGGAGGTCAGAAATGACCTAGTACCTAGTAACTATAGCTTAAAAAAAGCATTCATTCCCTCTCAGTCCGGTTATTTTGTCATTCATCTCCTGCCATGGTAAAAATATTCTTCACATGGCTTTAGGAGATGAATATAAAAATTTATCAAATTATAATGTGGCATGGTGTTGAATTCAATGCTGCAGCCAGCTAACCCCTTTTCTAAGATTAATGACTTCAGACAGGTCCAAAGCGACGAGGGAAACAATCCTGATTGTGTCAGAAAGGATATTACATTGACATATCCCGCGTCTGACAGCCAATGTGTTCTGCTTTAGAAGTGACTCATGCACAGTTATGAATTTCATCACATGGTTCTTCACATACAAATGGGCTTCCCACAAGTATGCAAGAGATCTAATATCCCATTACAAGAGAATACTTTTTTTTCCCGCATCAGTAATACAGAGTTTCTAATCTCAAGCGCGTTTAGTAGATACTGTTCCCTGACGTATTTTAATTTGATCAGACTCTTTTCCTGGAAATGCCTAGCCATGAGGTTTTACAACTTCCATGACATTTTAATCATGCTATTTACAATATAGTACGCTTAAGTGAGAAAGACAGCATAAATGTAGATAATTAAAATGTTCACATTAAGTGCAGAGATGAATGGATAATTACCACTGGTTTGTACTTTGGCAATGAATCTCAGTTTGACTCAGGACTATTATTAATGGGTACTGGTAATGGTAGATGGAATCTATATGTTGCATTTTAGTACAGAGTACTAAAAACTTGCAAAGTTGTAGTTATGTCATTTAAACAGCATACCTTATAAATCTAAATATCATCTCAACAGCCTGCAGTAGTTAACTAATGGCTGAGTAGATATAGGATCTGATCATCAGTATTTTTCTTATTGAATGGTTGGCTACAAAATTATACAAAGTTAAGGGCAAGTACTGGATGTATTTTTGGGAGGTAAAACCAAAGTTTCCAGTGCAGTAAAGCAAGTCAACTGAGCTTCTTCTGGTCAACGTAGGAGTAAAATATTTTGGGCTTCTTCAATAGGAAGGTCTTTTTTGTGTCTTCAAGAAATGCAGAGCAACAGTGAGCCTGCTTTAAAAAGATGGCAGGGAAATGCATCCTGACTTTGTGGTTGACCACACTGTGCCCTGTTGCCCAAGCAATTTGTTCTAGTCAGTGACTTTGTTCTGTCCCGCACTGGTTAACATAGACTCCCAGAGCCCTCCCCTGAGCGTTTGAGGGAGCGTGAGAGCTACTGAGCGCTACCAACTGATTCCAGATGGCTTCCACAATGTAGGGCTCAGAGGATGAGCGCTGAAAAGAAGATTGATTTCCTTTGTGGAGTATGACAAGCCATGCACTAGAGCGCAGCTCTCCAGACACACAAAAGCAAACTCAAGAAATATATTTCTACTTTTTTTTTTTTATATCAATCTGCTTTGCAGTAAAACTACAGGCTACAGTGTTCTGAGGGTTTGTCTCTGGATCCCCAAGGGAGTAGATTTGTGTATACATAAATTTTCTGCCTTTTTGCAACAATTTTATACCTTTTCCATCAAAGCTTATCCAGCAAAGCGTTTCTTCCGCCTCTTTTCTCTGTTTGTGCGTCACTTAAACAATTTATAATCCCAGCTTGAATTGGGACTATTGAAGATACAATCCAATATCCCTCGGATTCTGCAGCATTTGGAGTTCAGTACTCTGCTCAGCATAAAAATAGCTCAGGTTCTATTTATTGATTATGATAAAGCCAATCCAAGGTCCCACTATGGTAATCCATTAGAACAACAAAACAAACTTGGCATAGATTTAGAGGCTTAAGCATTCATCCACAGAACTGCCTTAACTTTGCTCTGTATTTCTTCCCTCTTTGCAGACCTTGCTCCGGGATGGCAAGAGGGAAAGCACCGTAAGCACACTCTACCTATCGCCTTCCAACATTGAGACAGGTCAGCAGATCATCTGTAAAGCCTCCAACAAGGCAGTCCCCAACGGCAAGGAGACCAGTGTCACAATTGACATTCAGCGTAAGCATACCACTTCTTCTTCTCTCTGTTATTCTGATCTGTGAAGACCTTTTTTGTGAAAAATATCGGTGGGCAAAGGGTCAGCTTAAAACTTGCATTTCTAAAAATATGAGGCATTTCTCACATGTAGAGTCAAGACACTGTCAAATACCTACGTGGCTAACAGTGTGAAAATCAAGCATTCATTTTTGGCTCTGGTGAATATTTATAATTGGTTTCCATTTTTACTTACATATAGTAATCCAGCGTATGGATTGATGCTGTATTACTGTTTTTCTTTTTTTTTCCATTTGTTTGTTCTGATGCAACAGGCGGCGTCTATCTAAAATGAATGGAGCCTCCTTTTTTTGGTCCATCTACCTACCTGCTGTGGCACTGCCTGTTATGGTACTGTGCGAACTGTATCCACCTCTTTTATTTCCATGCTCATGCCATCAATCTTTTTGATGAGAACATCTACAGTTCCCCTCTAAAATAGGCAAAGTAAGCCCAGCGTGTAAAACACATTCAGCCTCAATTGTCAGGGAATCTTTTTTCGATCAAGAAGCATTCACAGTAAGAGAAGGGCTCTGAACAAAGGGATTTTGCATCACTCACAACCCCTTCAACACCATTAAGTATGACTAATAAAGCAGAAAATGCTATTTAGAGAGCCATTATGACTGACGGCTCCATTCTTTTCATTATGCACACCACAAGAGGCAAGCATGGCAAGAGCGGGCACGACACGATCAGGCCAACTCAGGCGTGGGGGTAAAAAATGATTAACAATTGTTAGTGTTTGCAACTCTTTCAGTTTGCCTTCTTCATTTTTGTCATGCAGTCAGAGAGGGAAGTCATCCCACATGTAAACTGATTTGTCACCATGTATAATGATGCGTCTGTGATAAATGCTTGCCATCATAGCATCATCCTCGCTTCTGAATGTATGATTTAACCCTGAAAAATGAGTGGAGCAGGTTTCTAATTAGCATTCCAAAATGTGCTCTTTACACAATTAAAGCTCCTGAAAACATTTTTCACAGTGTGAGATCAAACCAAGCGACAGCAGAGACTAATTGTCAAGATTCAAATTGTCTCCCACAAGGCTTAGGCTCTTGTCTCCCTCGTTCTCACCTCCCCCGCCCTCTCCCAGATTTGACAGGTAATGTTCAGCACAGTTCAGCAGAACCTACAGTTTGTGCTGAGATCCGCTTCTAAATTAAGTTGCCTCTGAAATAAAACTTGCTTCAGCTGAACTTTGATTCATTTGTTCTCGATATCAATCTGTTTAATTTCGGTGCAGCTTTATTTGGTTGCAAGGGTTCTGGCTTAGCAACAACATCTGTAACACAAGTGCAAAAAGATTATGCTTTATATGACTATTCACCAAACATGCTATAAATCTAACGTCTTCAGAAAAGTGTTAAAGATAGGAACGGAACATTATAAGGCGGTGCCTTCACACTAAAGTTCTTTCCTTATACAAGAGGAAATAAACACAAGCTGTGCTCTAATTCAAGTGCTTGATCTTCCTCAAAGCCTAGTCCATAAAGGACAAGTTAATTACCAAGACACTGTCCTCACATGACAAAGTTTCAACAGCAGGAACTGCCAACATCCAGGATGATAAACATTAATTAGCATCATACAAGTGCAGTGGTTGTTTTTATCAGTAACTCATAACCACCTTAGCTGGGTCGATGACTTGACTGTATGATAATTCCTCTATTCCTTTTAATTGTCTCTCGACCTCATGAGTTTCTACTCAGAAACTGCACACATTTGCTCGCTCTCTCTTGCACAGACACACAAATACACCTTCAGCAGTGTATGTGCAGACACGGTAGCGCTATCTTTTGTTACTTTGTTTCTTGAGGGCAAAAAGTCTGCTGGAATGTCATAATGCAGAAAATTGCAGAGGACTTTACTAGTTATGTTCTCCATATGGGTTTCTCGGACACATTTTGCGGGGATTTTAAAATGGATCTGGGATTTGTCTCTTTGTTATTGCTTTGCTGTTTTGTGTAGAAGTACATACTTTGCAGGGAGTCCACACCACAAATGAGCAAATAGCAGTTTGTAGTGGGAAGAAAGGTACAGTCGGGCGATGGGTTACACAGGAAAGACTGAAACGTCTGCCTTCAGTAAGTGTATAGGACTGCTGTACATCGCATCGCATGAAACAAAGCGCAGTGTAGTGGCAGCAAATAAGGAAAAAGTGACAAACAAGAAAGCAAACACCCGATCCTGAACAAATCTTATGTTTTAGATGTAACCAAATATCCCATGACCCTGATACCTGAACACAGCAGCTATAGAGATATACGATGATCCTTTTGTATTTGCATGCATGCTTTTTATTTTTATTTTGTTATACTAACAATAGTAACTTGGTTTAATGAATCATAATGATGATATGTTCAAACAAGAGAGCATGTTACTTCTTATTCGGAGCAAGAGTGATATTAGAAGGCGGTAATATTTTTTTAGTGAGACTTTTCTCACAGAAGCTGAAAGCCATCACCCTACCTATCAAGGCAAGGGTTCCTTCAGGAGCTTCCTGTCACCTTATGAGTTATATGTAACTCTCTGCAGTTTCTGCTTTACAGTTGTTCTTGGGTGTTCTATTTTAGAGGAAAAACCAGGCATGCGTAAGAATGTAACAATACATGTTCATAATTGTTTCAGAGTTAAGTGTTTGTAGAAAAAACGCAAGGCAGACACTGATGATTCAGTACTGCACCTCTTTAAGCTGAGTATGATCAAGTGTTGCTGCATTTCCTTTGACTTCAATAACATTGAACTGTATCTGGATTCTACTTTTAAACCAGGGTCATGTGAATGTCACTCAAAATGTAAATAATTAAGCCTATGTGATGTTCTTAAATAATATAAAATGACAATTATTTTTTTGAACTCTGATTACATTGTTACCGTTATGCTTTTTTGTACTGATATGCTGTCACTGTTGCTGTATTTTTTTTAGGTCCTTTGAGAAATTTGTGTCCAGCATTCGCCCTCTTGAAATTGCTGTGGTTGGGCCGTGTGGAGAGTTAAAGAAGCAGAATAGCAAATTAAGCTACCGATGTGAAGCTCATAACATTTTATTTTCACATAGCATAGTAAGCATTAAGCCTTTGAGTATTAGCACATAAGCTGCTGTTTGTTAAGATGGCCATGACTGCAATGCTAATGTTCTTAGAAAGACAATACAAGTTTTCATTAGCTGGTAACAACTATCTAATGGACTAATATTTGCTGCATATTATGAGAACTTACATTGAGGAGGGGTTGCATGTAAACTCCAGAGCCCCCCTAGTTCATGCCCAGGACCCTGTTGGTGTGGCAACAGCACTACCACTGAGCTTCTGTGTTCAGAATAAATAAACAGCCTCAACCTGGAAGCCCGGCTCATAGAGAGACCTGTTTACCCAGCTGCCAAGCCAAATATTAGTTCTGCAAGTCCGCAAAGAAAACTGTCCCACTGCCTATTGCCTTTAATAAGGTATTTAAAAGTCATTTAAAAATGTAGCAACACTTAATGACATTTTAATGACTAGTCCAAATTGAACAAATTTACTCTCAGGTCAGGGAAACTGTGATTAATAATAGTTTCATAACAGCTTCATGACAGCCAACGTTAGAAGCAACCACATAAGACAAAGTTATGCCAGGTTATGTTGTCTTGGTTGATATCATGTTTCTATAACTGATATGTGAAACAATGCCAGCTTTTGAAATGCAAAGGAGGTAACTGAATGATATTAATGACAAACCTAATGACAAATATTCATATTTGCTTTACTGTAACTTTATTTTTCTAATCGAAAGTAAAAAAATTAGGAGTGGAAATAAAATAGTCTGGTCTGAAAAAATCTATGATGGGTAAAAAACCCAAAACAAACAGAGGATGGAGTCCAGTTCCCTCTAACTGGAACTGCTGAAAGGTTATTATGGATCTTTTTGTCAAGCAATGCCAAAAAGCCAGAGATATAATGTTTTTCAATTATTTATCTGACACTTCATGCGATAGCTGTCTATTGAAAGCAGTGGGATAAAACTGATATTGATGCTCTCGACTCATTGTCAGTAAGACAGCAAATCAACAAATATCCTCAATTAGCAGTGTATTCACCAAAAATGTAGATGTCTCTGTATATATGCTGGTAACCCCTGTTGGATGTCTAGTTGTGAGTAAATACCACAATTAATTAATGAACAGTCTCACTTCTTTTCCCGCCTAGACTTATCTAATTGGCCGCATTAGTGAGATGATACGAATGACAACAAAAGTAATTAAAGCGTTCTCATTCCCTCTGCCGCTCTCAACATTTGCCATTCTGCCGGCTTCTACGCTCAGGTACCCTTTTTCACTAATAGCGTAATCGAAACACGACCCAGCGCACTGCTCTACAGCCTAAACCCGTCTAAAACCCAATGCATTTACCAACCTTTCTTTTCTTTTATCATTACTGAAATGATTTACACCCACTTCAGCATTTTTTTTTTATTCCCTTCAACATCCATGTGTTATCTGACCCAAATTTGCATCTAAATACAGTGCATGCTGGTGATGTTGCCAAAATGAGAGGGATTTAGAGCCAACAGAGGCGATTCACAATCCTGGATAGACTGCTGACTACAGTTGTCCATACGAGTCCATTAGCTGACTTTAATTATTTGATAGCAGAAGGGTGGCTACCCCCTGATGCTGTTTTCTGCAGCAGCATGACTGAACTTGCAATACGCTCTTTAGACTTAGATCAGTAAACTCCCCTACTCTTCCATCATATCACTGTAGCGAAATACGATCCTGGTGCCACAGTTTCATGTCCCGCTGGTTCCCACTCATCAAACTATTTAAAATATTCCTCAAACATTTTCTAGTCCAGTTGCATACTTTGCAAAGCAGTGCCCCACATAGAAATATGCTTTGAAACACATAGGCTAGTGGGAAATTAATGCACAAGGGACGGGTAAAACCAAGGTTTTCCATGTGTTTGCATTGCAAACAAGCTGAGCCATGTGGGGGAAAAATGAATGCCATTTGTTGAGACTAATTAATAAAGAACATGCAGATGTGCAATTGGGGAGGATTTGTTTTGGTAGCTTGCTCTGCTACATGCTCTCCGTGCTTAATTAAGCAGATAATGGCAAATTTATCTGAGATAGAATTTGTAAGTGAGAAGGACTGAGTAAAAAGGTAAAGGGGCACAAAAATGCTCTGAATTATGATGCATCCGCACAGAATTATCTTACTTATATGTTAAGCTGTGTGAAGAAATCATTTCTAAATGTTACATTTTCATTACCCCAAACACATCACAGATGCTATAAAGCATCTCTGGCTCGTACCCTTGCATCAGCAACAAAACTGAGATGGTCAGGAATATAATTGGCTACAGATGTGCTAGAGGAAGCACACATTTAAGCGCCTGTATGAATTGAATAATAACATCTGCCTTCATTAAACTCGCTAAATTCTCAATGAATTTACTCATGTGAACAGCAGACGATCAATGTTAGACCTCAGGTTGTCAGTCAGTCTGTTCCTCTCTGCAGTATTCCACTCAGCCAGCCACATGACAGTGTGCCCATATCGTTAAGGCTAGAAGCCACGAGCGGGAGGCCCACAAACAGCTTTCCCAGCCTTCATAGGCATCTGACGCTACTGGAGTTTGAGGCCGGTCCTACTGGAGAACAGCTGTCTGCGATGACCCAGAGAGACTGGAAATTGAGCTTTAAGAAAGGCAAAAAAAGCATTTTTTTGCTGGCACGATCTCCAGGAAACAGAGAAGTTGGAAGATTGTTCCAAAAACACCATCTGGTCTCCACTTTGAACTAACCGATCAAAAGCTGTCGGCCAACTATAACACCACCCTCCCCAATTCATCCTGTTGTTTTCACAGAAGCTCCGATCAGTCCTACGATTCCCCTATTCCTCTTTTCATCCGTTCCTCCCCCTTTCTCTCTCTCTGTCTCTCTCTCTCTCCCTTGCTACTACTCTCTTGACAAATGTTGGGAATTAACAGTCTTGCATATTGATGTGCTGTCGCATCATGCCTCAAATGCCCTCGCTCAGCAACTCATGCATTTATACATCATAGCAGCAAATGGACTTTATTAAGTAGATGTCTGTCATATCTAAAAGGTCAGTGGTTAGACAAGCTACAGTCCCTTATCCACACCCAGGGCACTGCTGATAGACTTTTGACGGCTGTTGCTCCCATGGCTGTCTTTGCTTCCGGCTTGGGGGATATGGAGCTATCCAGGAAGTTACTGGTGTAACTTATAGATGTAAAATCCTCATGACATTACCACTTGCTGGGAGAAAGTGGGGGGATTTTTTAAGGGAGGGTCAGTTCAATCATTTGAAAAGAACATTAATTTGTAGCCGGGGAGACAGTAATGAGCATTTGTGTCCTCAGAAGTCTCTTGGCGGCCAGAAAGAGGTTGGCATAGTTAAAAAGGACAGTTCAGGAATATTTTTAGTGAAAATGGTTTCTGAATTAGCTTCTACATTACTGTGTCTATCAGCATAGACACATCCGTCAGATCTCTCTTGCTTTCTTTTTATGTATGCCTCTCTCTGTACTCTTGCACATTCTTGCTGAATTTTATTACCATCTCCACCACTGCCACGTCTGTCATTTTACCCCTGAGGTCCCCTCTGCCCACAGTTTAGTCCACGCAATTAACAGCTTGCAACGTTAAGAAAAAAAATGTACTGGGCAGCTAACACTATTGCTCGAGGCATGGATGGCTTTCCTGTTTTATTAGGACGTACACCCATGTGCACTTTCATATGCACACAAAACCCCTTGAATGTCTGCCTTCGCTCACAAACACGTAGATGCACACAGTTCGCCGCTCGGTGCCTGGTTGACTGTGGCCGTCGGTCGTTCCATCCGCAGTATTGTTGTTTTCTCTATTGGCCCAGGGAGAGCTGGCACAGGTGGAGCTCGTGGATTTGAAGAGCTCATGGTAGAGTAGTTGGTGGGGGATTGGAGGTGGGGTGGGGGTGGGAGGGGGGGAGGACTGTCCTGGAGGGAAATGAGTCTGCTGATGGGGAATATGGTGTGCGAGTAGGAAGGAATATGACACCTGGACCACCCCCCTCTCTGGGTTTTTGTGGCAGCTGAGCCAGCCTAGAGCATCTGCACAGCCACAGGGTAAAAAGCAGTTTTCCTGCACTTCATACCCACACACACACACACACACACACACACACACAGTCGTACAGAATCACACTTCATAACTATACACAAAGTTGTTTGGCTTCATTTCAGTGGCGTTTGGGTGTTTCTTTAATTCTATGTGGAATCTCTTTGCCGACCACACTGCTCTTCATCCACATCCAAACACAGTTCCTGCTTGGTGCTTTAGCTTTTTTTTTCTGAACATAGAGCAGCTATACCTTTGAAACAGATGGCTACACCAGCAACAAACTCAGATCCAGCGCTTTCCCCTGGTGGCTGCTGCCTTACCAGTATTCCACTAGTATCCCAGAAAAAAGTGCTTCCACGTAACACCATGTCTTAGATTACATTTGGTTTTACTAACTTACAGTCAAGGGATAAAAATAGTTGTAATTCAAAACACTTTGTTCACCTGATTTGCCAGTAATAATACTAATACACGTGAACAACTACTGGTTATTTATATATTAAATGAAAATTTTCTCTGACGTTGTTCAACACTGAACAAAATGTACCCAGCATAATTACAGAAACCCTGCTGAATGAATCTCCGTCTGTGAAACGGTGAGGTAAATAGCTGCTTGTTTCACACGGGACGGGTTTGATATGGAAATGAACGCACATCTTCAAAAAGAATCCCACCTTTGTCAATTAGGACAAATTAAGTTGTTTATTAATTTTGCATAATGTGAATATTTTTAATTGTAACACCCGTTTTAATTGTACCTTATAAAATTATTTTAATTGCAGCGTATTGCACTGTGGACTATTCACTGTGTGCAAATTGCCGTTAGCCGAAACTCATTATCAAGTCAAGTTTTCCTTTGATTTGCTCCTTAGAAATAATATTTGAGAATAAAAATAGCATGTTATCCTCCACACCTGTGAAGCACACTACAGCGTTACTTAACAACAGCGCCCAGTCTTCTATGAATATTAGGCGTCTTTGGGCACAACACCAACCCCAGCATTAACCCTGCTAATTCTGCACAATGAGAATATGTCATTTGTGTTTTTAACACACTGTTCTGCAAGTCTTGGCAGCGAGATAATTAAAAATCATTCTATTTGACACACATCAAAGTCTATTTACATTTTTCCCTAAAAATATTGGGTTAGGGTAAAGTTGGGGTTAGTGTTAGCACTTGTGATGAACTACACCTCACAGGGTTACAATATGGCTTGAAAAACTTAGGAGAACAAACTATGCTAACTTGTCACAACTGCTCTAACTACAACTGTAATCTATTTTAAGACCACCAGATTTAATTGACTTTTACCTGTAGTTTTTATTTTGGAGCATTTTACTTATGGTTAGCATTGTCAACACCCTAACAATAAGTACAGTCTGATTTAAGTTATGGTTAGCGGTGGGGTAGTGAGAGAAGGGTAGGGTTAGGGTAGCAGTTTGCTCATTGACCAAGAGTTTTACAGCGAACATAACCCCGACAAACAGGCTCTGGTGTCCTAGGTTATGTCGCAACATATTTGCTACGAGGTCATTTTTTTCAGTCAGTGGTATTTTGCCCTCATATTTGTAGTCACTCCACTCGCTCGCCTGGAATTAGAGGAAACTTCCAGTGACCTGCGATTATTTCACCCAGAGATTGTCGTTCATTTTCCATTGGTTTGGGGTTCCCACATTGATGAGAATCACTTCCTGTTTGTATGCAGCTTAAGTAGCTAGCAGCTGTGGCTAATAATAAAATATTAACGTTGACATGGGAGCTAAGCAGCATGCAGCACTGGCCCTGACTGTCTGAATGTTAATAATCTAAAATTCAAAATCTAAAATCTAAAAAAGGTTCAGTTTCTGGTAAAGTCCCAGAGTGACGCAGAGAGAAGCCTACCAGCAACTAGACAGAAACAGTGGCAGCCAACCTTACAAGCCACATCTGTTTAACAGCAAAAATATGTCACCAAGCATAGAACTACCTCAAACTGCTGTATTTCTTTTTATACAACAGTATAGGTAATACTCACACATACATGTATATGTTTTACTATGTTTATTTCATTTTATAAATGTTTTACAGTATATCATACCGCTTGAAAATACTGTTGTCACCGATGTTATTGTACTTTATTTTTAAGTATTTAAGTATTTTTGTCTTCTTTTTTTATTGTAGTATCAAACACCGTGCCGGGTGTTTTTTTTTGTTTGGTTTTTTTTTTTTTTTTTTTGGGGGGGGGGGGGGGGGGGGGGGGGGGGGGGTTGGGTTTTTCTGTTGTTGGGGGTATCAGTTTGAGTTTGAAATTCTAGCATTTTGTCAACCCTGCACAGCTAAATCAGTTTTTGGACAAATCTGGGTCCTTCTAAATAAAATTAATTAGTCCTTGTTGTCATGAACCCGACTGCACAGCCAGGACAAAAAGGCAGATGCTCACAGAAGCCAATTAAAAACTTGTTTGTTTTAAATTAATGAAACAAAGAACAGTCTTAAACTAACCATGGTGTGTGTGGCCAGTATGATGAGTGGTGTAAGTGAGCGCCTGAGTGATGAAATGGTGTATGCAGTGTTGCATGCTAGTGCAAGAAAGCAAACCATAATCCAAAACGGTGCCTTGGGGAGCCACATAGCAGCTACGCTCTAAGGATATCTGCAGAGCACCGGTCCAGTGAGACCAGGTATTGCCAGCCTTGATGATTGGAAAACAAGCCACGCCCCCTCTCCAGCACCTGCCACACCAACAAGCTTAAAGGAAAGCAGGGTGGAGCGGGTCGTCTTGTATTTTGAGGCTGCATGTTTCCCCCACTATTTATAAGGGTATTTTGTCTCCTTTGCAAAATTAGACATAATTTTCACTTTTCTTGCTGAGTCTTTTTCAGCCACAAACAGTGTTGACAACAAAGTGTTTGTCTCAGGTTTACAGTTCACTGCAGCATGTTTGAGGAGGCTGCCAGTTCGGTAATTGGTTGTCTTTGTGTCTCTATGTTTTTATAGATCTCCCACTTGTAAATCTCTCGGTGGAGCCTCAGCCTGTTCTGGAGGGCAACCTCGTAAAATTCCACTGCTCCGCAAAGGCCAACCCTCCTGTCACACACTACAGGTGAGATCATTAAAGAGTATGAAAACAAAGTCATGAATGCTCAAACCATGATAATATAGTGTACAAGAACAACGCACCGCGGTAAACTTTAAATGACGTCTTTTCTAATTGATGTTGCCAGCGGATGATACATTTTCACACAGAGTCGGAATTAACGCTTCATTATTGATCACATTCATCATTGTCAGCCAGCTCCTTATGATGTCATGACACCGTTATATATGCCCACACTTTAAAATGAAGAGACGAAAAGGAACGTTTCGCCAAAAATACACCTTAGAAACCTTAATGTTTTACTGAGCTGCAATAAACCAGTGCAGGGCTTTGTTGTTTGTTGTAGAGCTGTTCACCTCCCTTGAACTTGAAATGTCCCGTAGTGTTTTCGTGCAGGGCCCGTACATAATTTTTATTTTCGTTGTATTTTTAAATGTTAGAAAGATTGGATATTATTATCGCGCCTGGATTCAGTGTTTTATTGTGAGGGTCACAGCAAGATGTGTCACAAGATGTAGTAATTTTACTGACTCACTCGGAGGAAGGTTAAATCATCACATTAGAACAGAATAAAGAGCGAAGTTAACAGATCAGAATGAGCAAACTCTTCATCACGAGGCAGACATTAGTCTAATTAAAAAAGAAACGCAAGTTCTTGTAGACAGATCCCAGCTTATCTTATGTTGTCACCACTGTGAAGCAATGTGACGGGTGCTTCTGAGTGGTGCGGGGCAGGGACATATTTGTGTATTTGGATGCCTTTAAAAGGGACAAGGACCGCAGATTGGGGAAATCTGTGTGTCTGTGCAAGAATGCAAAGGTTTTTCAGCAGCCCGGTGCAGCAAAAGGGACAGATTAGGGTGCCACTGAAAACCACTTGAATGGCTTGAAGACTGATAACATCGCCGGGGCCCGTATATGCTTTCTTTCATCTTCGGGAAGTTTGCTGACAGTTTTCAGAACATGTTTTCAGTTTCAGCTGTTATGTCAAGGTTGTTGACAAAAATCCCTTTCAGTTCATTTTATCTAAAGTACCAAGAGCCAAAAAATGTCCAAAATGTCATGGGATTTCACCGTTTTTGAAGCCGCTGTTCAAATAAGAAGCGTTTGGAGGTTTTTATTTTCCCCTCAAGTTTTTTTTATTGTACTGCAACTATACAAGCTTAGAAGGCTGTATACTGTGTGTTTACTTCAAATCTGTTCTGTATATTTGTCAGACATACACATCTCGTGCTTCAGCTAAACAAACAATCTTTTCTTTTTTTTGTTTTTTAAGTAGACTGCCAGACAGAGTATTGATAAAATATCGTCAAGCCACTAGATTACATTAGAGTGCATTAAAATAATGGTAAAGTTCATTAAAGTATCTATTTTAACCCATATGTTGGTGGCCACGCAACCACTCAACTAACCTGGCAGGTTTAATATCAAAGTAAAAACAGAAACAATTAATTTCTAATGCACTGCTTTTCCTCGGCAGTTGCCCTCTTTGTCTATTAAATCTTGGCTTATTCTCAGTTCTACATGTTAGCCTGTGTTTATTTTTTTTTCTTACATCAGTAATTGTAATGGCACAAGAAAGTGGACATTAATTATTCTCATAAAGCCTTCGCACAGCCTTCCAGAAGTGTAATACTGAAGTGATTTGTCAAGAGATGGTTTTCTGTGTGGGAGGTTTTTAAAACCCGGCAAAAAATAAATGGAGTGAAATCGATAGCAAAGGGAATTGGCTGGCTCAGAATCTTGTAATGGTACTGGGAAATGAAATGGATGTACAACATACTCACAGGTGGCAAAACAGAGATGTTGCCTTTTGATGGATCCTGCCCTTTTGAAAAAGAAAAGGGGAGGAAGGGCAGTGATATTGTGGAAAACAAGGTTTGTATTTGATTGTGTAGGTGCACAGCAGAGACAGAACGTCTATCTTACCTGCAAAAGGGATTTCACCTCTATTGTTATAAGACTGGATCAATGCGAGAGCCAGACTTCTCCCCGGGGTATCGAGACCTAAAATTCAATGGCAGTTGAGATAACTTTTTCTTCTAGTTTGACAAACTAAAAAAGGAAAAATGGTTCAGAAGCTATGCTTAAAGCTTGAGAGAAAAGAGACTAAAACTGCCATATCCCCTCTTTTAAATCTCATTATTTCTTTTCCTTTCTTTCTCCTCGCCCCACTGTTATTAGCACAATCCACAGTGGGATTTAGAAGCCATAATCAGACTAATAATTGCCATTATTTAAAACTGTACTCTTTTTGACAGTTACACAGTTTCATAGTCCCTCATTCAGATTTATCTGCAATTTGTACAAGCACTTTAGGACTTCCATGGACCGTTGCCGTTCAGGTCACGGTAGACTGAGAAATTTTGGGAATCATATCGCTTGCCTGATAGACTTTGACTAGGGAGAGACCCTCACAAATTTCCCCTCTAGAGAACAATATCACAGAGGAGAGCAGGAAGCTGGTCAAGCAGTGTGGGGCCATTATTCAGTACTAATACACTCTGTCTACCCCAGATCAGATATAGTACAAGGACACAAGACTTCTTAGACGGATGGTTTCTTTTCCATTCCCGGGAGTGCCATCCATTCCCAGTGTGCACTGCACCACTTTGCCATCCTCCAGTTCAACAGACTCCTGAGACACAGACCCAAGATAGTGGGGGCACTAGTCAAAGGAATGGTGCCTTCTGCTGCTCATAACCTCTCGTGCTTAAACATAGCAACTGTAATAAGATATATTTCCATACCTGAAATGCTTGAACTTGTGCCAGATCACAGTTCAAGAGCAAAGAGGGAAGAAGGGGACTGTTGGAAGTGAAGATAAATGCAATGCTCAAAAAAGTGAAATAAGAGTAACTGGCATGTGCTTCCGCTGGCAGTCAGGGAATCAACATACTCCAGGAGGGGAGGACGAGTGGGTTGGAACATCTTCATTACTGTTTATAATGGTTGGGAGAGATAACTGGCAAACATCAGAATCACGCAGCTAGCACACAAGGTTTTCTCGGATCCAAACAAGAAGCCACCAGAGAGAAGAGAAAGAATAACAAACAAAGCAAATCAGGTCCCTCATCTGCCGATACAGCATAGCTGTGCACAGAGCAACAACAAACCCCATTCCTTTGCATGACACTGTAACAAATAACATCCCAGTCCTCCCAACACTTAACCGTTGTTGTTGTTGCTACTGCTGGATGGATTGCTTGCATGGCTTACGCTGCTGTGACCATGCCCAAAATCAGTACAAACTTGGGACATGGCTAATTTTTACATTCATCATAATCCTCACTGAAATAAGAGAAAAATAATTGTGTCTGTAATTCAGAGCATATTTGCCAACGCACCATCGTGCACCATTTCTACAAATATACAAGTCAAGGTGAGGGAAGTAAAAAAGCTCAGACTAAACTAAACTGTTTTAATAGCCCCCACCTAAAGCTTGGCATAAATCTAAATGAGTAAACTGCTAGACAAATCCGGATTGTGTGGGGGAAAAAGTCCCTGACTGCACCTTGGAAAAGTTGGTTGGTCTAAAATATTCCTAACTTTTTTGAGTTTATCCTAAACTTTTAAGGACCCACAAAACACTTGTCTATTTGTCAAATCGATATCTGTAGAACCTGCTTCGGTTTCTCCGTAGATCAAAAAATAGCTCCATAATTTATGTCCATGTCAAAATGGCTCTACGCTATTACTAAACCTGCATATTTATTTTACGTTCCTCTGAGAGTAGTCATCACTTTCAATATGCATGGAAGGCAGAATAGAACGGCGCTGTGCCGTGCTTAACCATGCTGATAATAACTGTAGGGCCTGATTTACTGTGAGTCTCAATGCTGATGGCACAGATACCTGCCTAATTTAATTGTTATTGTTTTATTGCCTTAATCACATTCAGCAAATACACCCCCCTCCCCCAACTCCACGTCACTTTCACCCTCTGCTTCCATTAACGGCAGACCTTTTATCTGTATAACACTATTAACTTACACACCCATGAACATAACAAACACACGCACACGTTGTACAAACCTGCGCGTTCACACGTAGACACATGCCCATGCACAGAGACACTCAGGCACACAGGATTCACACCCTTTGTCTGAATCAAATCCCTGAATAGAACACAGCAGTGTAAAGTGAGTCAGCTACTGAGTAAGCTCGCGCTGGCCCTTCTAACCTCCCAAAGGGAATGCAGGTGTTTGTGTTAGCCTGCTCCAGCTATGTTTAGACATGAGCCTTGGACAAGGCCCAGCACACCAACAGAGCTTCCATGCTCCCCGCGGACGACGGCGTTCTGTCTCTGCTCCCTCTAACACTGTCAAAGGCTCCCAAACCTGGCAGCCGCAGCCTCCACTCGGGAGCAGCCGGCTGCCCGAACATCTGTGCTTACCCCATTACGACTCCTACAGTATGCCCTGGTAAAGTGAAACGGTGGCATAGTCTTATGTAAATGCAGATGTCATAGAATCGCTGTTTGTGTTGTTTTTGCTCTTTATCTTCAGTCATGAACCATCTATTGAGTCACTTTACTTGTTTCAAAGCTTTCGGATCAAATAATCTTCATGGTTTATAACTTGTGAAATCTACTTGAACTGTTGCACTTTATCCTTTTATGCTCTTTTTTGCTCTTGAATTTCATGAATTTCAAGAACACATTAAAGAAAATTAGTTTTATTAATTTGTTTAACGACCTCAACCCTTGAAAATTTGCCGACTATGTTGAAAAGCCGGGTGTGTGCCAAATAACAACTAATTTAAATGAACTCGACCAATTCTGCCAAGAGGGGCGATGAAATATCCAGCCAGAATTATGCCAGAAGCTTGCTGATGGCTACTAAAAGCTTCTGGTCGAGGTGCAACTTGCTAACGGACATTAACCAAGGGTCAAACCATACTTTTTACCCTGTGTGGATTAGAGAAAATAAATCATTTAATAAATTAAATAAATAATGCACCTAATCCTAGCTTTTAAAATCTTTAAAGGTATATGCTGTTAATATTATTATTACAACCTGATAAGAGAAAAGTTTAAAGCAATCTTTAAAAGGCCAAAGTTACCATGAAATTCATCCACATGCTGAGTGTTTTTAGAAAGACTGGCTTACCTCCTTAGTTACTTATTTCTTTCTGCTGTTTAAAATGAAGTTCTATGGGGATTCACTCAATCTTGGAGCAAGCATCAAGTGGTCAGCCACTTGACCCACTTTAGTTTCATTTTTCTTCAGTGCTGGAAGTTGCTGCTTGGTTTTGTCAGTAGCTGCTTCCAAGAGCAAGAGTAAACTGGGAACCGTTTGCCAGTCTAATTCCTGTACTCCATCCTCCTTCATCGTGATCTTTGTTCAGTAATCAGTGTCATCATCGACATCATCATTGTCATCATCCTAATCATCATTATTATTGTCTTCATCCTGATTACCAGAACATAGCAAGTGTCATTAATAACGTCTTCGCCATCAACATCTGTATCATCCAAGTCATCTAAACAGCAGCTGAAAAAATAATAATCATATTCAGAATGATGGGAACATCAGCAGTCGTCATCATTAACATAATGGTTTTCACATTGTCTGGAAATGTATAGAATCTACGTAGAATCCTAAGTATCACTGTGGGTAATGCTCTGCTACTCGAATGATTGGACTTTGCAGATATACAGTCATACTGTATTATATTCAGTTTGTGTGTTGTAATCCTCCCATGACCTGACCAGTTCGCAAACATCAATACTACTTGATTAGACAGGCCTAAAACACCTGTCTGCCCTAATTTCATTATTTTTGGAAACGCAGGTGTTGCAGTGTTCTCAGCTGTATTGTTGTCACACAAAAACACGGCTCGGAAAAGATCTACTGCTTAAAATAAGCGAGCATGGAAAAGAAAAAAAAATCCCACGAAGCCCAATTAGAATTCTGCTTCAATTCACTTACTGATTGAATGAGGTAATCTGTTCTCATTTAAATGATTTTTAGTCAAGCATGGGGCCAGCTTAGCCATGGAAAACAAATGAGTTCCCTATCCCATGAAAACTCTTCTCGGTACTGGCAGGAATATAAAATGGAGACAAGCACTGGCACCGCTGTCATTGTTTTCATTTGCCACATCAGCATGCAGCCACATATTTACTGTGGAAGATATCAGCGTGCATGATACATTGCATGCCCCACAGCACTGTCTAAATTTTTCCAGAGCGATCCGGCACATCCACATGCGCCTTTGCTTCATTTTTATAAATGGGCCTTGTCTGTCGCGGCAGCAGTGAGCCATCCGCGCCACGCCGAGTGAGACGCCGCTGCCCGTGACATCATAAAAGTCTCACCTGAACATGTCGGGGGAGGGGGGTCTGTGTCATCGTCACACCGGCTATCATTCACAAACACAAACAGATGCTTTTTAATGCGATCCCATGCCAATTTATTAACGTCAGCTGTTGTGTTTAATACAGTACGTGTCAAGCAATGTCTTCAAAGGTGGAGGAGCTAACCATTTGTCATTCTGTAGTGCTCTGGCACACTCTGTCTGGCGTAATGAGGAACGTGCTGTCTGCTCCGAGTTGCCAGGGAGCTTGTCACTGCATGGAGGGCTGCCACAAAAATATGCTGAAGCCAGCACAGAAAACCAGCCCCAGAATGATGATTTATTTACACAAAAGGAACACCACCGACACAAGAAGGTGTGAGAAACCTGTCTTAATGTGTTTTCTCCTTTTCCTTAATTTTTCTCACACCCCTCCCGACATCTATCCTAACACCAGGTGGGCCAAAGGGGGAAGTATAATTAAGGAGGTCTCCGGGGACACATACGAGGTCATCGTGGATCACTCCTTCTTTACAGAGCCTGTGTCATGCGAGGTTACCAACCCTCTCGGCAGCACCAACATCAGCCGCAATGTTGATGTCTACTGTGAGTTTCTCCTTCAGTAATCCTACATGCATTCCCTTAATGCCAGCAGCGGAATAATGCATTGCTGCGTTGCATGTTTTGACACTGAGCTCAAAGAACTAGGGTCTTTATTTATGGATCTATGGATGTTTTTCTTGTTTTGTTTTTTTCCCCAATAGTTGGCCCTCGCATGGCTGCAGAGCCTCAGTCCTTGCAGGTTGACCTTGGATCTGATGCTGTGTTCAACTGTGCCTGGACAGGAAATCCCTCTCTTACCATCGTGTGGATGAAAAGAGGCTCTGGGGTGGTAAGTATTTCAGTTTGCATTGATAAAAGTTAACTAAAACCTTATATAATCACATAATACAGCCGAGAGCAAACTTTTTTTTGTAATTATTCCTGAACTTGTTTCTGCGAAGTACTTTGGGTTATTTTTTTCTATCATAGCTCAGTGGTTTGTAAAGTTCCATTAGACCTATTTTTTTTGTCCCAGCCTCCTGGTGACCTGCTCTCAAGTGAGATCCATTGATTTGATCCTCAAATTCAGTCTCATTCCACCTTTTCTTTTGTCAACATTAAAGGCCAAAGCTTTACTCGCCTGAGCTCAGACCCTAAATTGGATTTTAATAATTGAGAAGAGGTGACCTTTAAGGTATTAAATGGTTCGTGTGCTGCCTTGTTTTTTTTTTCTTCTTCTGTTAGTGCTGCTTTGCTGCCATCACAAATGCAAAGGTGACTTTGGAGTCGCTACATTTGATGATCTTTGACTTCTTTGCCGCAGGTTCTTAGCAACGAGAACCTCCTGACACTGAAATCCGTGAGACAGGAGGACGCTGGGAAATACGTTTGCCGTGCCGTCGTGCCACGTGTTGGAGCAGGGGAGAAGGAGGTTTCTCTTACTGTCAATGGTAAGCTGCAATATTTGCATGTCTTACACAAAAACGGGTATTGATACACCTCCACGAAGCTGTGAAATGCAAATAGAAGTGTGAGTGTTCAGGTCTGAGGTCAATGGCAGCAGGAAGACAGCAACTTGTCACAAGATTCTGTATCCAGCTTCCTTTGTAGTTTATATAAATCTTCCTCTGTGCAGCTTCCAACAGAATATATGACTGCATTTCTCTTCTCGAGTCTTTTTCATTGAATGTATCTGTTTTTTAGAGACAGCTAATTTTATCAGGCAAGCATAGTGACAAAACACAAACCAGCATACACGGCAAAAGAGCGTTCCTTAAAATGATGCTCATGCAAATGAATTTTGCTAACAAAGGTAACGTGATAAAAACCCAGTTCGTTTTGTTAGCAATCATTACTGTGGCAGCTGATGAAACAGGAAAAAATAAAATAAACAGACTTTGTGTTTTCAAGATTTGGCGCATGTTTCATAAACAGGTGAAATGTACTTAAATGCTAATTATATTCTGCGTGAGTCACAGGGAAGCTGCGTTTTCTGAGGCACTGACTGACTAATGAATACCAGCCTTGGTGGGAGACCTGGCAACTCTCAAACAAATGACTTCATTACCAGTGCTTGATATTCATGGCGCATGCTTCGGTGTGGCAGAGGTTCTTAGTTGTGGGATTTACATGTTTCTTATTTTCCCTCTTGTCCATCTGAAAGAAACCTGTGCTAAACCGAAGGGGGAAAAAAGAAACAAGAAAAAAACCCAAACCAAACAATCCAGCTTTACAATGCCGGCAACGAGATGATGTTGAGTTAATTCTCACAGTGTATCAATGCACATTTTGAAAGCTAACAAAAGAGTTTGCCTGTAAGCAACACTGGTGCTCATTTGGGGATGAAGATACATCAAGTAGCAAACAGTGTGTTTTAAGATTTTCTTTTCAAAATCCAGACGCTAGTTTTGCATATCAGAAAGAATGGGATACCAGTATTCCCTCCAGCACAAGATCAGAACCATGACTTTCTATGAACTGCAATGAACCCCCCTCATTTTCAGCCAGGAATTCAGCTGGAATCAAGGCAGAGAGAAGGAAAATTCATGTGTAATTCTTTTCTCTCCCATCCTTTTGAACATATACCGGCATCTTTTCTGCAGCCTTAATATGTAAACAGAATCCACCATATCCAGTGTGCTGGCGTATCTTGATGCATCTCGTTTCTGCTCATGCATCTGTGGAGATTGTGTTCTTTGTGAAAATGCTGCCACGAGAGAAAGAAGACGGATTGTTTTAATAAAGATTACAACACAACTCAGAGCACACTGGGAAACATGGAACAAAGCTGAAATAGCATGTTTATTCAGTCCCTGCAGACTTAATTCAAGTAAGTTTCTAGTTTCTAGTCTTTTATTTGTTCATATTCTTCATCTCTCTTCCTCTCTCTCTCACACTCTCTCTCTTGTTTTTTTTGTTGTTGTTTTTTTCTTACCCACCACCTCTTTGCCCGAATTGTTATTTGACATTCAAAGCCTCCTTCCTTTTTACCCTTCTGAATAATTGAAATTCATCTCTTTTTCAAAACCACACGAGAAATCCCGAGTCATTTCTTACCCAGACCTTGAGGCGAATCAGATTGTCAAACTCGCGAAAGCGCAAACACTGTGGTTGAAGAGGTGGCGTGTGCCAAGTTGTCTCCCGAGGTTCCTTGATTGTCCTACGACAACGACTCGACTGCTGATACATAAGGTCTCCTTCCCTCTTATCATCCTGCCATCAAACAGCAATGAAAGCGTACGCGCCGCACGGCCGGATTCTCACGATGAATAAATAAACGAACGAATTAGCACTATTTTTGTACAACTTTCTGTTTGTTTAGTTTGTTTGTCTTGCACAGACGGCCACAATAATATATATACAAATAAACCCCCCAAAAAAGGAGCAATGCTGTGAATGTTTACAGTATTCATGATGCGACAGTGTCTGCTGCACATTCGAATGTTTCTCTGCAGTTTGTTTTCCCTGCAGTTATCTCCTGATTCCTTAACGGCATCGTTTAAATTACATGTGTTTATAATTTGTCATTCCCTCTGTCTCTCCCTCTGTCGCTTTGTGTCACCGGCTCCCACTGTGGCATACCACATAGACATGAGGATTTTGCTTTCCCCGGGGAAGAATGTAATTTAATTATAATCAAACAGCTAGCAGGGGAGGCAGTTTCTGTTTAAGTCACTAATGGATACATATTGCTTACTCTAGACAAACGTTTTTAGAATACATAAGTCCTCAGCTTTTCATACATGGTCGTCAGGTAGACGGGAATACGAGGAAGAGCAGAAGACACGTCCATGTGTGTAGTTACAGTATTTGCATGATATTTTTGACCATTCTGCAGAAACTGGAAGGAGGTGACTTATCTGACATGCTTGGAAGGATTTAGCTTAACTTTTAAGTGCTATATACTCAGGCAGTACATATTAATTAATATATATCCATGTATATGTGTGGTCTGTGTTTGTGTTTGTGGGCATGTGTGTGCCTTTGGGCTATTAATATGTATAACAACACACATACAGTACTTGGGCAGCCCAGGGAGAGAAAACCCATTACCACAGTGAGGGAGAGAGAGAGGGACGGAGAATCCCTCAATATCCCACAGAGCAATGGGTTGTTATAGATCTTTTTTTTCTGCCGTTTCTCTTCCTAGACAGTCTTTATGTGCCAAGTTAATTAGCATTCCTACCTTCTTTAAACTAGCTGTGACACCACATAAGAAAGAAAAGTGCAAGTTAACGAAGGGGAAAACATTTAAGATGCAGCATATTTTATCTGACCGGCTACATTTAAGCCCGGCGAGATATGATCTGCAAGTCTTCCTGCAAGACTTTGAACTCATTTTTTTCCCATTATGTGTCCCCTGATGTGCACTCACTCTGCTCAGCTCAGACATTATTTTTCATATGTAGGGGGAAAAAAACTTTTATACCCTCACTGTGAGGTTTACTGTACAAGCAGGAATGTTCATTCAAAAGTTCAAGCTAGTTCTTGCGGGCTTATATGATTTTTAGAGCATAACAGTTTTGAAGTCACTGGCTCAAATGTGTCAATTATGTGCAGGGAGGGGACAATTGTTAAGACATCTTGCTCTGAAGATTCAGTAAAGTGAGAAGCAAGGATAGGAGTAGTGTAACAAATGGAAGGAAGCGTGGTTATATCGTGTGGTTATTGACTCCTTGTGGCCATCTTGCAATGCTTTTAGTAACTATGTGACCTGTTTTAGAATATAATGTGCAGCAATATCTATTTTCTGTAGTAGTTAACTTTTTATATGGAGAGCACTAATTTGGTCAGGCCTTCTGCTTGTCACTAGGATCAGTTTGTTGTTTCTGGTACTGAGTAAAAAACTGGGATGCTTATCTGCGTTATCCTACTTGTATTGCAAAAACATAGCTTAGCGTGCATGTTTGCATGGGTTTCCTCCATTTCTATGGTGTCTTTTCAGAGTCCAAACACATGCTTGTTTGTAATTAGTGTTGATTCATGTGAGTGGAAATGGTTGTATGTGTCTCTGTGTCAGTATTGTGACAAACTCGTGACCTTTTCAAGGTACAGTACTGTCTAAAAGTCTTGACCGACCCCTCAAGACTCCTCAAGACCCCGCGTGCAAATGACTGCCAATAGAACCTACAGTCCAAAAACTGAGTTTGTAAAATGCCAGTAATCTTGAAAGTCAATTTTTGGTATCGTTATTCTTCAGCGCAGCCTGAACTCGCTTAGGAAAGCTTTCTTGTCATTTCTTTAAGTAATCTTTAGGAATAGTTCTCCAGGCTCCTTAATGGACATTCAAGGCTCTTCTGCTGCCTTTTCTTATGTTCTCTGTCAAAATAATCCCACTCTGCTTTAATAACGTTGAGGTCCGGACTTTGGGGAGGCCAATCCACAACTGATAGTGTTTTAATGAATTGGCAGTTTGTTTGTCATTCTAAAAATGAAGAATAAAATCAATTTTAACAAGATCCCCAATTTCACTGGTTGACATGCAGCCCCATACCCTGACAGAGGCTCAGCTGTGTTTAACAGATTCGTGTCGAGACCTTTCTTTCGATGTCTTCTGTACATATTGTTGATGATTTGAACCAAAAGTTCATCAAAAAGTTCATCAAACCATAAAACATGCTGTCACTTGTGTAATTTGGCTTACTTCAGCCTTTTCTCCCCGTTTCATTTCCTTAAGAATGGTTTCTTGACAGCCACCCTTCCACTGAGACCATTTTTGATGAGACGTCAGTGAACAGTTGATGGATTAAATGAAGGAGCAGATTCATTTCCCAGGTTCTGTGGCAGGTCTTTGCTTTATTTTCTTTCCTATTTCTTAAGGACAATGTCTTTCAGATACTGTTCATCTGGCTTTTAGACTTGCCACTTCTTCTGTTGTTCTCCACTTTTCTGGTTTTCACAGCTCTTTTTAAGGAGCTATACCAGGCTTTCAGCTGGAGCACAATAATCTTGTTGGTCCAAAAATACTGTTTTATCTTTGGCATTTTTAATGGATTTAATTAAAGAAATGAGAACATATGATGTGTATTTGCAACAGGCTCTTAATAACAGTTTACCTAAAGATACCATTTAAAATTGGGTTCTTGGCTAAGTTCTCTGTTATGTGCAGATACAAAACTGGTTCATCCCTTGAGTTAGGTACGTTTCTTATGCTTGAATGATTCAATTTGATGATGATGATAGGTGGCTTCATCATCAAACAAAATACCATTGCTCTTAAAATGGTCCGGTACAAGGACTGGACTGAAAATGAGTGAAAAAGCAGCCAGAGAAAAACTTGTTCACCACCTCTGTGAATCTTCCCTGTAGTCTTTCTCTTGCCCTTCTTCTTCTCAGCTCCATAGGATGGGTGGATGGAAAGTGGAACTTGCATAGGCAAGTTGAAAATGGAATTTTAATTCACATTAAAGCTGTTTCAGGTTAAGTGATCATTTGTGTAAATAATGTTATAAACCTATTAAAAACAGCTGCGGTTAGATAAATTAAGCGTCAGAACTCTTTGAAACACTTTTCAATTAAACGATCAGCGCAGTACTCATGTCCTGCTGCAATTCACAGTTTGCTGAAATTGTTAGCAGTGTACGTAATGAAAGTGTGTGTGTGCCCATGTGATAGCTGGAGCTGATGTGGTTGTGCCAGATTATAAACTTATTAGAACGATGATTTTTAAAATTACTTCAGCAACGCCATCGACGGTAACTTTAGGTTAAAACCATAAAGAAAAACTAGATCTTTGTCAGCGTCGTGGAGTGCTCGTTTCCTTCATTGTGTGTCCATTCAGTACAAATAAGATGCATCGTCAAACAATCCCATCCTCATTCTTCACGTGTTTTTTCACTCTTCAAAAGTGTTTTCCATAAGAACATTAAGTGTTACCGTTGACTGATCGTTCCAAGATTGTTGTTTTCATTCAAAATAAATGCTTATGTGCATAAGGCAAGCAAGAGGCTCTCGAGTGTAGAATCGTAATCTGTTTTGGGGGTGTTTTTTTTAGGCTGAGCCAGATTTTTTATGTTGATGTTTTCTGTTCATGTTTAAAGATTCTCTTAGCGCATACTGATTGTAGTTGCAGTTGTCGTTAATGCACTGTTTGTAGCCAGAAAATAAAACAAGCGCCCGTGGCCTGTGGTGGTGATGCTGAGTTATTACTGTAAATGTGTGTTTACAGCAGAGTGTGGAGACAGTATAGATCATGCTGCATGCAGGAATAGAAAGGAGAATATACAGTCTGGTCCCTGTCGTAAAGATGTATTCAAGCAGGGCAGGCTAATGTGGCGAAGCTGTCAGATGATTCAGGCCAGGAAAATTTGTATTTCAGCAGAAGTTACATATGATAGTTACCTCAGCCAATCAGGGATGAAGATGAAATCATTTGTGACCTATCTTTCCTACACTGCACTACACTGTGATATAGTGCAGTTGGAGGTGGAACAGCAGAAGGATTACTATTTCCAAGCACAGTCACTGCCAGTAATAACCAGCTTAATAACAATATTTAGTCAATATATAACAATATAGTCACTTTCTCTTCACAACCGTGTCTGATTACTGTCTTCCGTGTTGTCACACTGCAGTGTGTGACGCAGCTCTTACAAGTATGACTTCTTTGCATAATGTCTATAAGAGCTGACTTTGCGACAGCTTGAAAATATAGACAGGCTCTCATTACCGTGGGTTCCCTCCAGTGGGGAATCATCAGCTATCAGTGACCATATCAGATAGTTTTCCTCTGTTTCACTTGCCCTGCAGCTGTTTGTGCTCTCTTTCATCACAAAAGAAAACAGAGAAATCAGAAGAGCTGCGCTGAGGTAGAGAGGAAATGTCAAGCTGTTGTTCAAAGCGGATGCCTCAGTTTTGGAAGGAAATGTAAGCCCTGGCATTTTGACACCCACACCGACATTGTGTAATCAGATTGCAATGTCCACTCTAGAGTTAACACCTCCTCAAATGAATGAGTGAAACATTGTGCCCAACATTTTGATTACCTCCCCTGCTGCTACCATTGATGTTGTAGTGCCACCCACCTCTCAGCTACTAGCGTGTTTTTGCTCTGATCACATAGTGCAAGCAGCAAACACGTTTTTTTACGCACATGCTCTGGCATACACACACACACACACACACACACACACACACACACACACACACCCACATACTTTCAGCCCCGGCTGAGCCAGTGAGATAAAGCTATCTAATTATAATTCTCATTTGCAGCTCTGATCCATAGAATAGATCCTCCCCAGTCACTTCCACCACCCTTTTGCAGCCTGCAAGCAATTGATCTTGCTGTGCGTTGACAGTTGGAGTCCATGCTAACCACATACTTATTTCCATCTTGTAATAACAGGTTAGTACATATAGATCATGCATATAAACCCCCTTATCATGACTATGAAACACACATCCCACATTCATACTATCATTCCATGTTGGCAAAGCAGTGAAAGAAGAGGAGCAGCTCTCAATCCATTTTTCTTAAAGTGTCTGCATCATTCAGCGTGCAGCAGTAGCAGCCTTCCAGCATCCTCCAGTAGCATACCAAGACACCATCTGGCAAAGTCTCATTAAAATGCTAATTCATTTTAATAAGAGACAGGTAATAAACTGCAATTATGTATCGTCAGAGAGATGGCTGAGAGCGGGAGTTTGAGGGAAGTCGGCGGGGATGTGAGTTGTCTCACTAATCAAGAAGCTACCTCACTTGCCACACCCTCAAACTCAAACCCATGTTTTTAACCTTAGCCATCACAAGAGACTCACAAAACGCTTGATTTTAACAGCTTTTTAAAAGCTTTTTTTTTTTTTTTTTTAAATCAAATATAAAGGACCCGATGGAAGCCTCTACCAGTGCTATTTATGCGGGAGCATCTCTGTAATAACCCAGCTTTTAAAAGCAAGGAAGCAGAGGTGGATGTAAGCAATTATGCTAGTTTGTAATGATGTGATCATGTTTATTTTTTGCTGTTTTGTTTTGGGGGGGTTTTAAGTGAATTATGTCCACTCTGTGAAAAGAAAATTCACTATAAAAATAAATAAAGTACTATAGAGGACTATAAAGTGAAATTAATTCAAAGAATTTCAGGGATGTTGGGATTTTTTTTCCCCAGTAACATGATTAAAGTCAAGGATGATGATTTTAGTGAATGTGATTTTTTTTTCTCAGACATGCCCCGTTATTTCAGTCAGGTTGGATTTCTGTCTTTTGAAGATATCCAAATTTGAAATATCAGACTGAAGGTGGGAGCCGCTAATTAAGAGGAGAGAAAAGTGTTATCAGCACCTCACATTCAAACAGCATTATGAAGGTTTGAATTTGTGAAAGAAGCTATTACCAGCTGCCATCATACTACTCTTAGTTTACTGTAAAAGAATTTATGTGGAAATTAATGTGTATGGCGTGCTTGAAACAAACATATATTCCCTCCACAGGTTGATTCAGTCTTTAAATATCACACTGTAAGTGTAAAGCATAGGCTCGGTACCTTGCCTTTCTACCAATTTTACTCACTGTGAGTTCAGGGCAAAAGGAGGGGGGAAAATCACATGAGTGATGGAATTGGGTTATGTGTGACAGCTTGTCTTCATATTAGTGCTGTCACCTGGTGTGAGCAGCCTCAAGACCAGATGGCAAGCAGACCAGTCGTTTAGGCTGAGCTGCCCTTGTCAGGCAAGATTTTGTAGCCTGACCAAGGTTTAGCATATGCTGGCTTGAAGTCCAGTAGCCCCAGCACTTGTTGAATGAACTTGCCTTGCCTGGGTAGTTTGTAATGCTAATAAAGCCATTCCATTTGATCAGGCTCAATTTGAGAAAATCGGATTATACAGAATGTCAGTTGATGGTTATAAAATTGACTGCAATAATAAGGCCGTAATACAGTTTGATATAATAAAATGTTGGATATTGTTTTGCAATATCTTGATCGATACTGTGATTAGTTCAGTTATAGAGGTCATTCTGGGCAACTATAGCGAGCTTTGGCTTTAAATGTTTATTTGACGACTTATTGGTTCAGGGGTCAACTCTGCTGCAAGCACATTGATTGAGGTGAAACACTGTGACAAGGGGTGTTATCTCCCCACAATGGCATTTTCTCTTTCCATCTGTGCAGTCCTGATTACACTCGAAGAACAACGTTTATCTCAGCGGGAGAAATCAAGCCAGCCATAAATCAACAGTTTCTCTATCCAGAATGAAGTCTAAGCTGCCACTTATGCCCTTTGTTCAGTCCTGGTGTGCCCTTGGCTAGATTGTACTAAGGGATGAGGCAAGTTCATATCTCACAGCAATATAATCTTCCTCAGGAGTCCCAAATTACAGAACACTTCAGGTGTTACCGCTTGAAATAGGAGACATTTAGAATATAATCTTCCACCAAGAATTCAGTTGAGAGGATTTGTCACATGACCTGAAACTAAATTTAATTATTCATGTTTTAATTTCTGTGGCTCATCTTCTAACTTTCTTTTTTTTTTTTTTTAATGGTTGTTCTTTTTCAGGGCCGCCTACTATCTCAAGCACACAGACTCAGCAAGCTTTACATGGAGAGAAAGGACAAATCAAATGTTTCATCCGAAGTACACCTCCGCCGGACCGCATTGTAAGTACATCTGGACTGTCTGGCTCACATACTTGAGATTCTGAGGATTTTGCCATGAAAGAGGATCCTAAAAATATACTCTTGATCCTACGGTTCTCATTTAATGCACGCATGTGAGCTGTGTTGCGCTGATCATGTTAAGATTTATGGCGCTCGTACAATGTAAACACACTTAATAAGCGCGCTTCGCATGAGTATCCATATTGTGCATGCATGTGTGAGCGTGGTTAATTGCCGTACTTTGTCATCTTATGTGCATTTTGTTATACTAATGCTCAACATTAACCAGCAGTGTCATTAATACCGCGTTTATTTCAGGTGGGCCTATAAAAACTGTGAGATAACTCAATAACGTCACTTTTGATTTAGTTATATTAGTGATTTTGTTTTAATTTAAACAAAAATTCAGTACAGTTTTATTTCATAACCATCAATCAGTTCACGGCTTGCAAGGTAAAGAAGGTAAAATCAGACAACCTCTTATGAGCAAGCAATTGGCGACAGTGGGAAGAAAAAAAACATTTTTGTCAGCAAGAAACCTCAAATAGAACCAGGCAAGGAGATGTCCATATTGTGTACCATGCATGGGGGAAAACTCTATGATACTGCTGGTTTTACACTGTGCAGTCATTCAAACACAGTGATTTTAGTCTTTTTAGAATAAAGTCTTGAAGCTTAAACCTCAAAGTTTGAATACTGTGATGGTGGACTTTGACTTACACACCTGTTTCCCCCATTGTGTGTTTCTCAAGGCTCCGAGTTAAAGGTGTTGCTTTTGTTAAAATAGAAACCTCTCTTCCCTACTCTGCACTCAGCATAAATAAATATGGTTTATACTTCAAAATAAACATCTAAATATTACCTCAAAAACCAATACACTCTGTATTAAGACCCCCTGAAAAAATATTGATTATTTTGTATCTGTATATGTTAAATTTTCATAGAAATAAATGCAATAAATCAACATAAGAAACTGTATAATGATTTTAAATATCATGTTGGAGCTGTTTAAAACTGTTTCTTAATGCCATTGTTTTTATTGAAAGCATATTGATATATAGGGAATGATATATGGTGATTCTAAATATCATGTTACTTTGGACCTACGACCTCTTCTTCAAGGTCAAATAGGGTCAAACGTACTTAAAATGTCTTTTATCTTTAAAACTATGCTTAAAATTCTGCTGCCTTTGTGTGCAATCGCAACATTCAGGAAATGATATATATTGTATATGGGGATTCGAGTATCCCATTATAATTTTCATCCAAATATCATGTCACATTTGACCTCTGACCTCATGTATGCATTTAACGCCTGCCTTTCTTTCAAGTTGACCCCAACATATGTTATATCTTCAAATAAAGTATTGTCGAGACAAAGAGAACGAGCTGCCCAGCGAGTTCCTGGGGGAAATATGCTTTAGTATAATAATATTATATAATAAGCTCAAGTTATTCATGTTCAGTTATTTACAAATCAATACCTATTATCCATTATCTACTCCTACATAATGTTTGTGTAATCAAAGCAAGCATCTGTCACGCTACCCGTATCTGATTTTTACTGCGCTACAAACTTCTTGAAAAACAAAGAAAACAAAACGAATATATAGAAATATACAAAAATATTCCCTGAAAAGAATGAAAAAACTGAGTGAACTATCTCGGGGGAGGTTTGAGTTCTCCGAGTGCTTCTCACTTAAAAATGTTTTTTTCATCAGTTCACATATTATCGGCTCAAAATATGTTTCAATGTGTATTTAATTTTATGTTTTCACGAGGCTACAATTACATTTAAAATAATCAAGGTCTAAAGAGTAAACTCGACTTAACCACATCTTACATGATGCATGTTTTGCATTTCTATCCACAGAACAGACTCAGAATTGGACTTCAAGTTATTTCAATTAGTGGCTTTTCAAAGAACCAAGACATGAAATTCACTTATATTTCAAATATTTTTGTTTTGCATGCAAAATGTGCTAAAGGACGCAAGAATTCCAGCATTTTTGCACTCCATCTTATACAAAGAGAAAAAAATGTTATTTTTCAGACCTTATCCAAGTCTTTTTTTAATGGCGAATTCTTCAGACTGTTTTGTTGTTCTTTGTACTCAGATTTATTTACTGTACTGAAAATATCCACAGTACCTCTTTGCAGATTCTTCTGTTTCACAGCACGCACCTCTGTGTAAGTGGCTGCATGCTGTCTCCCGATAGTCAAATGCAAAAAGGACTGTGATTCAAACACTGCGATGAAAAGAAAACTGCTTAGACATTAGCTCAGATCCAGGAGAAATTTCACTGAGCACTCAACAGCAACAAATGGGCAGTTAACAGGCACAATTTTGATCCCACCATTTTTAACCTTAACACAGCATTCAGAAGAGTTTTAACCAGCCACAGAAGCATTGAATATCCTGAATGGATTCCCATTTATTCATGCCTCTTCTAGACTTCTGTGGATCACTGAGCTATTCACCAGACAAAATGAGCTAACATTCTACGCTGATATCAGTAATTCATACCACCTTGTAACAGAACAAAACATCCCAAACGCTCCCCGTATCATCGTAGAGCACTAGGTTGATCTTTTCATGGTCATTATGTTTCTCTATTGAGAAGCGTGCTGACATAGCATAAAGAGCTTGCCGCGAACATACGGGTGGAATGACAAAAAGACTAGGCCCACACACTTACATTGATTGCAATACCTTCCTGTGAATCCAGGCATCGACCAGCAGGATTCAAATCAACTGTGTGAAGTGTTCTGTGGTTGATTGGTCACCTTTAATAATTGGACTGTGTACCAGACCAAAGATCCACCCACCTGGAGTAAAATTACTTGCTCCACAGTAAATAATAATAATAATAATCATGAGTGACATTGTACATACACCTTTTTTATTTTTCTGTTTTTCAGGCCTGGTCTTGGAAGGAAACGGTGTTAGAGTCTGGAACGTCCGGCCGCTACACCGTAGAAACTGTGAACACAGAGGAGGGCGTCATCTCCACGCTGACCATGAGCAACATTGTCCCGGCAGACTTTCAGACTATCTACAACTGCACAGCGTGGAACAGCTTTGGCTCTGACACCGAGATCATACGCCTTAAGGAACAAGGTGGGAGCCAAGGTTCGACAGGTTCCACCTTCCTCTTATTCAAATCACGTGGCTGTGGTTTTTTAGAGAGTGACCAAGTGGCGTTTTATGTACATTGTTGCAGGTGACCAAATCCAGTGTCGTCGACTGTGTTGCGTGTCAGGTTGCGCATGCGTGTTTTAGTGCGAATGCATTTTTGCATACATGTTCAATTGTGCACGAATCCCGATTTTTATCATTCTTAGGTCATAGTGAGCACCCTAAACAATAGCACTGTAAATTCCTGCAATTAAATCCTTGTAAAAGTCATGATCAGTGTTGGGAAAGTTACTTTTAAAATGTATTCCATTACAGAATACAGAATACATGCCCTAAAATGTATTCTGTAATGTATTCCGTTACGTTACTCAATGAGAGTAACGTATTCTGAGTACTTTGGATTTCTTAACATATTATCATGCATTTTACAACTACGTGAATGTACTATTGCTGTGATTTATTACTGTTACTGAAGGTCCGCGGCTCCGAACCGTAGTAAAGGGACCTCTGGCTAATACGGTTCCGTGTGGGGCTCGTAGCCAAAAAATAGCTTTACTTTGTTGTCTGGGTCAACTTTGCTAGCGAGAGACAGAGAGAGGCGTTGAAAGGCTGCTCCAACAGAACTTATTGTTTCGGAGGAAAACACGAACACGGTGTACAGTCAAGTTTTAATAGCTTACTTACAACTGGGCTCGTCAGGCACTCTTCTTGGCTGCAGTGGTTATTATTATATTTACATGCTTCCAGCTCCCGTTTTTACTCGATGACAGCTCATACTTTTTGACTCTCCTTTTTCTCCCACCTCGCGCTCACAGACACAGAACGAGTATGGCAGTGCATTCTCCCTGCAGCACTACACTGCCCATGATGCTACATTCTGCATTCTGCCTATTAGCTTAGCACAACAACAAAACAAAAGGTGCTCTCTCTTTTTTTTATTTTATTTTTTTTAATTATTTTTAATCTAATTTTATTTAAGTTGGCATTAACGGTGTCGTGTGCGCTGCAGGCATTTTAACGGCATCAAAAGGCGCTCTCTCACCCAGGAAACACGCAGAGCGAGAGCGTCACCCTGTAACCATGGCAACCGCAACGCTGCCGCCTGGAACAACAGAATGTAGCTGTCAATCAAAACCGAAACAGTCCTGACCCGCCACAATATGAAACAGGAAAGTACCGCTGTGTAATCCATTTATTTCAACAAAGTAACTGTATTCTAAATACCACCTTTTTAAACGGTAACTGTAACGGAATACAGTTACTCATATTTTGTATTTTAAATACTTAACGGCGGTACATGTATTCCGTTACTCCCCAACACTGGTCATGATTACATAAATTCCAGAAAAACTCGTATTAAGTGAATGTCTTCTAATTCTTGTCTCTTAGCATAGACCCCAATATAAAATTTTATATGGAACTTGGTTTCCTTCAGTTAAAAAATAGCAAACAAACAAAAAAAAGACACTCTTTCCTTTCTTTAAATATGAATACTTTGTATCTGTGACCTTTCCACCTCTACCGTCAGGGAAGCTGTGTTTTCTATCCACTTATCGCAAATGATAAATTATAAGCTGCTTATGTGAAAGTGACATTGATCAATGAAGACATTAAATGGGCTTTAATGGTGTAGGAAGAGCACTTGGTTGTTTGCGTTTGTTTAGAATGCGGCAAGGTCAGAAATGTGGGCTGGAAACTTGGGTTCTCATTAAAGTATATTTTAATGAGGAGCTTTTCTACTGGAAGAGCATATAGATATATGCCCGCTGGTTTAGTCTCTTCCTACTTGCAAACAAGGAACACACGGGGACGATTATGCTTCACAAATGCACACACACTGCTGCGTTCGACTCAATGGAAATAAAAGCCCTCAGTTAAATGCGTCTATTAGTCTAAATGAGTGTAAATTAAAAGTTATCGAACAGTGCGATAATGAGACAATATTACTGTGTGTATAATGTTTACCTCCACATATAACAAAAAGGTTTGGTAATTAGTTTTTGTTTGAATTATTGTTTTGACATAGAGGGGTTTTTTTTCCTTTCCTGTGCCGCTGTACTTATTTAAATTATCTGGTTTTGTGCCCAGTGAATAATGTCTAGGTAGTAAAAAATCCGACTTAAAGAGGACGACAGGAGGAGAAGAGAGTGTGAATGTGTGTGTGTTTGAAAAAGAAAGGTGGCTTTTTCGTTCTAACTGTATGTTGTCCTCAACTGTAACATGTCATACATTGAATTCATTGAATACACTGAAGTGCATATAAACTGTTGTTGTTAAGTCATTGTAGAAGAACATGTTTGTTTTATGTTGTTGTTGCTCTATACAGAATCTCTCCCAGTGGCGGTGATCATCGGCATTGCCGTGGGAGCTTTTGTGGCCGTCATTGTCCTCATGGGCACCATCGGAGCGTTCTGCTGCACCCGCTCCCAAAGAAGTACGTCTCCTTTCCAGTGTTGCCTCTGAAGCATGCATGCTAAAGCACTGCAATTTTTTTCCACAAGCACATAAAAAAATGTCCATCTATGTAGTTTTAGTTTTAATGTTTTACAAATTGGATCGTTCGCAAATTGTGACTTGAGGTGTCTTAAAAATGGGCCATCTACATAAAAATAAAACACACGGAGGCATCACCAGCCAGAAATTACCGATGCTATTAAGTTATTTTCAGGAACGTAGTGTCACATTTAATAGGAGATGAAATCAGTGGTTGTGATGGACATCTTTTTTTTTTTTTTTGATGCCGAGATAGACAGATTGTGATAAGGGCTCATTTCATGCACTCTCAGTCTGGCTGCATTCATTTAAAGCTATTTACATCATGCGCCGTGTTCATTGCCACCCACCCATATACAGTACCAAGTGACTCAGGTTAGAGGCACTCAGCCACTATCTCTATCCAAGAACCACACTGTGCTACTGGTCCCTTCAGCATGTCTATTGTCTGTACACTACAGAGGAAGCGCACCTGGTTATGCCCTCACTGCCCGTCTCCATCTGTGCTCACCAGAGAGAACTTGCAAGCAAAATTAAGACAGAAAGTAAGACTTTGTTATATGACAGTATAACACCAGCTTTGTCCCAAACAGAATGAGCCACCGAGGAAGGCTATGTGAGATTGCATATATATGCAGAAAAAAAAAAAAACAAACATAATCCTGTGTTGGCAGGAAACAAGTGATTAATAACGCTTTGTGTTGTCTTCGGGAAGTGGGAGAGCTCTAACAAAACAAACCCAGGGATCTCTGTTAAATTCTGTAACACTGCAAACTGCACTGGGGGGAAATTATAATGTCAACAAATACAGAATAGTGTTTATCCGTCTTATTAAGATATATGTGGCGTCTGCTTATGCTAGATCTGAAAGGAGTCGTGTCGGCAAAAAATGACATCCGGGTGGAGATTGTGCACAAGGACCACAATGCAGCCCGAGAAAATGAAGAGCACACCTCCATGAAACAACTGATGGTGAGTGTGAGTGTCACAAAATACTACTTTCCACTTTACTTCTTCTCATGTTCTTTTGCGAATATTGAATCTCGGCCCTGTTTTTGCATGTTCTCTTTGGCGGACAGGTAATGAATGCGGTCTGCAATTAGTATGGGGATTTTCTGTGGAATACTTCACTTCATGAGTAATGGAAGAACAGAAAGGCATGCGGGTTGTATGTGTGCTGTCAAGGCGTAGGGTGTATATATATCATCATGATAACAACGACGCTGTGAGGAGAACAGACCCCGATACATTTTAACTATGGGGATGCTGATGTATACTGGGTAATCCTACAGTGGGTGTACTCTCTGCATCCACATGCCTGCTAGACACAAAAAGAACAGCTTCCTCTTTTGAGCTCTACCAGTGTTTTGGATTTAATGCAGTTTGCTCCAGGGCTGGTCTATTTGTAGTTAAAGCTCTTGGATTAAATTTTTCCTTCAAAATAATGATTTCTTTTCAAATTACAAAATACGGTCGACACTTGATGTTAGAGCGAGAAAATGAGCATATCTACTTCACAAATCTGCATTTTGTAAAGATAAATAAAAGATATTCATGGATAAATTATTAATGGTGCCTGCAAGCCCAGAGTTAAGGTGAAGCATGTCTGAGTGATTTTTTTTTTAAAGAACAAGTGATAAAAGTTGAACCCATCCATCTCAAAATGTATCTTTTTGTGGGAGAGCTTGGGAAGCTACACAGATTCTTAGATGCTTTGCTTGATTTCTACGTAGGTTGAACGAGAAGAGTTCCAGCAGGAATCTGTTCTGAAGCAGCTGGAGGTGTTGCAAGAGGAAGAGAAGGAGTATCAGCACATAAAGGTACGGCTTGTGAATGATGACAGCGTGAAGGCGCGAACGTAGGAGAACAAAAGTGGAAAGACAAAAAAAAAAAGAAGAAGTGGTGAGAGGAAGAGAGAGAATGCCTTTGGGGCAGATGGTGGTCTTCAACTCTGGAACTAAAATAGCTGAAAAGCATTAATCCCTCTTCTGCTACACATGAGTTTTCCAAAGTAAGTCCAGAGGCAAATTATTCCTGTTATGGGTTTGATTTTAATAATTAGCTTCTCAGCCAAAGTGGCTCATGAAATCAGAGAGCGTTTGGACTTAGAGACACTAGTGGATGGGGGTCGTGTTGTTTCAAAGAAATCTATCAGAAAATCACAAAAACACACAGGTGGTGACACCATGAGCAGGTGAGGCAAAGAACAGGAGACAAATGCTCTAGTTAGAAAATGTGAGCCTCTTAACCTCGGGGAGATGTTTCTTCTTCATTTTATTTTCATAATTACTTGGAGCTCTACAGCAGACTTGTTGGCAAATATGTCATTGCAATCGCGTCTAATGAAATGTTTGTTATTCAATATGTCAGTGGACGTAATAAAGTTTTGGAATGATGCACCTTTTGACCAGGTGTCCTTTGAAGAAGAGGTTTTAATCTTAAGGGATTTTCTGGTTAAAATGCACTTAAAACAATTCCACCTTCCCATTTACATGGCAGTAAAACAGATGTGAGGCACTTTACCTAGGGTCACTTTAGTTCTCCTATCGCATGTAAAGAGACTTAACCGCTTGTAATAAATGATTCATGCTGAGTTTTGCAGATCTCAAAACCCTTTTAAGTACCATCAAGTGAAGGATGGCCACCATCTGTTCTACATGTTTCAGTTTTTCTAGTCTTGGTCAATATTAATACTGCAGTTTAAAACCTTTGGATTTTCACTTGGTCACCAATTCAATATAAACTATCACAGGTTATGTACGGTAAACACACACTGTATGAATATTTAAATTTTATTTATACAGCGCCAAATCACAACAACAGTCGCCTCAAGGTGCTTTATATTGTAAGGTAGACACTACTATAAAACATATGGGGAAAAACCCAACAATCATATGACCTCTTATGAGAAGCACTTTGGGAAGGAAAAACTCCCTGCCATCTGCTGTGATCAGCTGGGGAGAGAGAAGGAATACAGGATAGAATATAGGTGTAGTCCTCTAGTTGTTGCTATTAGGTGTATCCCTCCACTTAAGCAAAATTTTCAAGAAGAAATTTTCTGCTTCACAGAAGGATTTCTTAGGTCTCTTCTGTTCAAAGCAACTGCATGACCCGAGATCTGCTACCAATAAGTCAACTTTTTCTTTATCACAAAGAAGCAACACAGGCCAAGTCAGTGGGACCTGCATCTTATAGCACTATGCCAATATTGACAGAGCATCTCCTAGAGTCTCTCGCTAAATAATAAGATAAGAACATAGCTGGTTGTGGCCAATGGCCCACTGCTGACAGCAATGTCTACACACAGCAAAAGGACATCAGATTGCAGCTGTGTGTGAAGTGCGTTAAAGCGTTCAGGTGTTCTTCATTTACCATGGATCTCTGTGTGGAAAACACTCCTTTAAAAAACAATGATGGGATTAGAGGAACACCTCATGGCACGTGCATGAAAAGGCTAGATCTGACAACACGTCATCGACTGTCTAGCATGCTTAAAAGGGATTGAGTCTGTCAGGACTCAGATACAGTGTGCATATAGAAACGCATGAAGGGGCATAGAAAGATGCACATGGTCTTGTGCAGATGTGTGACACTTCCATCCCTCAGAGAAAGACTGTGGATGAGGATAAAGTTCTTGCAGCGTGCACACGGAAGCCATATGTGTGCCAGAAGGTCTGCTTCTGCTGCTGCATGTATGTAGGCTTGCGTGACAGCATCATACAGACTGTGAGAAAACCAGCGCTAAACAGTAAGTGTCCTCTGTGGTGGACAAGCAGCTGTTGTGTCTGTCTACTAGCCGTGGGCAAAACATAATGACACCGAGTGTGCACCAGGCAGAGCCGTTGAAACACCTCTTCTACATTACTGTAGAGAAAAAAGGCCTGTAGTAAGATAGCCTCTGACCTAAAAGAGTAGTTTATGCTCTTAGGTGTAAAGGAGGGATTTGGCTGTAAAGTAGCCCTGCCCTAGACATCCCTATTAGAGAACAACGATAGTGAGACTGATAACCTGCGTGAGGTCACTAATTCTCTCAGTGAAAGTAAGGATAAAGCAGAGGAAGACCGCATTTCCAGACAGATTTCACCTGCCTTGAACTGGGGTTTTCCAGCAGGTGAGGTACTGGGGTAAATGCCAACTAGTTGACAAGAGAACACAATCTCTGATCCTTTCAGATAGCACTTAAACAAGCGATCTCTTGCTGAATCCTGTGTGACAAGATGTGATGGCAGTAGCATAAAATAGATCGGGCTAGCACCTTATCTGAAAAACATCTGCAGATAGGTCAGTAAAACAGACAGTGACAATGTGCTGTCTGATCCTCTCTTTATGCACCGGCACTGAAATAGTACCATTTAACTTCTTTCCCTTTCCACTGTCTCAGCAGCCTTGTGCATATGAGCAGCGGCGCTCCGGTTGAATGATCCTAATAGTCCATTGGGGATACGGGACCACCTTACAGCTCTGGACTGATTCAAGAGTGAGGCTTCATTATATTGCCCTGTAAAACAGGATGGAAGCTAGGCTATGCCATAACAGCGGTGGCTGTTGATCATCAATTTACCTGTCATCAGCATCTAAGATCTGACACATTTTTAATGATGGCCAGCAGGTCCTGAAAGAGTCTTTTAGCAGTGGACATATTGCTAGCAGGGAGTGAGATGGCCACTGCTGTGGGGCACAGTGGGCACAGACCTGCCAGATGGCCTGTGGAGTGAGCACCACTCCAGCCTGTTTAGGCAAGCCTCACAGCAGGGATGAAGGTCTGATGGGAGAATGTAGGCGGTTTTGCAGCCAGTGTGCAAGTAGATGCCTCTATACTACTTTTTTTTTCTCTTTAGTAGAGCTGACTACTTGATTAGCAAAAAAAAGAAAAAACCATGGGAGCACATCACAGGTCAAGCAGGTGCAGAGGGCATGAGCATAAGCAATAAAATATTCTTCAAGACTGAGCATTCATGAAGGGATAATGCCAGTAGTGACAGATTTTAGAGGGCATCGCCTGTTTGAAATGCAGTAATTATATTTTGTGTTATTCCATACAGATTGATACAGATTAATTATAAAAAGCTAAATGATGTTTCTTCACCCACCCAATAATGTATAATGTTATACCCTATCAGTACTCTGATAGGTTAAAGCATTCAGGGGCCCAAAGTATGCCAAGAAAATATCAGCCCACACCATTAAATCAAGAAAAACCAGCCTAAACACTTGATACAGATTGGGTTGGATCCATTCTTTATGCCAAATTCTAACCCTACCATCTAATCGAGACACATTAAACCAGCCAATGTTCTTTCCAATTGTCAATAGTCCGTAGGAATTGTAGCCTCAGTCTCTTGTTCTTAGCTGACAGGAGTGACAATCGGTGTGCTCTTCTGCTGCTGTAGCCTGTCTGCTCTAGAGATGCTCCTCTGCAGATCTTATTTCTAGTGAGTGTTACTGTGGCCTTCCTAACAACTCGAAGCAATGCGGCCGTTCTCCTCCGACCTCTGACATCAACAAAGCATTTTTTCCAAGAGTACTGCTACTCACTGGCTATTTTCTTTTTTGGGGGTGATTCTTTGTAAAACTCATGCAAGTGCCATTAGATCAGCGGTTGCTGAAGTATTCAGACCAGCCTGTCTGTCACATTCATAATCATTTAAATCATCTTTCTTCGCCGTTCTGATACTCGGTTTGAACTTAAGCAGGTCATCTTGTGAAGATCTTGTCTCTTCACGCTCAACTTGCTGGAGACAACAAGCCTCGCACAAACTTTTTTGTTTTGTCCAAATGACTGCTCGTTCTCGAGTGCACTTCTGTTGTTTTAGCCTTCTTACCTGCTCTCTCTGTCATGCTTAATTTTTTTTTTTTTTTTTTTTTTGATCCCGGCTAATGACACCTTGCATGAGGCAAGAGCAAAAGGGGACTGAACAAGTGATAAAGGGCAGGCGCAAACAATCTCCCTGTCTGCTTTCTGGTAATGACAAGCATAACGAGCATCCTCTCAGGCCTCTCTCATTTCCCCATTATGAGCATTCTTCTTTTGGGATTTGCCACCATGCTCACTATGCTTGACATTTACATCCGTTCACACAAGGACATGAAAAAAAGAGAAGAAGAAAAAAAACCTGACACATACCCTAACTGGACCCTTAGCAACAGCACAGTGCCTGCAGCCAAGCAGACAAACAAGTGGCACAGCTCTGGTCTCAGAAGCCATTTAGGGGCATACATGAAATTATAAACACTACAATCCATTTAGGTCCAATTAAAGCCAGTATGAGAGTGAACTTTGCTATGACACATTGGATGCCAAACTATGAATCATCAAGGCCTGCCTAATTAGCAAGAGACATGATTTTAAGGTCTGTGTGGGGGCTAACTAAATCCTACCCCTAAGGCTCACCAGTGTTGTTTTTTCTTGTCTTTCTTTAAAGTTTGTTTTTTTTTCCTACACAGACCGCAGACTCTTTCCTTATTTATTTCAGCAGTTTGAATGTTAATTATTGTCAGTTTGACCTTGACTTCTGTTGAGCTTTGAGGATACATTCACATATAAACAAATAAGATGTTTGTTTTTCTTCCCTTTCTTCTTTTTCTTTTGTGTGCATATGTGATATATAGATGTATAGCTCTAAAGAATCTTTCCTTCATGTGTTTTCAATAGGACCCTACAAATGGCTACTATAGTGTAAATACCTTCAAGGAGCATCACACACCTACCATGACAGGGAACCCTACCACTGAGGTGAGGAACCCCACCAACACAGGTACCCTGGGAAAGCAGCGGGTACCGACGGGCATGTCCTTCACCAACATCTATTCCACTCTTGGAGCTGGTCCCAACCGACTGTATGACTACAGCCAACGCTTCGTGCTGGGCATGGGCAGCAGCTCCATTGAGCTTTGCGAGCGGGAGTTCCAGCGTGGCTCGCTCAGCGACTCCAGCTCTTTTATCGACACGCAGTGTGACAGCAGCGTCAGCAGCTACAGTAAGCCAGACGGCTACGTGCAGTTCGACAAAGACAGCAAGGCCTCCGCCTCCTCCTCATCCCACTATTCCCAATCCTCCTCGCAGAACTCAGACCTCACCCGACCCCTCCAGAAGCGCATGCAGACCCATGTCTGACCTCTTGGGAGGGAAGGGCTTTTGGAACGGGGTGAAACAAACCAGCTAGGATTGTAAAACTGAAAGAACCAGCTCCGAGGAGCGCCTAAAAAGAACAATGTCAGTAGGTGTTTCCTGTGGATGCCTGAAGACACTGGGGCTTTAATGCACCATGTGACTTGTTTAGACTTCCCAGTGTCCCAAAAAAAAAAAAAAAAAAAAAAGGATCAAGAAGCCTTATATTTCGCTCATGCTCAACTCATCAACTCCCTGCTTTGTGCCACAGAGAGGTTATTTGCCAACACAAACACTGCACGAGTACAGCGTTTAAACTTTTGGGTTTTGCAGTGACACTGTTGACCGATCAGAGGGCAGGAAAACAAGGCTTCTGTGACAATCAGCACCCTTGGGATGGACCACTTTCGCTTTTTTGAAGAAGAAAAACTGGAAGTGTTGTCATGAGTGTTTGGGCACTCAGCACAAACTGTCTGCTAATGAGTGCAAGCCAGTGTCCTGCTGCTCTCTTGTAGTTTGAAGCACAAAATTCAATGTGCATGTGGTTTTAAGTTGTTAAAACAACACCTTTTTTTCTCTCCTCCACTCCCACTTTCCCTTTAAACACTGTACGTTAAGCTCGGCTTGTTCAAACTCGTCTCCTGTGTAGGTGTAAGAAAACTTCCTCCATATGCCCACAGACGTTTCAAGCGCTGAACACAGCGGTTGTTTTTCCTCTCCGCAGCTGTATCTGGGCCACAGAGCTGAGCAGATAAAGAAGGGCCGAGATCTCATTTTAAATCCCTGAGTCATTATTTTACTTTGAGACTCTGTGATAAAAGAATATCAGTGTACATACGCGACTGTAATTTCTTTTCTAGCGTCTAATTTCTGACTCTGATTTCCCTCATGGATGACTATAAATGAGACATGAGCGCCTCTTCTTGTCCACATCTACTTGCCTTGAGGGTCTGTTTGAACTGCTTGAACTGGGTCAATACAAACTTTGACGAAGCCAGATTGATGTACCCCATCAGTTCTTCAGGTGGGGGAGCTGCATCCACCGTGGTGTTACTGCGCCAAAATCCAGCTCCGAAACTGCAGCGGGAAAGCCAAAATGAGTCGTACTTGTGAATTTCTCCTTGTAACACCACAGACCATCAACCATATACTTGAGGTTCCCTGCTAAAGGAAATGTAAACATGATATTTTAGCTTCTTATTGTGTGGTTAACCCATTGCTTTTGTCGATATCACTGTTGACGCTGGAGCTTAGTGCATATCCTGACTGTATACCTATGTGTGATTGTGCTGCTCATCAAGGGACATAACAAGCAAATTTAGAGAAAAAAATGCTTTTATTTTGATGTCTGCTATTCATTCAGAGCTGCTGTGGGGGCTGATGGTGGCTTGTTGGGTGCATTCTTAGTTTTTGTTATCCACACTTGTGTGACATGTATGGATCGGCTTTATTTTTCAATCACTGGCACTGTAATTGTTTTAGTTGAGAGTATAGTCAGAGTAGTGATTCAACTTGCACCAGAAACACTCGTACTTTGTGTAAAATGCTTAAGGTGAGCCTGTCATAGTTCACATGGTGTCATAGTCCAACACTGCACATGCTTTGATCAAAAAGGGTTTGCAAGGAACACTGCAGATGCCGTGTAGCTAAAGAGCCAACATATTTTAGTCTTAATGCTACAACACATGGATGCTATCATATATTGCTGTTGACCTTAAGCTGTGTTAACAGGCTTTGATAAGAGCATCCCTTTACAGTAAACACAGATCCTTTTTTTTTTTTTGCAATAGCTGCAATTACATATTGCACCCACATCACATTTAATTATAGCATTCAGTAGCCTCATATGTCTGTGCACTTTCAAGGTCTTACTTTCAAGCCATACTGTTTGTTATTTTATCAGATCTGTAAAATATAGCGGACTTCCTGAAAAATTACTGTAAAAAAGAAAAAAAAAAGACTTAAAAATGGTGGCTCACAATGTCATTGTCATCTTTGTTTTGTCAAATCAAACAGAAACATCACACAAAACTATAAATGGTTATTTTTAAAAAACCTAATAAGGTAGTTGTTCCATATGTAGTGCAATTGGAATGAACCTGTGTGAGCCTGAAACTACAAAATCTGCCTCTCAACCCATGAAAAAACAAGCACCGTGTTTCCGACAAAAGCAAGTTGTTGTTGTAAGCACTTTACATATGATTATATTCAAGGCATTTGAATGGGGTTTTCCACTTGAGTGGCAGCGGTTTGGACTCTAATTTTACAAATGGATTGGTGCCCATTGTACAGCTTAAGACAAAAAGCTCTGTTTCAACGCTGATAATCCAGCTTGGCACTTAGCAGACTGTATATAAATCTCTAATGCTGTCTTTCTCTGTATATAATTTTTTTCTGGGCTTTCTTTCTCATTCAGATTCCACTATTCCAGAGCTCAACAAACACCACATGGCATCAGAACTGTAAAGACAGACGATGTTTCCTTTCTTTGTTTCCTGTCCAAAACAAAACAAAAAATCATCAACCTCGCCGTTTCACACAAACTACATGAAAGGCTCGTGCGAGCAGTTTTGTCCTCCCCCAGATCTCACAGGGAAAACTTACTCACACCGAGCACACACGAGGCTATAGGATGAGAAGCTAAGCATAGCCGGGACAGCTTTGAAGTGAAATACAGTAAGAGACGATTATTCTTGCAGCCCCTCTGAGAGATGCCCAGATGTCCAGTAATATATTGCATTTTGCACCACCATGACTGTCAAGTACGGGTGTCGCAGTTTTTCATTTATTTTTCTCCACATTTATGAGGGTAGAATTAAATTATTTCACTGATATCATCAACATTCAATTACAGTGCAATCTACTTTGGGGGATTAAAAAAAATACAGAATAAAGTATCCGTATGTTATGCATTACTTTACATTCACATGATCGGAATTCTAAAAATGTGCCCGTTTGAAACTTGCCATACAGACTTTTAGCAACTCTCTTCATGAAAACAAAACAAATTTGCTGTCCTTCTAAAAATGGATCGTTTCCTCTATCTGATGCAGCTTTTGCACTGATCCAAACATAATGCATTTTCCCAGTCCAGAGAATCTGCACACTGCACAGCAAACAGATAAATATTTGATAGGCCAGCCTTCTGTCCCACCTCCCCCCACCCTCCAGAATGGCAACAGCTACAGTGGGCATGAGAGTACTAGAGGATGTGAGTGCCATGTCAGTCTTTGGGAATCAAAGCCCATGTGGGGACGGAGTCTGCCCTGCTCACCTGTGGACGCCTCGCCGGCTGGTGCTGGCGGCGCCTGTTTGCCTGGCTACAAGCACTGCACAGATGCCAGGGCATAACAGATGAATAAACACAAAGACCCGGAACAATTACAAGGGGTTGCTGCCCTTTCCTGATAAAACAGAGCAACCGCTTTCAGAGCAGAGCATGGAGCGTAGACTGTTTTTCAGAGATGCTAAAGACTAGCCTGTAAAACACTGGATAAGAATGTTTCTAAGGTGAGAGACAGAGCTCAGGAGCAGTGTGAAGGAAAGACACTGGCTGGAATTTATAATGGCTTTTTCTGTTCATTGCCAATGTTATGTTTGTTTATTGCAAAAAGTATGTTGCTTGGTTTGAAATAACTTGGAAAAAATAGATAAAGAAATACTCAGCATTAGTACTTTCAAGGTTCTGTCACGCTTGCAAAGGGACTTTTAAACTGGGTTATTTGAAGTCTACATCAGTGTATGATAGGTGTCACTGTGCATGACGGAGCACATTAGCGAAGGTGCCATTTGAACCTCTGAACTGATCATAATAAGCCTTTTTTTCAACCGTGTAAATGCTTTCTGTCACTGAGTTTCTCTCTTTTTCTCTCACTTTCTTTTTTCTTCCCTACCAAATCAATACCTTGTTAGTAATTTAATAAAGTCCAAGTGTAAGACCTGTACAAAATAGCATCTGGAAACGACTCTCAGAGTTTCCTTTGTCTCCCAGGGTGCATTGGTAATCAGTGCAGGTTGGTTTGCAGCAGACAGTTTGCAGCAAGTCACATAAGCAAATGGGAAGTATAATAGGAATGCCTTTGGAAGTCAAATGAGTACCCTTCAACGTCATTGGTTGATTCGCTCTGTACTCCAAATAACGCAAACTACTTGCAAATGCTACACGAGGCTCAGAAGGTACTTTAAATGGTCATTGCAAGAATTTGTATAAATAGTGAACCATAACCATACAGTAATTGTAATAAAAAGGCAACGTGTAAATGCTCTTTTGGGTGAACCACTATTTTCAGGAGGTGGCCCTCTGTATCTAAGAAAAAAATGAAAAAGATGTATTTTAACTGTACCGGTCTGTGAATCTATGATGCTTTTGCTCTGTATATTTGGAGAATAAAACTGATGTTTGAGTTGGTGTTTATGTTTACACTGGTCTGTCAGTGAGAATGAGATTCGTGAGTTACTGCTTTGTCTGCACAGAAATCTTCACCCTTAGTTTTGTTCTCGCAGATTTCAAAAGTTCTTTCATTCCTATTAATGCTAGAAAGTGAGCAGCTTTTATGAAAACTCTTGTGCTACGGTGCCCACTGGGAAATATTAATCATTAATGGCCCGACGTCAGGCCTTCCGATGTAGACGAGAAGAGTGCAGGAAATGTGCAGTCACTTCACAAACATGCACACAGTATATACATTTTGACTAATGTAAGATCCAGTTGCTGTATGCAGGCAAACTCAAGTATAATGAACACCCTTGTGATGTTTTAGTAGTTTGTCAATGAGGTCCAGATTCAAGCAGAATACATGCAGCTTCAGGCTGGGCAGCAATTTGTGTTTTGCTTATATCAAAAAATGAGAAACAAAAAAAGGGTTGTAGAAATAACACCAATGCAATCCTGTTTAAAGCAACGATTTGCAGGTGTGGCAGCACAAGAACAGAGACAATCACATTCGTGTCCCTAATCGACCTGCACAGTGGCTCTTGTTGGACAGTCAGCCAGCAATAAGCTATCGAGAGTGTTTTGTGGCTGGCTTAAGCGTACTTTGACGGCATTTGTTAAAAGCAGGCACGCTGCTGTTTATTCGCTTTGTCCTCTGTTTTCCTAGGCAGTCAGCAGATTCACACCATTACATTTACATGCAGCCCTTTAATCCATTAATAGGACCATAGCAGTCTTACTCCAAATTAAATGAACTCACATAAACACCTTAACTTGCCTGAAGTACTGGCTCCAATCCTACAGAACTGAAACTTAAAAGTGATTTGAATTCCCTCATGCACAGAGTCAATACAATGCAAGGGCAATTACTCTTTAGCTGGATTAATCCACTTGCAGCCAAGGCGGGAATGTAGTATTCTTGAAGTCGGAATCAGAAACAATTCTCTTATTTGAGAAGCCTAGAAGAGAAAAAGTAAGCATTTCTTTGCTGCACACCAAGCCCAGACGGAAAGGACTCGCTGCTGTGTGTATAAGCTTACCTCTGAGCGAGTGCTATAACCAGTCTGGTCTTAATATTGAGAATTCATCTGCCAACAACATTATTTCCCTTGAAAAGTTTCCCGTGGTGAATAAAAATGGCCATGTTTTTCCAAACATTATACAAATTGTGCCATTTGTGATGGATTTGTCTAATCATAGAGCTCCAACTCATTACTGAACAGATCTAGGCCAGACATTTGCTTGCATTATGGCTTTAAACACTCTCCTTGGAACTAGGGATTGGAAGGAGCTAATCATTCATTCTTTCCTTCCCACAAAATGTAGAAAGCTTGTCGAGTTCCCCATGGGCCTCACCTATTCGGAGAGATACAGTATTGTTACAAAATGACTCATAAATGACTCTGCATCCCTTCAAATGAGCCGTTGCGACGGGCTACTGTGTCATGAATTACCTTGGCAGATAATTGCATTTGGAATCCAATTTAACAAAGGCACAAATTTAGAGCAAATGGCAGAGTAAGCGTTTGCAATGTCAACGCACTCCATTACAAAATTATCTACAGACAGGTATTTACATGGTGTGGAAGGGGGAAAAAAGTCGGGGTGGTGAAGAAGCTGAACTATACATGGCTAAATCTCCCCCGCCGCCGTCACCGCCATGATAAAACTAGCATGTTCTTGATATCATTATCGTGTAGCGTGTTAGCCGCCGTTTAAATTGTGAAAATTGTCAGGGGTTTTTTTTCTAAGCAGACAGCCTGATTAGATTGTCAGTCAAACTCATTTGTAGTCTCCTAACTGTAAACCATATGGTCTTACAAGCGAGCTAAAAAGAAGAGATGAGTGACACATTGAAGCAAATCTCCATACTGCTGCTTCCTTGATGCAATTGCCTATGAAATGCTTTCTTTATAGTCATTTGTTTGCCAAGGACAGCTGGTTGAGCGCGCACACACACACACACACACACCAAAAAACTCAACCAACATCTGTCTCTTGGAGAAACATTAAATGACGAGAGCATCCTAAAAGTCACTGTTTAATATTTTAACCACTGACTGCGCATTAGGTAGGAGGTGAGGAATATGCAAACAAACAAGTCTGTTTAAACTAAATTTCCTATTAACATAATTGTATTTTTCTTTGCAAGAACATCCAATATTGTGGAAAATTATCCACTTGTGGTCACGACAACACCGTCGCGCTTTTTGTGGTCATGTTAAAGCACTGGAAGCTTTTAGTCAAGGTCAGAGAAAGACCATGGTCACAATACATTTATCTGCAGTTTGATCCAACCTTAACCTTTAAGTTGCCACCTCTGATTCCCTCATGCATTTTATATGCCCACCAGCTTAAACTGCTGATTAATATATAGTAGTCTATAAAAGTGGCCCTTCATTTATTCAGGAAACAAAACTGCATCTGATATAATACAGCTTCATCTGGAAAGCAACATTGTTACCTGTTGTTGAGAAATTCGAGGTACTGCATTTTGCAAAATCCTGTTTCTTCACCCCACCTGGACATGGGCTTTGGGAGTCGACTCGGTAAATCTTTTGTAACCAGGCAGGTTTGTAGCATTTGAGCCAACATAGCCTCTGGTATCCCCCCGCGAGTCAGCAGAGCTGCATTATTTAAATCAGAGGAGGTGTCTTCCTCTGTGAATCCCAAATCTAGTCCCGCGAAGCTGCATGTGTAAAATAACCTGCTTATTAGATAATATTTGAAAACACTGCAAAATACATTCTTTTCCAGGCACATTTAGTTATAATAAACCATGACTCGGGTGTTATTTAATATTATCACTCCTTTATCCTATCCAGTAGACGCATAATACTGCGTAGCTCAAAATAGATTAAGCACAATTTCCCATTCATTATTGTTGCATGCTGTTACTGTACAACTCTACAACTACAAGGTGATTCCCTGCATTCGAATCCTTGGATTTGTCCTTATCCTTGACTTTTCTCTGTTGCCCTTTCTTCCCCTAAACTTTCTTTAACAGATGCTTAGTCCACAGCTGAAGTACTATTAAAGAGCTCAACCTTGCCAGGTGGTGGGTGGTAAATAAAACAGAAAAACCGGTGGCCTTGCGAGGGCAGTGAAAATCGACCGACTTGGCACAATGTTTTTCCACCTTAGGAATGCGCATTTAATGCTGGTTAAGATAAATAAATCTCCTCTCCTGATTACAAGCTGACTGAGAGTCAATCCCAAGGAGCTTCTTAAATGAATTATTGATCCTATGACCTTTCCCTGTTTTAAAACCTTGCTTTTGTTTGTTCCAGCTTTGTTGACTGGAGCCACACTATGGGCAATTTGGATTGATCAAACATCATCTTTCCATATTAGACTGTTAATTATTCCAGATGTATTTGCACTGGATTATAACAGGTGAAGCGTGAGGCTGTGGGCACACATTATTAAGCATGCCTCAGCACACACAGACATGTGTGCGCAGCTTCTGACCTGCGGTCAACCTGACAGAAAGGACATTTTCGGCAATATAATCTCACCGCTTCCTTGACGTACGAGCGCAAACAAAACGCGTAAAAACTTAAAGAGTTCTTTGGGGAAGAAAAAAAAGAACAGATATTTGACTTAATTATATTCTCCATCATGCACTTTGTGTGTTTGACAGGGCTCGTTGATAGAGAATCTTCTGGATAAGGTCCCATAGTGCCGGTTTAGTGGAGACAAATGTCAACCAGTTAATCTTGTGTCAGGATTGATATGATTGATGTGTCTTCTTTACAGAGACCTGCTTTAATTTAATCTTTGGCATGTTGACATTTTGCAAATGTAGACAGGCTGAAGTATATAAATTGTCAGAGGGTGGTATAAGGAAAGGGGCTGGCTAATTGTAAAGCAAAATGAGCGCACGCACTGAACAATCATTTTCCTAATTAAGGTTTAGTTTGCACTTCAATGGTGAGGGCTCTTTCTAATGGTTGGAGCTCTTAAATTGCTTTTCATTTGGAGTGCATTCAAAACAAATGGAACAGCATGCAGACGTGACATTTGGAGTGCAGGCCTTCAATTGCAAGTCCATTTGTTAGACTCAGCCCTTTGAGTTGGAAGCCTTCAAGAAACTGTTAGCGTGAATGAATATTAATGATGCATGGACAGTGGACACAGGGAGAGAATAGCACGAGCAGTTGTTTTGGCAGCTTGAGACTTGGCTGTTTGAAACCCAAGCTTATCTACTTAATTCCTGTAAATGACGATGAAACATTATTTACCGCAGTCTGATGAAAGGCAGCGATGACCTTTATTTCAGTTAATCCACTGGAAAAAATCTTTCCCAAAAATAAAATGCTGGAAAAAAACAAGACCTTGGTGTCTGATGTTATCAAGAGAGGGGGACTGGAGTTGCTTCAGTGATAAAGAATAAAGGGATGTGGTTTTGTTCAGCAGTTGATCAGCTTGCGGGGGAACAAATTGCACAAATATTGACTCAGGTCCCATGGTTTATCGCATAGATAAACCAGCTTAGAGTACATACAATTTTTGAGCTAACAAGTCGTGCTCTCATAACTTTTAGATTTGATACAGAGTACAACAAATTAAATAATAGAAATGCCACGGCCAGAGAAGGGCCAGACATCAGAAGTCAGAAATTTCTAACAAACAGCATCCCCAGCTGTATGACACAGCAGCACGTTGAGGCGGTGAAGACTGGAGGTGCAAAGCCATAAAACAGCTGAAATTGAAAATAAGAGATACGGGGGAAAGTGGAGAAGTCAAAGATGGTCAGCATGGTTTCATCTTGTGTGTAAGGAAAGAAGTGGGTGGGTGACAGACAAGCTCAAAGTGCAAAGTGTCACAGACTCTCTCGCAGCCATAGATGACTGGCAGCAGGCAGATGGCTTCCTTCATGCAGAGGCATGAAATGGGAAGAGTAAAAAAGAAAGAGACAGAGGGAAGGTGGCACCCTTCAACTCCTAACGATGCTCACACCGCCCCCCCCCCCCCCCCCATCTCACTGCTTGGCCGGACGAGTGCCCCACATGGCGCCCGTTGCACAGCTGCTGGCTTTGGTGTGACTCATGATGCCATGCTTCTGCCTGCTGGGTGGAGACAACAGAGAGGGGGGAGGGGTTAAATATGTGTGTGCGTAGGAGAGCTGTGAAAGACTGTTTGTGTGTCGTGTAAAAGCGGGGCACATGGGGAGTGTAAAATGGGTCAGTGATAAGAGTAGCCAAGGCTTCGCAGTGGGGCTAGGACGGACGGAATAGGGGTCAGGAATGGCCCCCACAATTCACCCCGGAGCATGAGGTCCAGTGAAGGGTGTAATAATGCCTTAATTGTGCCATGGATGGGAGTTATTGAGTTATTCACACAAGCGTGGAAGAAGGGGGTTAGGCCCAGGGGTTGTGACCAAACTTGTAGTCAAGGAAGGACAGAAAACAGTGAGTCATTTCTCTAATGAGCTGAACATTCCCTCTAAGTGTCTCTTGGTAAGTCAGATGTAAACCATTCAAATGACACAACAACCCCTTTGATGAGATTATGTGAACCGAAAGTTACTAATTAGGCACACAAAGCAAAAAAAAAAAAAACCCCCACAAGGATTCATAATGTGTCATGCCACTGGGCATCAATACAAGCTGGATTTTTTAAAATTATTATTTCATTTTATTCTTTATTTTCCTCCTTCCTTTCCTTCTTCGTCTTCTTCATTTTTTCATTCTGTTGAGAAGTTAGAAAAGTCTAAACATCTGAAGAGAACACCAGGTAGGAGTGAAAATGGCAAATTGGAGAATGTAGCAGAGATCAAACATTTTGGATCAGATATCAAACATACACGACTTGCAGATACGCTGCTTAGAAAGCCTGCTCGTTTGTGAGAGCTTTTCACTCGGGGATTCTGATTCCATACTGCCCCCTTGTGTTCACAAGTTAAACAGCATGTTTTTTTCACTTTATGCCATCTACAGCCTGTCAATACCATCCATATTGTGTGCATCAGTTAAAGCGGAGAAGAATTGTTGCTCACTCACTGTAACTCACAAGAATAGCATAAACACGGCTACTCTGACTCGTCATCCACACACATTTGTATTATTAATCTTTTTACCCTTCTAATCATTAATTATTATACATGTTGTTGAATCAAATGAGTCATAGGCTCTGAATGTTTATCCCAGAGTTTCTGAAATGTTACCAACCTCATCTGCATAATGAAGAATTTCTGAACTCATTTACACATATGGAGAACAGTTTTGACACTTGGCATTAAAATGTCAAACGTAATCAGGGAGCAGAATTAGGTGAGTGAAGAGCACCTCCCACTGTGACAATAATTAGAAGTCTATGGATAGAAGAAAACTGATGAGGAAGTCAACCTAAAACCTTTCAGGTGCCCTGAAAGCGCTTCATCCACAAGGAGAAATTTTCATCTAAGGAGCCACTTATTTAATTATCGCTCGTTTAATTAACCTTTTATGCCCTAAGTAAAGTGTATTATTTATCCTGCATAATCTTTTTTTTTTACGTCTTTTTCACATTCAAGGGCATCTTTTTAAATAATAAAAAACAAAAAGTCATGCGAAATATGTTTTTAGTGGTGTACAATCAACTTCATGTTATTGTTAACCTTAGGATGAGCCCTTCAGATCTACACAGGTTTTGTTGCGAGTCGGTCATCCTACAGTAGCCCAGAACAGATATGTATAATACTTTGTTACTTTAAAACATAGAAAATGCAAATTTCTTTGCTTCAAAAAGGGAGATCTGAGTTGGGTTCAATATGAAATGTTACCAGTACATTGTGCTAAATGCTACAAAAGGCTTGCACACAGTGATCCTTTAGCATTTATGCAAAAACTTTTATGTACAAAAGCCATGCGAAGGGGCATTGGAATGCAATTTTCAATAGCGAAGAATAAAGAATAACAGGAATGTGAACGCATGTCAAAGGGAACCAAAACCACTTTACCTTCATACACTAAAACCTGTCAGAGTTACATGGTGGGTTGAAATTTGGTGTTTTAGTTTTTTCCAGCATTTTTTATTCTGTGCAAGCAAATCAATTTTACAGAAACTCCAAATGTCACAATATGAACCCTCTGTCTGAAAAACTTTTTTTTTCCTTTATTACCAACCTTGCACATCAGTATCCTTGGATACATCACTGCTACAGTCTCTTTAATGTGTATGACATTAAGGAACAACATCAAATATTGGTACTAGTTATCTGTTAAATCTCTTTTCTGATAGTTCATTGGACAAAACTTAAAAACATATGAGATACAAAAAAAGTTACACTATTTAAATAGTTTCCTTTTACCTATATTTTGATAGCACTTTCATCTGCTATTGTGGCAGCACTAGGTGAGAATAAAGTAAATGCTCTTCACAGTTTAAAAGACAACGCCACTCTGGGAATTTCACCCAGAGAATACTGGAAGTAACACTAATCACCAAGAAGGCAGTTAGGTTTGTTATACTCAGTACAGAGACGAGGTTCAATGATTAAAAAAAAAAAAAAAAAAAAAAAAAAAAATCAAAAAAGATTAATAAGTTGACAATTTATTAATAATTTTTTACACCGTATAAAAGCACAATCATGAATATCCCTCTACAAATATGCTTAAAAAAGGTATTCAGAGCTGAGGCTTACCAGTGGAGGGGCAGGGATGCCACGCACAAACTCAAAAAAAAAAAAAAAAAAAAAAAAAAGAGAAACACACCGAGACACAAGTGCAACACAAAATCATACACTCACACTAATAAACTAAAACAAGGCAGGTGTGTACACTCAAAGGATCCCACCACCAAGGCACCCTAGTCTCCTCCACGTCGGCACTCCGCATCTGAATAAAATAAATTTTTAATATATTACAACAAAACTAATATGTAGCGCTGGGGGATAACCCAACTGCAGGACCACACTGGTGATCTGCAGCTAGAAAAAGGGCCTCCCACCAGTGGCGTAACAAAAATCCAAACTACAAATCAAAACAACAGAAAAACAACATACAATCTGGATAAAACTTTAAAATCTGGAGCAAACGGAATCGCCGTATTGCTCCAACTTGCCGTTAATCATCCGGTCAATCAATATGTACGCCAGCTGACTCCCATAACCGGCATGCATATGGCCGCTGTCCACGCCGACGTCCAAAAGCTGGCAGCAGCAGGAAAAGAAACCTCGCAACGGGAACAGACGGTAAAAGCAAAGCAAAGCAGCACTTCAGTTAGCGTAGCGTTGGGTAAAACTAAGGCCCACACTTCCGAGTAAATTAAACATGTCATGAAACATGAGCAGAGTGGCTCATAGGAGGCTTCTACAGCTATGACCTAAAACAATATCTGTTTACCACCAAGTAAGGTAATGTACACACTACAATGAGTAAACACCTACCAGGCGCGATGGAGGCTTCAAAATGATCTCTGCAACACCAAAGGGAAGTCAGGTGACCAAAAAGGAGATCTCAGGTAAGCGATCCAGGAATGCTCAAATGGCCACTATTTATACTAGCGCCCCCTAATGGCCAGGTTGAAAGTGGGTTGAACCAAGGAATAACATTCATCTTGCCACACTATCAATGATTCTTTTTGGTCAATTTTTTTTTTTTTTATTATATTCATTTCTTCACACTCACTGACTATTAGAACAGATTCTGTTTACTGGTAGGATTAAAAACATGGCAATGCATTAGTGACCGCTATACAGCATGCAAAATGTGTGGTTGGTAAGTTTAACTTCAGCCCTTTGCTGATGTGTTAAAAATCATGATGTTGAGTGTGTGAAGCTCAGCTTCCATATGAGAATTACTTTATAGCACAATAAACAATGTGGCAAAACATCATAGATCTAGATACTTGCACATTTTCTTCACAAACAATATGTGCCACAAGACACAACAAAAGACAGACAAAATCAGCCATGGGAATAGCTTATATGATGGAACAGCTGGAATAAATAAAACCCTTGCAGCCAGAACCAGCCTTCACCAAACTAAAAAAGTCAATCAAAGGAAATCTTTAAATGGTGTAAATCACATTTGTCTGGAATAAATTGGTTCTGGATTTCAGGCAGCAAAGTAGATAAACACCAGGGCAAGGTTGACAGTTTTTTAATCTGACCCTTAACCGTTTAACTTAACTGCATTTTTCAAGTTTGCTCCTCTGAACTATCAGAAAACAATACAACATTTGTTTCTGTTAATTCACATTGTTCATGTTAAATTGGTGGTGTTTTTGCTGATTTATAGATCTCGTGATACTGATGCCCAATATTGACATGATAGTATCAGAAAACTGCTGCAGATTTGTCAGCTGCACATTCTTTATGCAAATTTCCCATTTCACCACTTCCCAGAGGTGCTTTATTGGAGCATCAATAATTGGAGCACTGTTGGGTACAGCGAACTCACTGTCATGTTCAAGAAAATTAGCTTGAGAATATTTGACTGCATTATCCTGCTGGAAGCAGCCATCAGAAGATGGGTACACCGTGGTCATTAAAGGGATGGAAACAGTCAGGAGCAATGCTCAGGTAGGCTGTGGCATTTAAACAATACTCAATTGGTAATACGGACCCTACAAAAACATCCCCCAGGCCATTACAATAACACCACCAAGTAACACTCAGTACAATCTTGTGCCGCTGTAGTCTTAGTTCTGCTGCAAACCCTGGAAATGGTTGTGTGGGAAAATCCTAGTGTATCAGCAGTTTCTGAAAGCAGCCCAGCCCATTTGTTACTGACAACCATGACACGTTGAAAGTTCCTTAAATCACCTTTCGTCCCTGTGAACTTCGGCAGGTCATCTTGACCATGTCTACATGCCTACAGGTATTGATTTTCTGCCATGTGACTGGCTGAATAGATGTTTGATTTAAAAACCAGTTGAGCAGCTGTACCTAAGGAAGTGGTGAGTATATGGCATTCTTGTGGATTTCTCCACACTGTGGCCCAGTAGGTAATTTTCAGACTTCAAGCTTTCCGATGCATTGATGCCGTCTTCAATCACGGATTGCTTTTGCCAAGCTACTTTCTGAAAATGTCTTACTTCTCTGACCTTTCAGAAATGAATTTGTTTTGTGGCCTTGTTGACAAGCATTTCAATAGGCCTGCAAGAAAGAATGGAAGAGTTATGTCACTAGAATCAACGCTGCATTCCTTATTTAACCCACACAAACAACAAGTGAAGCAAGAGCCAGTAAACTCAAAAGCTGTCGAATTTACTGTTAGGTAAGTGCAGCAGGCAAATTGGACCATGATCAAATACAGCATTATTGATTGGATTTCTGCGTGGGCCAAGATCCTGACTTTATTTGCACACTGACATGGTGAGCAATATCATGGTGAGCGTTCCATTACGCAAACAAACACATGTTCATACACGCACATGCACACATGGTGCCCCGAGGCAATTCTCTGTTATATTTCAGATGTAAGATGTGAAATTTGAGAGAGAAAATCCAATACCTACAGTAAAGGGGGACAGTATCAAACCTGAAGAGCATCCACTAATTTAAACCAGAGTGCAGTAGGTGCGAGGTAAAGGCAGGCCGTCTGAGAGCGATACCTGTTGAGCCCAAAGGTCTAAAACTCAATACTGCCACAGGAGTTCTTGCCATCCTATAAAAAAGAAATAAGGGCTGCTGAAGAGCAAGAAAAAGAGGCAGAAAATGGAATCTGGCTGAATCTGAACAAAAAAAATCTGCAGCACAATACTTCACAGTAAACAGAAAGAAGTCAGTAGAGACTGACTGAGACCGAAGGATATTCAATAGATTTATATCTCAGCAAGAAACTTACATGATTTAAGTTTCCCAGAGCATGTGGAAAAAATGCTGTTCTTACAGAGAAAGGGCAATTTATTGGGAAAATTATGCCTTCTGACTTAAATGCATACATATTTAGTTTTTTGGGGCTATCACATCTCTGGAGCTTCTGTCAACTTGGCTAAGAGTATCTCCTTGATAAAGATTATTATTAGCACCTACAGTACTAGAGGTAGTGATACTTTTCTCTATTTCTCTTTCTCACCCTTATTCTCGCATATCAAATGATGAAAACACTGTGCTGCTTCCACGCTTTAAAACAATCTTAAGTGCCTTATTAAGTTTTCATTTATCAATTCATTGCCTGGCTCGCTGGCTATGTTTTTTTATGTTCCTCCGTCATTTTGACAAAATGCTTGTTTACTTTCATTATGAGCCTCCATGGAAAAGTTGCATATTAGTGCGATAACTAAAATCACATCAATATTTGTTATTTTTATTAAATAATAGAGATGAGAATTAGTACCTACAGGTAGATGATGGACCCTCATCAGTTGAATCTCTTGGGACTGTAATGGTGCAAATGTGGGATGGGTAGTTGTATTGTCCTAACTACTGAAGGATACAATATTTCGTAAGGCACCATCTGTGATCAAACTCTAAACAGTTGGGCAGTCTGGCTAAAGAAAAAAAACCCTTTAAAACATGAAAGTACTAAAATGTCTTTATTTAAAACAAAATCTTCTAGATTGACAGCCAATATCTTTAATAAAAACTTTTAATTTGACTTCTGTGTTCTGCCGTAATAGTTAAAATATGTAACGTGAGTAACCTACGCAAGTGGTCACCAAATCTGGAATAATTTAACATTGGAAAAACCTGATCTAATGAGTCTCAACTTTGGCTGTGACATTCTGATGGTATGGTCAAAATCTGGCATAAATGTCACCCTGTCTTGTTTCTGCAGTTTTGTGGGGTATATTTTCTTGACACTTTTCGCATCGTTTAAACACCACAACCTACCTGAATATTGTTGCTGACCATATCTATCCCTTTATAACCACAGCGCACCCACACGGACAGATCGAAGTGGAAGGGATGTGCAGCAGGTCAAGGTGATGAAGAACAGAGACGAAAATGTGCTAAAAGATTTAAGAGAGAGTGTTGAAAAGAGGGAGACAGTACTATTCAATGACACAAAGCTCAAATCATCTCAAACTGGTTTCCTGAACATGACAATGGGATTTTGATATCCTCAAATTGCTTCCACATTCATTAAATCTCAATCCAACGGAGCGCCTTTGGGATCTGATGAAATAGAAGTTTTGCAGATAGAGATTTCATGGATGGGCAGAAACTGTAGTTCTGAAGGTAAAGGTGGGGTCCAACCCAGTACTAGCAAGGTGTACCCGAAAAAGTGTCCAGTGAGTTTAAGTACAAACACGTGAAACAAAACTCTTTCTTATTTTTTTCTCCCTCAAATATTCCAAGTTAGACCGTAGTCCCTGTTCGGCACCAAAATGAAAAAGACATTATCAGTCACTATGATTATAAAACGTGACATGGCGGTGATTCTATTATCCCTAGTTTTCTTCATTTCAAAGTGGCTTAAATATAAACATTTAAGGAACATGAATTTACTTTAATTAAATCCAAGTGTTTTTCTGTATTTTAAAAAATTACAGCAAATGAGCTAAGTCACAAAGTTTTAACATTAAACTCCATCAGCAACTGAGGAAAATCTTTCTCCAGCTTTCTGACAATCCTTTAGGAGCAACTTACACTCACAGCTCTTTCAAGTCGATCTTTGTTTGCTAGAAATATGCAACTAAACCAAACAGGTGGTAACTTCAGTGGAGGTCATTGTGATTCAAAGGATTAGGTTCATGTGATCAAGTTCTCTTCTGTACAAGCAAACACTTCTTGACATCATCCATATTCATTTCTTCTATACGGTGCACATTTTCCATTCTTTTCCATTCCAGCTATATTATCACCTTCTAAAAGGTGGGGAACATTCTTCACTCAAAGCCTCCAGGTAAACCATTCCAATACTCCCAGATGGTATATTACACATCATGAACATGATGGCATGAGCTCTAATGAGCTGAATACATTACTAATACATTGGTTTTATATATTCATACAACACAGTTTCCACTGTATAACCTGTAAAGAATGTGAATTACAGTTTTTCTTTTACTGCATTAAAACACCTTTTCAGTATGTAAATGACATGAAGCAATGCTATATCAGGAGATGCCAGAAGCATGTGAGACGCAGCATCTGTAATTTGACAGATAAATATCAGTATAATTGGATAAAATTGTCAGTCAAATCTGTGGTGTGGAAAGCCACCCATGACGTTAAAAAACTCAAGATGTGGAAAATCTACAGAGAGATTTATATATTGGTAGCGAACATACTTGTATATGCATCACTAGAGTGGTTTCTGGCATCATTCCAACATGAAGAGAATGACAAACTGATCTATTCGCTTCCTTCTTCGAAGAGGAGGGCTAGTGAAATTGAAAGTTCCAGCGCCAACTCATTCTGGGCTTCCACACATCTATGCAAAGATAACAGAAAATACTTTCTGGGAGCGAAGTGACCTCATTTTGGGTGAAAATGTCAAAAGAGGAGAATTCTGCCAGTCTGAGACTTGGCCTGACGGCCATGGTGTTAGCTGAGTGGACTGAAACATATGAAACGCTGTCTCGCGCAGACAGACTGGAGAGTGGAGTGGAAAAATAAAATGCATGCTAGGGCGAGAGAAAGTGAGCCCACTCCCTCTGTGCTTGTAATTAAATGCTAGAATGTCATGTAGACTGGCAGATATTGTCCGTATATTTGCAGGTGCTCAGTGTGGCACTGCCACTGTGTTTCTACAGCAGAGCTCCAAGGTTAATTAAAAGAGCCACTATCTGCTGGTCGACTCTGCCAGGTTCCAACAAGAGGACACATAATTAAAGTGACACCTGTTCATCCCCATTTGTGGGCCCTTCACAGCACATTGCTGGGCTGCAACACAGAGGTAAGGCCTGGCAGAGAACATGCAGCTGTAGAGCATGAGAGGGATCATTTTTATTGTTCAGTGGGATCTTCAGGATTTAGTCATTTAGCAGTGGTGATGTGGGCAGTTGCTGGGTAGACAGCACAAGTCACCTGTATTCACCCTAGAAAAAAGTCTGAGCTTAATACTTTTGAATAAATCAAAGGAGCTGAATGTATTAACAAATTCATTTAGATAGTAAAAACAAAATTAATGCGTGGCTGTATTTGGAGAAGGAGAAAATTATGAATATATATTAAGTCAGAAACTATATTGGTAACAGACAATTCGCCACTCATGACAACGGGAAGGAAAAAGCTCTTATGAAAATAAGCATCAAACACTCGGAGAGTCTTTTAGCCTCTTCTTTGGGTTATCATAGTGTTGCCGTTGATCACAAACTGTCAGCTATAATCTCTATCGTGTCATCTAGTGTAGCAGTCTTTTTGTTGAATATAAATAGCGTGGGTATTTTCCATTCAGCATTCTGAGAACCTTTAAAATCTGTCTTTTTTCGCTGCTTTTCTTGACCCTTCCTGCAATTCTTTAACCTCTCACAGCAGATTGCTTGCTGGAAGACAACTTAATATTATGCACAAATTGTCAAGTTGCTGCTGAAAACATCCCCGATGTTAAGGCACATTATTCCTGTGTCATTTCCTACATGATGGTTCTTGCGTGCTACAAGGGATTGTCAGTGCTGGCAAAGGAAAGCTGGGACTCACGCTGTGCTGTCATTTCTCTCCAGTCCCCAGTGTGCAATATACCACTGTACTGTGTGCCGATTCAGTGACCCAAGCTGACAAATAGAAGCCCAGTGGGAGTCTGTGCCCTACTCGCTGCACAACAGGTAATTATCACCACTATCACCCAATAAGTGGTGTATTCAAATGAGGAAAATTGATATGTATATTAGTTGCTGTGCCTCTCGCTACGCCATGCACGTCTGCCACACGCCTAACGATCAGTGGGCACGTATGAAAGTTTGTGCCCGTACACAAACCACAACACATACACGTTTCTTTGAGCTGCCACAGTTGTCAAGAAGACCCCACAGCACAGAAACACACACACACACGAAACACACTAGAATTTCATCTTCACACCAGCAGATTAGGATGCAGAAGACACCATGCAGTGCTTTTTATTAACATATGCCATCACACCAGGGGGTCAACGTTGATTCGTAAAGCATCACCAGCCCTGCAAAAATTATTTATCAAATCAACACTGCCTTTTTCAGCTCTCATTACTCTCTGCTCTGCCATTCTGCCTGCTGCAAGTTTCTACACAACACAACAGGGATACCAATTTAACAGGTTGTCTTGCTCAAGAGTAGCAACTAAAGGTTGTGTCAGGCTCAGTATAGGTCTGACAGAACAGTGAGCTGCTTCAGCTTCACATTCACAACAGCATAGCTCATTTATATGGCTCTTTTCAGATAGTAATTTCTTTCTGGTCAAGCTGTAAAGCCTGATATAATATTTTGAAATCATGGCTGATTGGCCTTAAAAAGCAGTTGCTGTGGATTTAAATATGTAGCATGCACTATTATAATAAGAGTATTGTCAACACCTCAGCTCATCTATATTTGTTATTATGTTCATGTTAAATAAAAAGCCAACTACAGTTGAGAGGTGAGTTTGTTTTCTTTGAGCAGAAAGGTATGCTGTTAGTATAACGCAGTGGGTGAATAAAGCATGTAACACTACCGACAGTCGCCATCAGCTTTTGCTACCCAGGACTTTTACCCACTGTAAATATAACAAAGTCATGTAGTTGCCTAAACATAACCATATAATGGTGGCAGATCACACAGGGCTCATGTGAGTCACTTTTTGAATCTCTACACACGGTTGAGGGATTTGGGGTAATCCCGTGGCCAGAGGCAAACAGTGCAAGTACAACGCTCTGGGACTTAGCTGTGGCAGAAATATAGACAACGCAGACTGCATCTGCTCTTTGGGCTGTTTATAATTGTCGATACCTTTAATAATTTTATCCCAGTGATTTTTAACACCTGTTTTAATCATAACTGTAATTTTTGCTTGGCTTTCATTTTTACCTTGTTGGCTTAAACGACTTTTGTGTTTTTTAATTATGTTTTTGGAGACCTGGAATGTAAATGTGTTGGCCTTGGAAGAAACTTGAGCCCAATCAACCAAATGGTGGCACTTTGTCAGATGGAGATAAAAACCTTTTAAAGAAATGAACAACATCAGTGCAAAAGAAATGGCTGGCATTAATCACAAATCTTCACAAAGAGACGGGCAGGTCTATAACTCATGCAGTCTTAGAGTAAATAAACTCACTTAAGACGTATTATGGAGTATCTAATGTATATACTGCACATGGGGATTTTTCCTGACTTTTAGGCAATTTCGCACAGGCTTTATGTTTCCTATGGACATGGGTCGAAACGATGGACTTGTATCAAAGTGATATTAAATTCCTACACAATTAATGTAATACTTTTGTTGAACCCCACGAATTAAAGCCAAATGTCTGAACTTCACTCACATCTTGACAGTTTCATTTAAAATACACTCTGTTGTTAAATAAGCCATTGTTGACCTTTAAGTAACACAGTTAATCTACCTCAATTTGTTTTGCAGCGCATTTCAAAATATGAAAAAGCATAATGTCAAAGTACAATATTTGATTTATAAACGTGAGGGCTTACATGCAAGTTTTAAATTTCCCCTTTATCAAATCCCACTGAGCAGTCCTTACCTTTAAATCGAACCTCTCTTCTTCCTTTCCTGCTGTGTCTTTCTTATCTTTCTCCATCTCTGAGTGAAGTTAGCTCTCTTTCTTTTCTCTCCCTGTGAAATACTGCAGTTGTACCTTTAGCTAGCAACGCATTGTGCGACAAACTCCACACAAACAGTTTGTGTGTTTGCTGATGTTTGTTGAGCTGACAGAATTTTGCATTTGAAATTACCTGTGTATAGGAATTTATTTTATTTATGTATTAATCACATTATTTTATTGTATAATGCCTTGGTGCCACTGGATTTAAACATGTTCCACACCCATCACCCATACTGTAAGACAAATGGTGCGGTTCTAGTAAGGAAGTTGGGGGAAGCAGACAACTCCACAGGAAGAATCTTTTGTCTCTTTGAGGACTCTGGGAGGTAGCAAGGGAGTGTGAACCTTAAGGTGTGAAACAGCTGTGTACTGCCTTTTGTTCCTGAAGAAGGTATTTAACTGAGACCCATGCTAGGCTCAGAGAGACTCTGCTGACCGTCTGCCCCGCGGTCATGCAGGCTCTCCACAAGCTTGGTTTTCTGTTCTTTGTGTGTTTGGATTAAAGAATGTTAGCTACCGCTCACCGCTCATCTGCAGGCTTTATTTAAATGGAAAACTTCCACAACACTCGCCACCCAAGAAATATTACTCCCTTTATGCTCGCGCCTCTTATATAGGACTAGCTAGATGATGAAGTACCGCGACCACAACTTATGGACACCTGCAGTCGTTTGGTGTTCTGTACAATTGTGCTTCTTTCATCACTTTTTATGTGACGATGGCTATTAATACGTGAACAGGATTGTCTTTCATGCGTTACTAGTCTCAAATTGGTTTGAGGTTTGAAGGCCTGCAGTGATGTGAAATAATAACTCCCCTCATATGCGTCAGACCGAAAGTAACGAGCTTGTTTTGAAAATGTAAGGAGTAGAAAGTACATATATCTGTTTAAAAAAGTAGGGAGTAAAAGTGAAATGCTGTCAGAAAAATAACTACTCAAGTAAAGTACAGATACCTGAAAACTTTACTTAAGAACAATAGGGAATCATTTGTCCTCCGTTACGTCTCACCTCTGTGTTTAGTTCATGTCTCAGAGCTATATATTCCCCCTGGTAGTATTCAGACTTCTTTCTTGTTTACAAGGTTAGAGCTCATTGTCAACATTGAGCTCAGGCAACTCAGAGCTTTTTGTTATTGAAAGTTGGATCAATATTATTGGGTGTTTCACATATAGAACAATTAGCTAATGGAGAACAAAATGAATCCATGAAACCTGCGAAATTAAGCGGAGAGAAAATTGTTGGCCGATCACTAACGACTACTGCTCCTTCTCCTGCACAACACAAATGTAGAAGCTGTGGCTTTTCATGTTACTCATGTATCACCCTAAGCAAAATTGGGTATATCACTAAATAGTTACCAAACAAATCTACTCAACAGGGGCTGGTTCCTAAATGGGAACGATGTACACTTACCAGGCACTTGGTTGGAAATAGCTTGTTAATGCTTCTAAGCACTAACTCAATGCGTTTAGGCATATAGACATGGTTAAGACAATCCATTGAAGATCAAACTGAGCACCAGAATGAGGAAGAAGGGTTATTTGAGTGACAATGATTACAGCAAGTATGGTGCCAGATGGGCTGATCTACTGGTAGTTTCCCACGCAATCATCTCTTGGGTTTTAAGAAAGTGGTCAAAATAAGAGAAATATACAGTGAGCTGCAGGTCTCTGGGAGAAAGTACTTTTTTGATGTCAGAGGTGAGACGAGAATAGGAAGACTGCTTAGAGCTGAAAGGAAGATGACAGGAACTCAAATGGCCACTATTTAACACAACACATTAAATCTTCAATTAGATGGCCAACAGCAGCCACACCAGGTGCCACATCTGTCAGTTAAGAACAACAAACTGAGGCAACGGTTTGCACAGGCTCGATCATGGAGTTTCTGAACCCAAAGAGAAGACAACAGCAACTATGAGATAGTTTAAAAATTTTATTGTTAACTGAAGAATTTAGCAGGAGCAAAGCGAAGAAGCACTGGGCAGGAGCTATCACTCGGCAGGTGGTCAGGGAAGGTCTGTGGAATTGGAGAGAGATTGTTAAAGAGAGTGGATGGTGGGGAGGAATGGAAACAGATGTAGGTGTAAATCTCTTACTTGGGATCTGAAGGTGAGCTCTTTGTGAGAGAGAGGACAGTCAGTGGGGACGTTGGAATCCAGTTTTAGTTAGGAGGCTGCAGTGGAAAGTGGACCAGAATCAAAAGAGGGGGATTTATCAGAGTGATGCAAGAGGTTGGGAGGATGGCAGGGATTGAATCTAATGGTGAAATGAGATTTCCAAAGGCAAAACAGGTAGGTTTGATAGTTGAGTACTGTGAAGTTTGGAGTGAGGAACTGAGAAGGACATGAGAAAAAGATATTGTTGGGAAGCAAGAACAAAAGGCTGATAAACAACATGGAAGCTGGTTTTACCACTAGGAGCTGAGACAAACTGGCTGAGAATCACAGTTTGGTCCTACATATGCAGCCTTCAATGAGCTGATGACAACCAGGTGTGCAAAGGGCAACTTGGAAATGAGCAGTTCCACCTAAGGCTAGCCACTAATCCACCTGCAGAGGGAAGCAAAAGTGAAACCACAATCTGGCCAGACCCTGACAGGCTTAACAAAACTGGACAACAGAAGATTGGGAAACAATTTCCTGGAAAAAGACCAGGAAAAATAAGAATTTCTGCATCATTCGGATGGCAGGCTCAGAATTTGGGATCAACAACATGAAAGCGTTGATCTGTCAACAACTGAATCTGTGGTGTAATGGTGTGGGGGATATTTTACTTTGGTACCTTTAGTACACTTCCAGCTGACCATTGTTTAAACACCACAGTCTTCACGAGTTTTGTGGTAGACCACGTCCATTTCTTTATGACCACAGGGTGCACACCTTCTCATGGCTGCTTCCAGCTGGATAATGTGCCATGTCACAAATATCAAATCATTTCAAACTGGTTTACTGATGATGACAATGCACTGTACTGAAATGCCCTCCACCGTCATCGCCTCAATTGAATAGAGCACCTGTGGGGATGTGGTGGAATGGGCTATCCACATCACTGATGTTTAGTCTCTAAATCTGACACTTTTTGATGCTATCAAAATGGACTCAAATCTATCTGAGAGATGTTTCCAGTATCTTTTTGAATCTATGACATGAAAAGGTTTTTCTGAAGGCAAAGTGGGCTCCAACCCCGTACCAGCACAGTGGACCTAATAAAGTGAGTGAACATATTAAACAGTATGTTAAGTTTGATATTTGTGTAATTACAGATTTGATCCCTATTTTGTTTCATCATTCTCATCTGAGGTGAAATTTATCCCGAAAAGGTTGCAGTGACTATGATTAGTGAACCAAAGTGTAAATGTTTTTCACAGCATGATGAACTGAAGATTAACATTCCTGTTTTGTCATTTTATATTAGAACATTTAGTTTTACGTGTAGACCTCGTTTCATTCACTAATTCATGTTCTGTCAGAGTCGCTCTATTTAGTTTTAGTGCACTATTCCACTGCTCTGTACAAAATACATCAGATTAATCAGCCACCAATTGTCTTTTTAACCATTTTAGAAAGTTCCCAGCTGCCCCTCAAGTTGTTACAGAGCCACGATCAATAAGAGCACAGTGAAGAGTCGTCTCTTTGAGGTGTTCTTGGGAAACAGTCTGTTTAATTCGTTATATGATGGAGAAAAAGTATTTTAAAAGATTGTCATCCTACACAACAGCCACTGAATTTAGAGGCGCACACTACATCTAGTTTGTAAAAGCCTAATAAGGACTACAGAGACTTATTAGTCAGGCATGAGGCTTTAGTGATGGTTCAGCTAAAGGTCTAATGCTTTCGGTTCATCCAGAAATATCAGTTACAGACAGAGTAGTCAGACACATTTAAGTAGAATAATGTTCTGCCAGAGCAATGCTATTCCTAGGTTTCTGACTATGACAATATTATTAATACGTAATAACTATTTTTTTTTTCTTTTGCTCACAGAGAAAACAGATATTTAACAAAGAGCAAAATAAACATTCCTCTTTCCTCACTCTGAAAATTTGTAATAAATCCAGGTATCGAGGAAGTAAACTCAGGATAGCCTCATTCAACTGGTTTGAAGATGTCTCCATGGAGACCAAGTTGACCATATTCCCTGTCGTCTTCTTGTCACTGGCAGGCACAAAATTAATTAAAGCAGGGCTTCTCTCTGGAGCATATTCTCTAATAAGTAGCTCATTGCCCTTTCTAACATCTGAGCACGTGTGTGTGTTCTTGGTGTGGGTGTGCATCCAGGATCTTTTTATAAATAGCTAAAGAGTGGGTTTCTTCTTTTTTTCCACTGTCACCAAGATTTAGGAAGGCAAATAAAGTTTGGTACAAAATGTATGTGCCTGACATCCATTTATCATTACAGCAGGAAGAAGGCACAGCAGGGTGGTTTTAGTGATTTAATGGTCCTGGGCAAACACCAGCGTGAGGCCTCTCTTCATTTTTGCCTTCAATTACTACTGTGATCATAAAAATATATCTTGTGAATATGGACTTGAAAACAAGAAATATGTTGGCCTTTCTTAAAATACAGCTTTTGCTTTATAGCAGAATTTATTTTATTGAAAATTACTGAGGCATTTTATTGAACACCACTCTCATCTGTGGCTTAGTTACATAAAGGTAATGTTGATGTCCACACACTGTCAAAATATCCAGTATAGCCAGCTGTGTTCATGCCCCTTTGGTGCTGTCCCCACAGGAGCTCCCATAGACTTTACAGTTCAGTGGTCAGGGCTTGTTCATTGACTCGTGTCCTCTGCCATGCTGACACAAACTAGAGGCACAGAAGATGTCATATGATGTCACATGGAAGTGTTTCGGAGACGGCGAGTCGAGAAGACAGAGATAAGCTCTACTGCGGCGAAGTAGAACACCAGAGGAGGTGAAGGGCCATGATGTGAACATTTGGGTGAGCATGATTTTGCTGCAGCTGGGAGTAAATGTAGTTTAGAGTAAACTTTTGAATACAGTCTGTGTCTTTATGCATTTTCACAGCATTTCGTGTTGAAACGTTTGACCAATGATGACCTAGAGATGGTTGAAAGATAGTAATTAAGATAGTGATTAAAAATTTCAGACAGTTTGTACCTTGACACTTCTTGACACTTTTAACTAACCATATTCATTTTTTGTATGATTTTACAGTTATGCTTCCATAAATACACAATATCTTATCTCTTAAACACATTTTCATCTTCAGGTGTAATTACAGCTCAATAAGCATATTTAAAGATTAAATGTAATATTCTGCAGGGGTGCAGCTTCATCATCCACTAATCAAATGGTGTTTTTGTTTGTTTTTGATTCCTTTCTTCACTCTTGTTATTTAACATAAATGTCAAGGTCCATATTGGCAGGCATTCATATTTCTAGCTTCACTGGATTTAAATAAGGCTCTGCTCTCTATTTACCCGTTGCCATGGGGAATCATCAACGTTCTGTTGCCGATGACTTTTTTCATTACCCACGCGTTTGCTTAACTCAGGGTGAATATACTTGGAGTCGACTGAACTAACTCTGATCAGCTGTTCTGGAACTGGAAACTCTTTCATCTCAGGGTTAATCAACCCAGAGTTCAGGATTAAAGTCAGATTTTCTTAAAGCCGCTTTCTGAAAGTGGCCCGTAGAGATTCATCTTGTTGCCAGGAGTAGCCATACAAGTCAAGCAATCAAATTGCAGCCACAACTGACTGGATGACTGGTGCAGGAGAATCCAGCTTTGTATCTCTCTCCCAGGGAATATATAAAACTCGTGGTGGCTTCTATTTGTTACATTTGCCAAATCCTTTGTGAGCTGATGTTCCCACAACTGAAGGGGCTGAGTTAAATTAAGACTGTGTCATGGGAGTACTGCAGTGGACCTAAAGTAGGAATTGTTCAACTGCCACCATAAGTAAAATTAAATCATACAGTTTAGTAATGAAAGACTTAAACACCCACAGCAGCAATAAGTCATTGCTGATGTGGGCGAAAACTGCAAAACAAATGAGAATGTGTTAGGGAAATTCTGCACTCACAGTCACTCGCTTTAATTGTCCAAGTGTATGGTGAATTCATTAATCAAATTGTACACCCTGAGAAAATGTCTCTCCTGCTTTGTACTTTATGACAGGTATTGTTAACATCTGTATAATTTTGACTACATATCTCCATGAGCACACTATGCATATATACTTGTAACTGTGGATACTGTTCCATTATGTTGTTCAAAGTAGTCTGTAGAGGTGGCCTATTTAAACTTTCTTACTGTGCATCTTACTTTATAATCTCTTTTTGTGGATATACAGCAGTTAAGTTCTAATTGTGCTCAGTAACAGGTGAAGTAGGAATTTCAGAATGTCTGCACAAGCTTAACACTGCAGATGTTCTGTTAAGAGCATACACTATGTGGACAAAAGTATTGGAGCACATATCTTGTGTTTTGAATTCAGGTATTTTCAGTCCCATTTGCACATGTTTAAAATCAATCACTTAGCCTTTGCAAACATTTTTGAATGAATATGTCATTCTAAAGAGCTCACTGAATTTGAGCAAGGTACTATAATGGCATGCTTCTGTTGCAGCGAATCAGTTTATGAAAGTGGTGCGATTACAAGGTGGAAGCATTTAGGAACCATAGCAACTCAACCGTGAAGTGCTAGACGAAAGTTTCACAGCTGGATCGCTGAGTGCTGAGGCACAAAGTGTGTAAATGTTGCCAACACTCTCAACAATTCAGTAACTGCAGAGTTCCAAATCTCCTCTGGTATTAACATCAGCACAAAAACTGTGTGCTGGGAGCTTCACAGCTGGGGTAACCATGGCTAAGCAACTTCTGTAGATGCAGCGTGTAGGTGGCCTAGTAAAGCTAGGCAATATGATTTAAGAGCAAAAACAATTCAAACCAAAAAAATGCAACATTAATCCCCCCCCTTACAACACAGAGTGTCCTCTTCTAGTGCTTCAACATTAGTTCAGCCTTGCCAATTCTTGTGTAATTGTACATAATTGGTTGAGCTATATAAATGTTTAAACACAAGTGCGTAAATGCACAAACTGACATCTTGTAAGTTAACACAATAATATTAAAATGCAGAATAAGTTTGATTAATTATTGTTGTATGTAAGAAGTGTCTTTATATTTGCTGAGCAACTTTGTTTAGTTGCTGGAAAATGTGTCTAAAGAGTTCACAGAAAAGCTGTGAAACAAGCAGCAAAACAGAAGTAAGTAACTAAGAGTCATGTTAATTTGAAGAGTGTTAATGTGGTAGAGTGTGAAACTGCTTTTTTTAAAATTTCTTTTTTATAAAGATAAAATTATGCCTGACAAGAACAGTATCACTAATGAGCTAATGAGCAAGTAACTTCAACAGGAAGTTAGCAGAGAAGCTTTTAAAGAAAGCTCAAGAATGTGGGGGTGAAACACTATATTCTTACCAGGTAAAGAGAGCAAATGGAAGATCGCCAGTCAGAAATCCCACATGGCCCAAAACAACTCATTAGGAAACACAGAGTCGATAGACAGATTGTTAGAAGGATGCAAGAACGAACACTAGATGAGGCCAGGCCACCGGCTTACTTTGGATCATCGCTTTAAGCCAGTTTTGACTTTCACCGGCTTTCCCACAAACACACACTGTTCTGCCCCCCGCCTTCCTCAACCTCTGCCTATCCATCCGCTTCACTAACCAGCTCTGTGGTTTTGACCACGTATCTTGTTACAGTATCTGACCATGCCAGAGAGAAGGGTCCTTGTGCAGATGACATTTTTATCCCTGCCTTAAGACATCTTCAAAGACAGAAGCTGAAAATGAAAGCACATGGTATATAGGGGTGTGGCAAACGATAGAAAATTACAAAATGGAACGATGAGTTTAGAGAAAGCAATCTTTAAATATAATTGTGTTTCAGGTGTCTTCTTTGTTGGTCCCTGCCTTTTTTCTAAGATTCTGAAAGATACATTTTTGTAGATGCAGGTGTAGTAAAAAGAAAAATAAATTGAATATCAGCCAACAGTAAACAACCAGTAGAAATAATTCACTGGTAAACAGCGTTTTTGTTTTTATATTGTATTTGTGATCTCTAGCTTCTTCACCTGGAGTGGCATTATATTTACCATCTTACCTCAGCCTCGGGCTACATGCCATTTCAACTTAAGACAGCTCATCAGTATGAGTGGCAGCTATTGGGAGGTGAACTTTACCCAGTGAAGGGGAGTCGAGCAGGACTAACATACTTCGTTCCTGCCTCAAGGTGAAAAGTTGTGTATCGCTACTTTTAGGTTATCTTTCAGCAAGTGTGTACTTTTAAACTATGAAAGGGTCATAAGATATTCTTTCGCCCTCACATTTTAATGAAGAATGGGTTTGTTTGTTTTTTACTAAATGACAAAATGTGTGTGTTAAAGAAGATTTCTTTCGTATTTTCACAGGCTGGGGGTCAGATTGCTTCAAGTTTCATCATGTATTGGCGTTCACCTTGAGTGAATCCCTTATGGGAACTGAAGAAAATGGCTTTGTTCAGCAGTTAATCATCTGTTCTAAGTGCAGGACCTGTTCATCTCTCATGTCCCTGTTTTATGACATAACTTTCTGTCAGTATGTCTCTTCATCCGCCATATCGGTTTTCTTTACTGCTGCAGTAAACGACTGTAACTACTCTCCTCTTGACAAAAAGATGCCGTATCTGTCTGGAAAGAAGAAGCAGAGGCAAGAAAAAGGGAGGAGAGATGAAAAGCATATCACAAACATGAGAGGGGAGGAAAGGGTGAGAGATGAAAGGGCAACATGAGTAGAAAGAAGATGAAGACAAGCTTGTTTATGCTGAGGTTTCTGTCTCTGCTAATTACTGTTGCATGCCTCATTAAGTACAAGCTTCTCACGTAGCTAAGAGGGTGCTGGCATTGGAGGTGAGACTTCAGCATCAGGAGTGCAAACCATTCCAGCTCCTGCGCTCCTTTGAATCATGACTAAGACACAGCAGCCTACTTGAAAAGGTGTTGCTTGGGTCAAGGCCATTCAGTCGGTGCTTAACATAGCTCCTCTATCTATGCATTTTTCTTAAGGAGGAACTCCAGTCCATTAACCTCTTCTTTCCTGCAGTTCCACTGCTAAAAGCTTACTTTGGTGACCTGTTCCAACCATTAAGCTATATACTATCCTGAATCCTGTAGATAGGTAATGCAAAGCACAGGGTAGCACATTAAACCCATGGCATTATACACAAGTGCTCCTGTTTTGGATAACACCTATGGAGACAGCCATTCTGGCTGAGCAAGTGGCACTAGCAACATGTGACTAGCTTACTTCGCTCGGTACAAGCCATGAAAATATTGATTGTTGCATAACTGACAGGCAAGGGAACCGGAACAAGTATGTTACTTGTCAGTTAATGCTCATTCACCAGCATGCAGTTCTTCCACAACTCCAGCGGGTTGTATCCTTTACACAACTAAAGAACTAATTGAATGTACTTTTTTTTTAAACATAAGAGAAATAATAATTTTTTTTAGCCTTTTTAAGCTTGATTAATGATGATCTTACTTGCTTAACTTTAAGGTGAACAGTTATCATACCCACATTAAGATAATGAACCCAGGACACCATCTAAAAGTAGTTAGGTAGTATACATTATAATAACTATTACATTACAATCAGCATAAGAAATATTTGTCAATTTGAGTATGTATTTGCTGTCCCGTTTACAATTTACAATACTAATTGATCCAGATTAACAGAAGATTGAAAGAGTACATACACATAAAGGATGCAAATGGCATTTAAAATAAATAGATAGCAGAAAAGATTTCTCTAAAATATCATGGTTATCAAATATTTCATTTGAGACATCCAATTGCAACATTTTAATTTAGCTTTTTAGTTAAAAGAAAAAGTAATATGCACATTCACTTTCCAGAAGCAATGAACAGTCCATATTTAGAGAATATTATTTGGACATTGTATATATTTAAACAATACTCCCTGTTTCCTCTGTTTGCATTAAACTCTGCAAGCTGCAAACTCACTGGATGAGATCTCCTCTTCTGTATATTTCTCATTTAATCCATATTTAGGAGGGGAGAGATTCTGACGCAATAATGTCAGGCTTTTGGAGGATGATGTTTCTAGTCCTGCAGCTATTTTCAAATCAAATTATTATGTGGAATTAGCCAATTTAAGCTGGAGCATGCAGAAACAGTATTTATGACCAACAAAAGCCATTTGGTCCCTGTTTCCAAACATGCCAAAAGTGCCATGCTGTTGAAAGATCACACATCTCTGCTTATATTTTTGTGATATATATGTATAGGTTATGTCCAGCCTAACATGCATGTTCTTTCATGCATTAATCGAGTCAGAAGTTGTTATACGAGCAGCATTCTTCTGGCAGCATGTAAGTAGTGTCTCCATGGATAAAATACAGTCTGGATATGGATAACCAAAATTGCTGTGCATATGCAGTAAGGTACAAGGTACCTTGTACATAAGGAATGGCTGTTATCATACACCGCCTGCATTTTCAATAAAAGCTTAGATACTGGCAACTTTGGGGCGATCGTGGCTCAAGAGTTGGGAGTTCGCCTTGTAATCGGAAGGTTGCCGGTTCGAGCCCCGGCTCGGACAGTCTCGGTCGTTGTGTCCTTGGGCAAGACACTTCACCTACCGCCTACTGGTGTTGGCCAGAAGGGCCGATGGCGCGATATGGCAGCCTCGCTTCTGTCAGTCTGCCCCAGGGCAGCTGTGGCTACAACTGTAGCTTGCCTCCACCAGTGTGTGAATGTGAGAGTGAATGGGTGGATGACTGGACGTGTAAAAGCGCTTTGGGGTCCCTAGGCGGGACTAGTAAAAGCGCTATACAAATACAGGCCATTTACCATTTACCATTTAAAAAGCTGAAAAAGAAGAGAAAAAAAAAACATCAGTCTGTTGCCACATCTTACATTCAGCTGAAAAACTGGAACCCAGAAAAAGATGAAAAATCAAAAGCATTTACAACTTTCTTTAAAGAAAAAAAAACACTTTTTAAAGAAACATTTCTAAAGCGTATGTTCCAATAAGAAAGTAAATAAATGGATGATTAATTAAAAAATGTATTTTACATCTAAAAAAGAACAAGGCAATGAAACACCAGAGAAGTTGTGTCATGCAACAAAATAGATAAGTAAGTAAAAATTAAAACATATAAAATTAAGATAAACACCTAGCTCCAAATGTTAAAGCACATTGTGCACATGTTACATACTAACAGCATGACTCTATAGTAAAAAACTAAGGTACTGGAATGTCTGTAGTCTGTATGTTTAACCAATGGAAACATTTGGAGCAATGTGCAATGAAAAAATATGGAAAATAAAGCCACAAACAGCCAAGGAGCTGATGTCCTACAACAAGCAGAATACAATAAACTCCAGCAATTTGTCCCCATTATGAAATGCTCATACATTTCAAAATAAGAGGTGATGTCATGGGAATCTGGTTGTAAGTGATTGCGTGATTATAAGATCCAGACATGTTTTGTGTTCTATGTGATGTAATGTATGGCAGTTATTGTTGTCTTTGGATTACTACTGTGTTGTTGTCCTCATAGAAAAAGAAACAGTGACGGCAGATGATGTCTTATTCCAACTGTTTACGCTTGAATAATTAAGGAACACCCTTGATTTGCAATAAGCTATTTCTTGTGTATTTAAGTGTTAACCCTCCAGTGGGAGGGTGATGTTTGGATAGTTTCCTCACAGAATGGTCTTACTTGACCTTTTTACTACAAAAAAATATTTCATTTTCTCCAATCTCCAACAACTGTGAGACACACGTTTCCTAACACACTGGCTGGATCTCAAACTCAAGGTTGAGGTGAGCCTATTGGGGAGTCCATGAAAATCCAAACGAGGACAGGGGATGTTTAGAAATCATACAAAAGAAACAAAAGAGTACCTGATAACTTCATTAATCAACATATCACAGGCAGATTCTTATTTCACTGTTTTGTGGCTTTTTTAATTGAACAAATAAAGTAATGCAGTTTCTGCATCTAACTTATGTTTGTGTTGCACAAACAGACAGACAAAAAAAAACATGAGATTGAAGGTTTAATAAAAGTAAGGTAAGGTATTTGCTGAAACCCTGTGGCATTGGATGACATTATAAAGAACAAAGGTTTTTATTTTTCTACTTGCTGAGAGTTTTCAGCCTTGGCATTTTTATGACATGGCCCAGAGGATTTGCTTCTCACCGCATACCTTCTTGATAACATGAAAATGAAACATCACCCAGTCCACATTCCTGGGGCAACTCATAAAACTTCCCTAAAATTCTGCCGCACTAATTTCTATTATAAATCTAAAAATTATAAAGATTTATAATAAATCTTATGGCAGATGTCAACAGGAACTTTTTAAATTTAAAATTAAGCCACAACAAAATTGTGTTCCAATTTAAACATTTATGCTTCTACTTCTGGACAGTTCTGTGTTTTTAGAAGTAAATTACATAGTTTTATTCCGAGTTAAAGGGGCACCAGTATCAGGTGGATTTTACATTTTGCAGGAAGTTGCAAACACCTGCTACATAATTTCCAGGCGTTTCGGAGATTTCAGAACATCTTCAGAAACAACAAGATATACTCGTACTAGCCCACTGGAATATCTGTTTAATCCAAACGAATGATAGCTAACTGACAATGTAGATGGGCTCATTGCATAAGGTTACTAGTAATTACTAGCTGCAATATGTGGATTGTACATTTTTCACCCTCTCAGTCTGTCTTTGTGGTGGAGACACATACTGTTGGAGACAAGACTGCAAAGTTGGCTTCAAGTACTCTGGCTGGTGTTTCTAAATCTGAGGACAGCACCAAAATTGTATAAAAACTGAGTGTGATACAGTCAGTCAAACCTTGAGATAAAGCTCAAGGTGACGTTCGAAGCTGGATGTGGTGTGACCCAACACTGAGGAATTACATAGTCATTAAAAGATGCAGTAAATACCCTTGCAGGCAGGAATGTCAACGGGTGTAAATTTTATGCTGTGTACCTGGTTTCTTATTTTAATCACACATGTGTTGTTTGGTCACACTTGCTCTCAGTCTTTGTTTCTCATATCCACGAGCAACAGCACATCTGTTCTTCTATAAATGTCAGTAAATTTCAGTGAAGGCATACAGGAGTAGATCTGAAGTTTGGTTTAGAATGGATGATCCCAAGCAGTCTTCGCGTACCTTAATTGTTGACGTTTCCCTCACTGATTTGAAGCTCTTCCTCTCAGAAATGAGCCGTCAGTTGTCACAGCAGCCTAAAAAGATCATCTGTACAAACAAGACAAATAGCTTTTCAAGATGTTTAGCAACACCTTTTTTAGACTTGGAGACGTGTCACAGCATGATGAAAATACAAAGGAAGTTGCTTAAAAACTGCACAGAAACCAAAAAAGTAAAGACCCAAATGAAAACTGGCCCATCTAACCCAAACCCTGACCCTAACACCTACCTTCCCTTAGGCTAAGAAAACCCCTCACGAAAGAGAACATTTCATCAGTTAAATATTTGATCTGAATGCTTGTCAGGGCAAGTGTAAGCCTATGAGTTTCCCATACCTCTATTACACTCGAACACTGAGAGGGTTGTCAGATGATGCAAAGAAAACCCTCCTAAAGCGTAAGCATTAGTGACAGAGGAATAGAGAGCAAGAAAGAGATTAAAAACAGAGAGAGTGCGAGGTAGAGAAAGAATTCGTCAGTGAGGTTATTAAGAGAAAAGAGCAATTCAGTCTGACAGAGGGCAGCATGACAGGCAAGAAAGAAGAGGCTGAGAAGCACTTCAAAGCGTGATTGGTAACTCATTCCCTTGACTTCTCTCCTGAAAACAGCTTATAATGTAACAATTTCTGCAAGCCCTACTGAAAAAGAATAAGTCTGCACTACATACTCGGAGGAGTAAGACTAAGACCACGCACATTTTATTGCAAACTAAACAAAGCTGTGCACGATTTACGCTATGACATTTTGAGAGAATCGCGTGCCCCAGAGCAGCTTAGTTTGACAAACATGACAAGAGCATCGGGGTGAAAACGCAGCATCTTTTCTCTCTTTAAATGCTCATCTGTGGTGGACAGTCTCTACTGTTGCTTCTATGGAGCCCTTTAGGCAGAATATAATTTTAATCAGCTGTCTGATTAGTACGACCTTGGGAACTGTCTTCATTCCACTGGGTAACTGACTGGAGCCGCAGATTGGTGTTAAGTTTCGTCAACACTACTCGGAGCGAGCCTGGAATATGTTAATTAACTCATTGATTGAGGTGGGCGGTTCATTTTAAAAGCAGAAGTCGAGGTCTCCGGTGTGGGAAGACAAAAAGAAAAAAAAGAGTGTTGTGCATATCAATGGCTAACATCAGTAGCTTCTGCAAACCGTATCCCTGCACTCCAAGGACACATTTAGTATCTGTTTCCATCGAGGCTATAGATGCAAAATAGACCAGCCGAGAGTGTTTTTGCCTCCAATGCTCTTGCATTAATTACTGCATACTGTATATGCTACTTGCAAGTAGGGAAGTACAACAGGGAGTTTTGCTTTTGAACTCATTTAGGAAACTGGGTTAAACTTTTATCATTAGTGCTATTACTTGCTAGTACAAGGACACAACAGCCACTCGGCACACACATCTAAACTGCATTCGAGAGAGAGCCTCGGCATTCACTTTGGTAGACTCAGGAATGTCACAAAGATATGAAGCACGTCTTGTCTTATTTGTTTTAACAGGATGAATCTTTTTTTTCCTCCCTACCTCCAATGACTTCTTCTTTCCATCCTTGGACTGGCACACTGTGTTGAAGTTGGGGCTTTGCATCAAGCGAGAGGTAATTGAAAAATGCAGACAACAAATCTTTTCAGCCACGTTCTGAAGGCTTTGTCCTTTTGCTATACAAGCAAATGTTGCGAGACAAAGAGTGTCACATTTTGCATCAGTGCTAATATGTAGGGAAAATCACCGAAGCTAGTCTTTGTGGGGTTGTCACAAAGCTTCTTTGGCGTTTTTGTTTCTGTTATATAAAACTATGCATAGTACAGACACATCAGCTGTCATAAGCTACTTTTTTCCAACTACACTTGTGCTCGAATCTCCGTTTTTTTGTATCGGATGCAATTCTCTACTAAACTAGCAGTAATATATAGCTGTAACGTCGATTTAGTCTTCTTAAATTGCCAGCAGCCACAATCACATTATAGTGGGCACCTAAATGTAGGTACGATGAAAGAAAACAAGACCCACTCATCTGAACGCAGATCACACATGCATAACAAAAGAGGAAGCACTGAAAAGAAGAAACAAGGTCATGCTTACACTAGAAATCGTGTGTGGTACAGCATCAGGTAGCAACACTTGCTTTGTTTAAAAGAAAAGGAGGTTGAACGTCGACAGAAAAATTTCTCGTTGTAATCAAAGTGCAAAACGGGGAGAAGAGGCGCGCACTATCCTAAAGCCCACGTACGTTATCATCATTGTTTTTTGAAATGTCGCCATATTTTGGCTCACTGATGTGTTACGTAGACGATAATACACTTTAAAAGAGGGGGAGCTCGATTACACCCACACTCCGGGGATTTATTATGATGTCTCTGCTCCAGTGTAAGATATTGAATAAGGACAAGGCGAGAAATGGGTTTATACTTGTGAAAAATTGCTCTTAGCGGCTATGCTCAACAAGAAATGAGGCGGCTCACAACGGGTAGCTTTAAGTTTATTTTTTTCTTTTAAAAAAGCGATTATACCTTTCTCACATACAGGAAAGTTCTTGTTATTGTCCAAGGAGGAGAATCTACACTATAATGGGGGAGGTGTAGCTGTTCAACATTCAAATGATGTTGTGTGTCACATTTGACTGGATTATTCTGGCCTGAGCAATACCCAGCTGTCAGGACTGCCAGAATATGAAGCAGCGCGAGAATCACAATCAGATTTTATCATCAAGTGTTTGTGTGTGCGCCTTTCTCGAATGCGTCTTTGTGCGGTTTAGTGAATACACCACTGAATTGACTTATTAAGAGTCTTTTTCATGTGTGCCCTTTTTCAGGTGACGCACGTGCACGTCTGTGTGGTGGGGAATTTTATTTATGTGAGCTCGTGTCAGTGTGTTTCTGGTCTTTGTGTACATTTTCTTAGTGTCTGACAGACCATGAGTCAGTGCGGGATGTGGAAAGGAGAAAGAAAAGAACAGCATAAATGTCATGATGAAAACAAATCACAGACATATTGCCAGGTAAAGTAAAGAAACAAAGCTTAACACATCAAATTTCTCATCATTTCTTTTCATCAGCTCAGCATCTACATCATCATCAGCTCTGGCTCCATCTAAACGGCGCACCTTGAAGATGGTTATAAACAGACTGTTTACACTTTTCAGGATGACTTCCACAATAATCGGCTTAAAGACGGTGATGTGGCAGTGCTGCTAATGTACAGTAGATTTGAAAACTTATGTGAGGATTGCATTCAAGGAATGAAATGACAAGATGTTACATTCTGAGCAAATTAACACAGATGTTGCGGGGGGAGGGTTGTACCCACACATCTGACATCTATACGTATATAAACATATGCAGAAACTGAAGTCTCACTTTGTCTGTCGGGGAAGAAGGAAGAAGCTCAGCAGTGCAGCACTAGCGCCATCTGTTGGGACAAGAGAGGAAGACCACATTATCATCCAGATGAGTTCGTGATGAATGATAGAGGGGAGGAAGCGGGATCTTTTATGGATTTGATCAGTCACTGCGGGGGCCTGTACAGTGACGATGTACATAGTCCTTCCTGTGTAGTACTGTTGAGTAAAGGCTGTGTGTTTTTCTTGTCTTTTTTCAGGTAGGACTGCACCTATTTTTTTCCACTTAGCCACTGAGTCGCATTGTTTCACACTGTATCGCTATAGAACTTAAAATTCAAGGCTAAATTATGAAGGTTAAAAAAATCCAATTTTTTTCTACTTTTTTTTAACACAGTTTATTTTTTATTTATTTATTTATTTAAAGATCGTTAGCAATATCACTTATGAAGGCACTTGAACATGGCATTGGATTTTATTTTCAACCATCGGTTGCCCTATCGAGGTAAATGAAAGGCTTTAAATGGTACTCCTAATTTCTTAAGTGTTTTCCTTTATCATATTTCAGCACCTGTCAGCTTTAGTGGAGGGAGGCAAGTGTCTGTCTGTGCTGCTTGCATTTGATCTCCGAGTTTAAAGCGCCGCTGAAAAGATGATCAAGGTCAGACATTTTATTGCGTTACAGTCGCGAGAGAACCCCCTTTACACAGATCTAATGTGAAGGCCAAGAGTTTTCATGCACTTTTTTCTATAGCTGATGATCTCACATCGAGGTTCTCATAACCGCAGTGCATGGTGGTAGCTCACTTGAACACCCCTTGTATTAAAGAGTTTCTTTATTTTAGGGGTTTCTGCACATCTATTGATATATTTAATCGACCTATTTATGAAAATGTATAACCAGGATTTTTTAAGGCAGATTTCTATAATAGTATTATATATTTATAATGCTATTGTACTGAAAATTGTAGTAAATGCATTTAAGCAGTTGCACTCATGGATACACCTCATCCGTGTTCTCACAACTGAAAATAACGGTGATGTCTGTATATGTTTATTAAAGGACAACAGCCTAGTTTTAGTTTACAACCCTAGGATAATTTCTTTACACACACACACACAAGGAGACACATGCATGCACAAGACACCTTAAAATAGACAAATAACAGAATTAGCTATTAGGGAGGAGTGAATTTCTAATTAAAGGGTGCAGGTGTAAAAACTAGGCTGCACATCTGTTTACACAAATTACAAATGTTTACTCAATGCAAATCAGATAGGGTTTGTGTACCCAACGCTGTCTTTTCCACTAATTATTATTCTAGAGTGAAGAGCTAAATGTGTTGTGCTTTTTGCAGGGGAAAAAAGTGCAGCCTGTAATTCATGGGAATAATGTGTACACAGATGTATAAAACAAGATTTACATTTGCATTTTCCAGAGTATCTTGTCTGCCCTCTAGTGCATCCGACGTTTGAAGATTTAATTGCATAATGTGAAAGAAAGCACAATTTGTTGTGTTTTTACTGAAGTCACGGACAAAGACAAAGCACAAATGAGGTGCACTCAATTTAAGAGTAAGTTGTGAGTTATTATTCTGCTGCAAGGATTTTCTTTCTCTCTCTTTTTGTACTTAGCGTGATTAGTTTTGGCATTTTCGTCAGGTTTCTGAAAACTCTTTTCACCTTGGCGGCTTTATCAATGTGTGTCTCTTTAGAAATAAGGATCTGTGACGACATCGCCTCTCTGCAAGTTTCAATACAGCTGGTTGACACGTTTACATGTGCTTTAATTATCGGCTGTGAATGAAGTATTAACAGCGCATTAGAAATAGCTGAATATAGAAGCGTGTGTGCTTCTTCTGCAGCGTTGAGCAAAGACCTTTATGCTCCGAATTAGAATAGATTAGTTCTCTTAACTCGTCGTTAATGAGTTATGCTGGTGCACTTAAAAGTGGACGCCGTCATCCCCAAAGCTTTGTGTTGAACAGTACACACAAAAGAAGCCCTCTGTATTATCTCCTGACTTGAGGCAGACAGACGTGCTGCTATCCTACAAGGCTTGTGGTTTTAGAGGATTGTGTACTGAAAACCGCAAGACAGCTGGTGTTTCAAAATGTTATTCTAATATCTCCCAACAGCTGAGAGTGGCAAGGGACTGTTTGTTCTCGTCAATGGCCACTGGATGACAGAGCCACTTTGTGGGCCATACGCAGCATAATTAGGCCCTTCTCTTAAGGCAGGACGGAGGGCCACGGGAAGGTAAATAACTGAAAGACAGATACGTGAAGTCTGTACTGGTTCAAATGGAGTCCGATTACATTTTTTTTTCTTGATGTAATCATCTTTTTCTTAGATGAAAAAATAGAGAGACTAATATCTGTGTTCATGAGTTTTCTACAGCTCTGCATGCATGTTCTGCAAACCAAGTGATATGCAGCCAGTAGATGGCATAACACAATCATGACAACAGCCAAAGAAGCATGCACAAGTGTTTGATTCAGAGCCTACAGACAACGCTCCTAAAAGCGTTTGCCCATGCAGTTCAAACTGCAACTAAAGGCGTGTTTCTTTTATAGAAATTCCTCAGGCAAGAAATGTTGTTATGTTTTTAAAAAATCTAAAACATGAAGCTTAACTGCAGTTCTTATATTACATAAGGGTGGACAGTAGAAAAGCTGCTACTGCTATGTGGTAAACTTCCAGATGCATATGAATATTATGATATAATGCCCTGATGCATCCAATACAATATAGCTGTCATTGTTCCAGGTGAAGGCATTTTGTTTGAGCCAGTTAGAGTCATTATAGATTAACTGATTAAGCTTCAAACACTCAAGAGATCTTTTACCCTCATATTCAGACTATATATTTTTTTTCCCACAAAAGTTGCTTTACCTTTATCTAAAACAGGGCTGTCAAACATAAGGCCCGGGACCAGAATCAGCCCAGCTAAGAGTCAAATCTGGCCCACTGGAAAGTGTAAAAGAGAAAGTTTTTACATAGTTCTGCAGTTAAAACAAACAAACAAACAAACAAACAAACAAACAAACAAACAAACAAACAAACAAACAAACAAACAAACAAACAAACAAACAAACAAAAACCTAAATAAAACAAACAAGCAAAAAAAGACATTTTCTGTGAATTACCAGAAGCTTTGTTGTTTAATTACAGGACAATCTGAGCAATTTTGCACATTTATTTCTTAAACTTTAAGCCCAAAGAGTTGTGCTGACACATTTATTTCAGTTACCACAGCAACATTTCTTTATCATGTATAAAAACTAAGAAATACTGTTGAAATTAGAAGTTTTTTTTTAAATTAGGACATCTCAATTATATGTGTAATTAAACTTCTTTTCACTGATGAGGAGGGCAGTTTCACCGGTCCAGCCAATGATGTAAAAGGAATTTGACATCCCTGAACACTTAATTTAAACGGAGTTTTTTTCTACTTTACACTTACAGAGTTTACAGAACAACTTTTTAAAAAGTGTCCCGTTAAGTTTGACACCAGATATTCTGCTGAATAAATATTTTAATCAGCAGAAAATCCAAAGAAAACATATCAAACAGATTTACCATCTTTACAACAATCGCTACTGCACTCTCTTTACTTCCAAACAAACTTTTAAATGTTTTTTATTTCAAGTCAGACAAAAGTCACAACCACTGGATTGCGTGTGACACATCTAATTGTTTTCGCTTGGCAGTTTGATGTTTGACAAGAAAACACAATGACCCGACCAAAGAGCTGGCACACAGTGTACCACAGTCCCCACAGCATTTGGCGATGCTATCATGCCCAACCCTCCCCTTGTTGATCAGAGGCAAACTTGCCGACGCCACCGTGTCGCATTCTGGGGATAGCTGCGCATAGGGCCGCTGTGATGTGCCACCTGGCCCCTGGCTCCATTGGTCAGGAACTCTCCCTGACCTCTCCATTAAAACTCGTTTGCCACCGAGCGCCGCGTTGGGGGAGAGTCTCTGAGGGCCACTTGCGTGCATTCTCCCCGTGATGAGGACAGACCCGAGGGAGATTGCCAACACCTATTGGGGAAGCTTGGCCTGCCTCTTCCTCTCAGTAGGCTCATAAGCTGCCTGGCCCCAAGAACCATGCAGTTACAGATCAAAGATTGTCCATTTGGTAGGCAGCCAAGAGAGCACTCTGTGCCTCCTTGCCCCATTACTAATAACCATAAGCTCTAAAACAGCAGGGTGTCTGATAGAAGGAAAGCCAAAAAGATTTTGAAAGGAGTAATTGTTAAACCTTATACAGAACTGCTGAATGTTACATTTAGGATTGTTGTTACTTCTTAGTTTGAACAGATTGGAGTGTAATAACTGAAATGTGTTTCAATGTTAATCTATTTTTTTATTTGCAGAAGAAGAAGGGCTGGAGTTGATGTGATTAAACTAGTAACTGTACTTACATGTACAATATATTTTTGCATGACTGCCTTTAAATGAGTTATTATCCCCAAGAAAATCTGCCTCCTCCCTCACTAAGAAAAAAAAAAGAAAGAAAAAAAATTCCCAGTATTGTGCCGAGTTAGTTAGTGCAGAACAGGTGTTTGGTTTGTTTTCACATTCGGTCACCTTGCCAAAGCCTCTACTAGTCCTAGACACAGCATTTACACCCGTAACAACATGTGCTCTTAGACCTCACATGTAGTCTACACCATGTTTTTTTTTTGAGTAGTCCTCTGCAAAATGATAATATTTGGCCAAAGAGCAGAGAGTAGATGCTAGAAAGCCCACGGCACTTAGTATGATTGGCTGGTAAGACACTGTCTCCACCTGTTGCAGGTCAGAGGCTAATGCCTTAAGGTCAAAGGTTGATTCGACAAGGCCGCTTTGGAACTCGTGCTTTCTCTGCCTGTAAGAGTTCACATACTTAGTGCTGAATGTTTGAGTCAACAGTGGAGACCAATCAATGAGATGCATTGAACTGGAGAGCGTGTGGGAAGCTGAATATACTGTCTAAGCAGCTTAACATTTATAAACTTATTATTGTTCTGCGATATTCTAAATGCCATTACTGACAAATACACGTTACTGAAATGTGTCGTGTTATCACAGTTTGCACCACCCTGTTGGCCCTGTTATCCTTGAGCTTAGCTTGAGTGGCGGTTGTGGCCAAGACGATTTGATATATGGCTGCATAACAGATAAATGGAAAACATCAGAGCAAAAACAACTGTTATGTGGCTTTTGGGCTCCCAGAGTGCTGCACAATGTTGAAATGAGCAATGTAATGAGCAGATAAGTAGGCCATCATACATTACATCTCCAAATACCATGGACTTGTAAGGCTCTTTTTAATGGTACCAGGGATGTGGGCCACTTTTAGCCACATTTAACCCCCAGGGTTGTACACCTCAGAGAATTCAGAGGTATGGCCCGGGCCTAATTAGCCTGAAAAACAATAGCCCCCTGATCACCATTCCTTTGTGCTCCCCTGCATTGTGCAGTGGATCTGATTACAAACTTGCGATAAACAAGGAGCTAAATTAGATGTGCAGTTGTTGCCATTGTCCCCAATTTGTGATACCCAACCTACCCCCGCATCCTTTGTACTCTCAGTATGTATGAGCCAAAGCAGACAAGCCTGAAAGAGTGACTGGTCCCTGATGGAGTATAAATGTATAGTAACTGACAAGAAGGGAGAGCTGATACAGTTGCTCTGCCCTCTGCGGTCACCTTCTTCTGGCAAGGCCTAAGGTAATTAAGACCATGAATGCAGTCCAAGTAGTGGGCTGCTTAAGACAGAATATTAATGTAGCTTTGATGGATGGAGTCAAAAGTGATTTCTTGCAGCAGAGCGTGGGTTGCGAGCCAGCTGGTCTTGGGTCAGAGAACTGGATGGTGGGCAGATGCTTAAAGGCCCTCTTAGCCTCTGCTGATGGAGCACAATTGATTAATGCCCCCCAATTAGGGAAACATTAAAAGCCACGTTTTCCAAAGCACAATTCAGTGTCACATAATGCATGTGGGGCATTTTGTGTATTCCCAGTCCAATAGAGGACAGAGCAGCTCAGTTTGCATGGAATCCACACTTGGCAAATTTCCACTACTTTAACTGCCTGGTATGTGGAGCGTTGATTCTTAATGGTTGAGCTTTTAGGAGCGGCTGTGTAGTTGGCGTTTGATTATAAAGACATCCATATTGAAATAGATTCGGCGCATTAATGGGAATCTGTGTTCAACACAATTTCTGATATTGTTTGTTTAAAGCATGTAACGCACTTAATACTACAAGTCCAGGATCTCAACTTATCCCACAGACAGCTGCTGTCACGTGTGGCTTAGCACTTTTTAACGCCGTCTTCTGTTGAGCTGAATTGTAGACTTTTAATTTGCATCAGTATTTTTAGACCTTCTGATTTTCATCTACAGCTTTAAAAATAACACATTGTGATGATTTTGGCAACCCATAAAAACGAGGTATAAAGCATTAGCGGTGGATCTTCCTCGTTTTTGACTGTTGAAATATAAGACTGTAAAACTGTCAGGCTCGGGCTTGAGTCAGCTTGATGTTTTATAGCTCCTAAAGCATTTTAAAATAAAAATGGTAGCATTAGTCATCCCTCATCAGTGTCACGCAACATGCGCAGCGCTGGCGAACTGCTAACCTTGCCTCCAGTAGAATCGAAGGGACCCCTTGCCATTAGTCGAATGCATTTTTGCGCTTTGTGTGATTGGGTTGAATGCGACCTCCTGTATTGCAGCTAAAGCTTTCTTTCTTTTTTTTTACTTTGCAGCCTACATACCTGCGCACTGATTCCTGTACGTGATCCACAGCCTCCCAGAGGACATGCAATGAGCCAGGGAATGTGTCCTTGTTACTCACCAAGCAAAGTCTTTTATGGTCTTGTAACAGGAAGCCCCGAGCTGAGACATCTACTGCTCTGGCTGTCAGAAAATCCCCAGACTTTCTCGAAGGGAAGGGGCAGCAAGGGGGAAAAGGGCAGAATTAAAACGAAGGGGCGCGGCGTCAAAATATGTATCAAGAGCTGCATCACAGCGCTGCGGTTGCAGTTAAAGAGATTGTTTTTGCCATCTTTTCCAATTTCAAATCATTCTTTCTAACAGGTTAAAACAATTATACCAGAACAAACCTTCGGATTCAGTCTGAATCGTCTCTCATCTGAGTTAACCGGTGAGAAATGCCACACGTCACCATACATGTCGAGCCATCCTCGAGAACAAGTAATGGAAAAACTGATTTAAAAAAAATTATATTCCTATTGGTGATATTTTTATAGAATGGCAGTGTAATTGATCATGTCCCTGAGGCTCTATGTTGCCTAAGCTCTATATGTGTCTTAAGGCGAGACAGGGTCAAGGCCGGGGACAACTGCAAGGCGCTTATTAAGTGTCGGAGGCTCGTGCCACTGGGACCCTTGAGCCATTCCTGGCATCCTGCTTGAGGAGGCCCCCTGCAGCACGCCTGAGGGGGGGGTCCTGTCCCATGCTGCCCCGCTCATCTATTGACACAGCCGTATTATGTCTAGGCTTCTCCGTGCTCTGAGCTCAACGGGCCCTTGATTGTATAGAAACCAAAAATAAACAAATCAACAAAACAAAAGGGGAAAGGCAGACAAAGAGAGCAGGCAGCATGGCAGGCTTTTCCATCTGTTTGGAGCGGTCAGCCTTTGGCCTTTGGAATGATTCCACTCGCCACCGCTTACCCACACACGTGGCGAACGAGAAGTTCGAGTCAAAAAGACCAGCACGATAGAAAATACACGAGGCAGCGAAGCGTGCATCAGATCACAGCCCTGTCTGTTGTGATAACTGAAATATGACGTACCAGTCATGTGGCTTTTTCAGCAAGCCAACTCTTAAAATAAAAACAAACACTGAATCGTTGACCTAAAATCTAATAGGGGATTTCTGTGCAAGGTGTTATGAATTAGACGTTTCCATTGTTTCACAGTTGTCTTATTTAACTTCAACAGACTTTTATGAAAGCTTGTCTGTTCAAGCATCATGACATTACTCATCTGCTAGGAAGATCAATGACAAGCTTCACCCCATTCACAAACCCTAAAATAAAAATGCTGTCTCCTGGCACGTTGAATCGAATGATAAATGCGTTTACTGATACGACGGTGTTTAATGTAAACACAGCTCAATGTTTCATCTCTGTTTTGAAGTTTCTTTGTAGTTCCTATCCTTTATCTCCGTTAATAAAACGATTCTATCCCGTGAGATTCATTTAAATGTTTTGACGAGATCGAGGGATCTGTTACTGCACTGTTATGACTGTAGCCATGGAAAGAGGGGGAAGGTTTAGACCAATCTCAATGAATTGGTTGTAGCTCAAGGTACTAGAATTCATCCAAAGAAAACGTTTCACGAGTTTTATGCCCCTCATTATGCAGAAATAATTGCTTGAGGAAATAAAATAGATTTAGATTTACCACTCAAAGTTTTTTTCTGAGGTCAGTTTTTTTGTTCTTTTTTTTTAAATATACCAGGAGGTCAGAGGTGGTCAGGATTAAGACTTTAGTTATAAGAGCCGTCCTTTATGTGGTTTCAGCTCAAGCACTTGCAGCACAAAGTTTGCCTCTTTAATCTCCTGCTGACGGATGACTTGACATTCAATATTCCATTAAAAAAGCTTTGTCGAACACGACCCAGCACTACGGGCAAACAGAGGATAACGTATTTCTGCCATTTGCGCATTAACAACGACATTATTCAGAAGTTTTCAAATTAAGTGATGGTAAAGGATCGTTTAAAACAAAAACAAAACAAACTCTTTCATCACGCTTTGCTATGGATTCGACTAATTAAAATGCACGATTTCCACAGCTCGACACAAAAATGTCACGGAAGATTTATTGCTTGTTAACAGAGCCATAAACTTGGATATGGAATGCCAGTTTTTAAAACACCCAAACCTTCCTTACAGTGACAAAAAGCCTCAATAAAACCAGGGACTTATTGCAAGGATTGATTATAGTTTCAGATCAACTGCCGTACACACTATGGAATCTTTAATAAAGGGTTATCATGCTCAGTGTTTGTTACCAATGCAGCACACCTGGTAAAAACTCCTCCCACTCATGTTAGCACGCCTGCCATTACTGGACACCTGCTGCTGCTCTTGTTTTGGAGTGACTCAAGTGCATTACATCAATAAAGTACATGATGAATTATTGAGAAAAGGAAAGGATGCCATCCCGGTTGCTGACACATTAACATCTGGCTGTAGATTTGAAGAATTACCAGAGCATGAGAGCACCGTATATTGTACTTCTGATGATTGTTATCAGTGCAAATGACGCGTGTAATCGCGGCTATAGACAAGTGATTCCTTTTCCCTCTTTTTTTTATTATGTTGTTTACAATCTATACGCACAGCTGTTGCAGTTGGAGCTGGTGAGCGATGAGGCTATGTGCCGTGCAACGTTGCCCTCATTTGCCATGACTTTCTTCATGCTTAAGACCTTTTTATTGGTTGTGACCAACCTAACTACAAATTAACAAGGTTTTGAAATGGGGGGAGGGAATAACAATAAAGCTCCTTAAGGCAGGAATCAACTTTGACTGTCTCAGTGAATTAGGGTCTGACATTTTAAGCACTGCGTGGTATAGCCTGCAAATTGCACAGATTCCTCCTTCATCACACAAGGGCTAACAAGCTCATAGCCACTTTGTGGCCAGGGCAGGAGGGTAGGCAGGTGAGGCTATATTAGTTGACTGGGTAGGCCATGCGTCCCCACAGGTGCACAGTTAAGCCTCAGGGTTCCATTTGTGAAGATTTTGGACAAAAAATATTATAACTGTGTTGAGCTGCTTCCCTTAGTGCTCATGAGAGACCATCATAAGGAGAAGTAAGCATTATATGCTGTGTTGCGTTTGAGTGTGAAGTAAATGAGTCTGTTTTTTAGTGCAAAGTCCTAATATGACACATAAACCCTCATCAGACATGTTAAGACTCCAGCAGGGCAATGTCACCAGTGATGCTTGCATTGATCTAATACTAGTGCCCAAAACAAATGTATCTATAAAAAAACCCTCAACCATCACAACGGCAAGAAACAATACCAGCGCCACATCCCTTTCAATGCACTCAACTGATGGGTAACTGGAGTCGCCTTGTGAGGAGCCCCGTGCAGCGTTATCAGGGGTGGGAAGGGGGTGTGAACAGCGGCAGAGATGCCTCTGAGGTCAAGCCTTTAATAATGATTACAAACTGGAGCTGGCTGCTGGAGCGACAGGCTGCAGCTGTGGGCCGGCCAGCCTTTGAAGTGCCCCCCGCCTGTTGCAGGGTCCCAGCCCCCCTCGCATGAGGAGACGCTGGAACTATGTGGCTGCCTGTGGGAAAGAATGTCATGCGACGCCAGGGTGACGGAGCGCAGGATGGCTGAAGGGTGGACGGCTCGACTGGTCCTGCTGGTGGGCTTGTGGGTTGAACGCTGGGGACCACTAAGGATGGCATGGTGGCTGTATATGCTGCATCTGCTGTTGTTAGGTTACCCCAGCCACACACATGCACACAGGATCAGGGTAGGAAGGACCCAAAAAATAGTGAACACACTTATGCTGATAGAGACACACACTGTTATAAGCTTCTTCTTTTTTTCAACATAAATTTTATAGTTGCAAAAGTATTTTTAACTACAGAATAAAAGTGAATACTTTCATTAAAATCTATGCTTACCCTTCTATCAGACTTGCAGATGAATACAGTTTTAGGTAATCCAAGCTGCGCCGTGAGCATGCGTGAACGTAAAACTGACATTCACATGTCAACCAAACTAGAGTGCTCACATTTGTTCTTGACAAACTGGTTGCACACAAGAGCATAAAGTTCAAGCTGCAATTATTTATTTATTTTTGATAGCAACAGTAAAAGGCCCTTTGTTCGGGTAGGAGCAGTGCATAATAAACACCTTTACATTTCACCCAGCAACGTTTGGAACATGCACTTCATCCAACATAATTTATAGCATACTGCAAGGACCAAATAAAAAAAGAAAACCCTTTTACCTTTGTTACAAGATGCCTCGAACTTGAATTTCAGAGGAACAATTTATGGCTGATCTCCTTAATTACTACCTGCCCGGTAATTTTACGAGTGACTTATTATGCAGACATCAACATATCAGGCCAACGCATCAAATTATTACTTAGCTTGCAAACTGAGCAATGACAGTAAGGGCTGCAATGATTTGCTGCGGTGAAGATGCCAGAGGGGAACGATGCAATTATTTATTATTTTTCAAGCCAGTGTTGCATTTTAGTGTTGCTCACCACATAACGAAAGCGTGCGCGTACTCCGAGCATGAAAGTCTGCCAAACAGAGACTTCAATTCAGGGTCGATTTTTTTAGCTCAGCTAGTTTGTTTTTCACCACTTTTAGAGACACTGTTTTAGATGTTGTTGTTCACATAATCGGAACATAAGATTTAACATATAGCTCGCAAAAAGAAAAAAGTCATTACAAAAGTGATTCGAATATGTTTCCATTTCTTGACCGCATCAATTTAGTGGAACTTGGATTTGAACAGTTACACACTTGGGGAGAGCTTTCATGAACATCAGACATGACATCATCAAAGATACATTGAGATAGAACGGAGAGATTTCTTTTTTCTTTAGAAAAATGGGGAAAATGAAGAAGAGCAGCTCAGAGAGCAACACAGTCATGACATCACCCATTCCATAACAATGATCCATTGTGGTGTATAGGCTTCTGCTCTCTGGCAATTGCTGTCCATAAGTTTTATTTGGCATTTTATAGCTGTTAGATCACAGCAGCTCAGTGCCATGCTCAAAGGTGGCCACTTGCTGACAGTCCACAGAGAGAGCCGAGGGGGGTGGGGGGTTCATGGCAAACGCTTTTGAGAAAAAGCGAGAGTGTGAGAAGAGGAGGGGATGAGAGAAAAAATGAGTGAGGGAAAAAAAAGTCATGGGTTTCAGTTCGGTCCCTCTGATGCAGAGCCGGCCTTTCATCTCCCCAGCGAGGATTTCCGTCCCATTTCCCCTCAACGGACATGTAATTGCTAAATGACAGTGAAGCAAAATGGCTTAATACGCTGCAAATCCTCTCTTCACTGTAACAGGAAAAAGAAGGACTTTAATTTAAAAGCAGGACACTAATGCTGCCGCTCATGCCATGCTTATTTGAAATAGAACTTTGGCTTTTGAGGTCAATGAGCCTTTCAAACTGATTCATGTAAGAGGATGTCCCAGTTTTGTTCACGAATATCCACCTGTGAATACCTTTTGTTTTGCCATTGTTATAGAGCCTCTCAATTAAATTTCATTGTGTTTTGGGTACGTAATTAGTGTAACTTGCTAATCACTGCAAAGGCATTGGTTTTATTATTAAATTTAAGCCATAAAGAAAAGTGCATTCAAATGTCTGCGTGCTGTGAACGTTACTTCGTTTTTGAGACCTTAAATATCTTTTTCAAGTGAAGCAAACGTGCAAGCAGAGGCAATTTCGACTGTGTCTGTTGTTGTTGGAGGTCACTCCGAGATTTGCATGTAAAAGCGACCAACTGGGTCCTCTGGAGGAAAGCTGTAAAGCCTCTCCATCACCAGGAAAAACGCACCAAAGTAATTCTTTTACTGTAGCCAAGAAAATTTCAAACATCAGCAAAGATGTACGATAGACTCTCATTTCGCTTTCTGGAGCTTTTTGAATCTTTTCTGTCTTTCTGTCCACACATAAGCTGTCAAAAGTCTGTTCGGTAATTTTTTTTTCTCTAAATGGTACATGACTCATAATTTTAACATCCAACTCTGATCTACTGAAGCCCATTACTTCAGCATAATTGAAACGTAAACATACTTCAATGCAGATTAAAAAGGCTAAGTTAGTGCTGCTACAGCAATGACATGTCCCCCTGTTCAGATATTTTTAATACCCTGCTACACCACCCCCAAAACCAACTTTTTACGACCTGCTTCATAAATGAAACCATTCTCCGCAAATGTGCCTATGTCCTCTCCTGTGACCAGTAATAGCCCACAGGCTGATTGAGTGTGCCATAATGTAATTTGGACATTAGACTTGGTTAGCGGCATATGTACTGGCAGACCCTTTGGTCTCTGTGCTCAATTTGACCATGGGACTTAAGGATAATGTTTCCCTCCACCGCCATTAATTTCAATAGCTTTAAATACTGACGGGCTCTGACCAAGAAGTCATATTGGGCTACCTGGCACCTCTAGCCACTGACATTAAATTCTATTTATTATTCAATCTTTTATGCAGCCTTTTTAACTGTTTCCTTGGTAACATTGACTGTTTGGTAACATACTGACTAGAACTGTCTTTGAATCACCACTATTCATAGGGACAGGTGTTGATAGAGTTTGGGTGGTTCGCAGCTATGCTAGTTGCATGGTCACACGAGTTTCAGCGAGTTAGGCCATTGAAAAATGAGAAGCAGGATGAGCAGGAGCAACCAAATATCAGCACTGTGCATCGTGTTTCTTGAGACGAGATTGCCAGACACCTAACATTCTGTGAAAAATGTTTAATTCAATTTTATTTTCAGCTTAATTAATTTTTCCCCAGATGTGAGCGCGTACTAAGTGAAGCGGTAAGGACTTTGCCCGTCTCAGTACTTCAGTATTGCCTGTATCTGCTCACACATTTAACCGTTGCCACTGTCTTGATTGAGCATATTGTGTTGTGACGAGCTGTTTCCGATAAAGTGATAAACATTTCACACAACAAAAAACAATTTAACTGTTTCATATCTTCAATGCTTTATCTCTTACATCATTGAACTTGTAAAATTTCCTCTTGTGAATGCACCCTGCAATCAGCATTCCTGGTTGCTGTGTAAACAGTTCCATTTCAGATGTGTGACTCATTTGATTGGTACTGTGCAATTCAGATTTGGAGTAGCCCTGCTTTAAACAATACTAGCCGTCTTTCATGACAGCCGGATGCATTATGTGGGCATTATAACACCATAATTAAATTACTAAGGACAAAAAACAGAAGGTGGAAGCTGTTTCACACCCATAATGCTCACCTTGCATCTTTTCATTTTCTCCAGGTCTGCATGCCACAGCAATCAGATTTGTCATTTAGCGTTTATGGAGAATGCACGGTTCGCGCAAAGGTGTATAATTTATGAGGTGTGTGTTGGTTTATTGCTTTGAGGATTGATGGTTTGATTGAATAGAGCACTGGTTGGCCTTTTGAATGGCATTATTGACAGTAATGAGTAATGTTTTTGCAATGTTTTTGTTTTGCTTGCTCCTTTCAGTTATGGGTTTCAGTTATGCAGTGAGGCTACGGTGACAAGGACAGCAGGTCTTAGACATACTAAACAGGTTACTGTTTGAGACTGTGAACATTTAGGAACAGTCAAGAGTGAAACTGGGACCTGGCACCGGGAAACACGGGCAGAAAAGCGAGACAGAGAGCATTCTAATAGGTTGACAGCTACAGGCTTCATTGGGCTTTTGAAGAAAAATAGGAGAAGAAGTCAGTGATTGTTATAGTTCACCTGCTGCAAAGTCCCCCCCCACACACACACACACCCCAAAAACAAAGCTTCTCTCTAACTCCTGCAGCTTGCTGAACTACTTAACCCACTATTACATCATCCCAACTGGATGTATGCCAGACAATACTTGGCTACCAGCCAAGCTACGTTTTTTTCTTCCATTCTCTCTTTTTTTTTTTTCTAGCACCACACACTGGATGAAAACAGCACTTTTAGTTCTTCTTATGTACTTTGTGCTTTTCAACACCCGCCGTGCACGGCGCTTTGCCACTAGTTGCTGACAGCTGTTCTGTCCTCCTGGTAAGGTTGGCAGGTTTTCCTTTATTTATGCCACTGCTCACCTCATGTATGCCACTTGAGAGACAGATGGACGTGTGGAACAACAGATTCTCCTGGATGGCAAATAGTATGTTTCTCCAAGTAATCCCTGCAGGAGAATGCATGCTGAAAGATTGCCTCCTCCTTATCAGTCAATGGGCATTAAGTCTATCAACAGCTAAGGCCTGCAGGAAAGTTTTTTTGTTTTTTTTTAAGTTAAAGTCATTCTTCATTTTATTTTTTTCATTAACCCTCTTCCCCAAGGCAGGTGCCCTTAAATCTCTGTCTGATGACCAGAACCAGCACGCCTAAGACAGAAGGACTGAGAGAAATAAACCTGCGTAAGAAACTATGAAATACTAAGCATTTCAGTGTTTTACTTAGTTTTGAATGCTGAAAGGCATCTTTGAAGGTCTTTGGACTCCACTGCTGCTTTTGACTTTCAGCTGCAAACATGGCTAAAAACCCACAAAACAGATCGTGCAAAGCATATCTGTAAAGTGCAATAAATTCTTTATGAACCTTCTTACTACAGCAAAAGCATGTATTGATAATACAGTATTAATGATATTTCATATAGCCCTGAATTAGGCACTTTGCTAAGTATGACACAGTAAAATCTGGCAAACTGCAAAAAAAAAAAATAATGTTCAAAAGTCCTCCTTTGCAAATATTACTAAAGTTAATAACTAAAATTAGCTACTTTCTCATTATTCCATAAAGTCACCTGAAACGAACTGTCTCGTAGTTACCAGTTAATGACATAAAACTCTAGGCTACAGTCACACACACCAACCCAAATCCCTATGCTAATGCTACACACAAAGTCGACTTGGCCCTTTTTGTTAGCATGCTGTCTACGAAGCTTGCAAAAAGCCTTAGTTATGTTAGGAGTAAAATGCAGTTGTTTATGTGTTAGATACAGTTTGCACTTTAACATTGTGTTCATGTCCTTTTGTGAAATAAAAATAAAAGTAATGTCCCTATCGCCGCTGCAGACTGCACCAGCATTTTCCTTCCCATCTGTGTTTTTTTCTCTCCATCTGCCCGACCTGCAGATAACTGAAGAACCTTTGTAATGTAAGTAATGATGCAGTTACAACTGTAATATTGTTACTGTACAGTAATGCTTTATATCACTGTGGTACATAAAAAATGTAGTGTGATTACAGTGATGCATTACTTAATGTTTTACACCGAACACTGCACACAAGTGTGCTCCCCTGGAAAAAATGTAATAGCATATTAAATAAAAGTACTCATAATGTTGCAGAATGACATTTAGCTGTCAAATGATTGTGATATCACAGAATTAATTTGGTTCTGTGATCAGTCTAGTATTGGAACAAAGAAATATTCAAAGGAATTAGTCTCAAGAATGTAAGTGGAAAAGTTTTCTTCTGCCTGATCCAGTAAGGGACTGGAAATTCTATAGCTGGACCTTTTCCATTAATATAAAAAGCATATAATACATTTTTACAGCGATACTTAATAACATGTGTTTATTTAATCACTGTTATGCTTTTATTTTATCTGGCATTTACCAGTCACTTTTATTCATTCTAACAACCATTATGAATTATTCAGTGTATTGTATTGTAAAGCAGTATGATGATAAATGTCACTGCTGACTGCTGCAGTCTTTACTGTACACTGTTTGCATAGTTAGATGCCTAAGTACAAATCTGTCCTCAATGGATCGTTGAAACTTACCGTGAAATACATTTTAACTCCATCTACACTGGTGTCAGAGAGTTCTAGTTATTCTCAACTATGCATATCTGTGCAAGGCAAATACTACACATTGTTTAGACAGGACGCCACGTAGGTCATATTTAAGTAAGTTTTCTTAACTTGTCAAGAAAAACAATGCCTGATGGCTCCAAGTGGAAATACTTGTAATGCTTGATTTATTAGCAATAACTCCTGAATTCCCATCACTCTTCCTGTCTTAAAAAGAAATGAGTGATGTGTATTAATGGGGAAGGATGGGATCCTGTGAATGCACTGGGAAAATTGGCATCACAGTAACAGTGAAAAATAACACTGAGCAGTGGAAAAAGACACCGTATACCTCTCTTGTAAAATAAAGACAACCTCTAATTCACCTGGTGAGAAAAGCATGTCCAGTCCTGAGTGTCAATGCCAATGCGGTGATCTCACCAGTCTGATCGAGCTTGTGGAAAACAGTTTATACTTGATAATAGGTGCCATAAGATGTTCTGTCCAAAATCGAGATAATCTTTATTGATTTGAGATCAATTAAAAAGGAGTGAGGGATTACTGTAACTGTAGAGGAGGGAGAAAACAAGGGCAGCAGGAGTTCTTCCGTGCTAATATTTTGTAGGTGTCGTGAGGCAAAGCTCTGCCGTAAGCACAGAGAGGTTGATTTACAAACTGCTGCTCACACCCAGCATGATGTGTTGACAGCCATGTCAAAATGTCAAGCTTCGCACAGATGCACAAACCCTGTGTTTTGTCAACCAGTCGTATACTTGTTATTTAATTTATAGACATGCAATGCCTCAGAGGCAAGGCTGAAGCTGCAAAAGCAGGCTGCAAGGAGCTTACAGACAGCATTTGACAAGGGGTTTTATGCATGACATTTTGCACGTATAACCCCAGCTGGGGATGACGGATGCTCCTGCTCATGTAGAAAAAATTATATATATATATATATGTGTGTGTATATCACATTACATTCAGGACAGGTGTATCCATCCCACTGATTACATCACATCAACATTTTTTATGGTTTGTGCTGCTTAAGGAATTCATCCCAGGTCCTCAGACACATTTCTTTCTGTATATTTATGGGGGAGTCACCTGGAGGCCAAACAGTAATGCCACACTCACATTTATTTTTGCATCGCTTTCAGTGTTAATATTTGCATTACTACACCCAAAACTAATTTAGTTTTGTTTTTGAGTAAAATATGCATGATTATAGTCAATACACTGTGTATCTGTGTGTTTAGTAACTTCTGATCAAATATGATATAACTTAAGAACACAGTAGAAAATCTGCACCTGAACTTACTTCAAGGACCCTGCAGAGCAGCTCAGCGAGCAGCGAAAGCTCCATTTGAAGGATACACCTGGGCCTTTAGGAAAGACTTGTCAACGATTTTCAAGTAGAGCCATGAAATCTCAAGGGACACTCTCTCGTCTGAATGGCTTTATTAGTGCCTCTGCAGTCATTTCGGCTTCTCTTAAATGGAGCAACACTTAGAAGTGCGATGAAGTAACTCGGGGCCCATTAGCTCACTTCGCAGCACGGCACCATGCTGCTGGTGCCGAGTGATATTGCCAGCAGCTGGGTTAACAACATCCAGCTCACATGAGGCTAGGAGTGATATGGAAAAAAAAGCAAGCGGCACACTTCCTTTTCTTGGTTTTTGAACACAGATATTAAAGTGTGGCTTGTAACAGGTTAGTTGAATTGATAAACAAACATGTATCCATGTCTGGGCTTGACTTTTTCTTTAATGTTTCCTGCACACCAGCTTTGATAAAAATCTTTTTGCTTCCCAGCCTATAAATAGCACACATTATCAGTGAGCATACTTTTGTGATCACTAGAACCACGCGTTAGTTTGTAATCTGAGACTTAACTTCTTTGAAGTTTTATCTGTAAATGGGCAGATTCAAGATCAGAAAACAAAGTTGTTGTTTTTATTTTACAGTTGAAGATGACCCAGTTGAATATATTTGGATGTTAATACATGAAGTATAAGTTTCTTTTACTGACATTATATAAGTGGTGGTTAATAAAGCGCCTGTGTTTCAATGCAAAGAGGTGTGTGTGGTCATTTATGAACGCCTGTCACACTGTCACGATCCGTATGTACTTAATGTAAAAAAGAAAAAAAAACAGCCACTAAGCCTCCTCGAGGCCTTAACCATCTCTTCATGCACATTTCACAGCTTAACATGTCAAGAGAAGAAACACATTACGAGATCTTGCTGCCTCTGTGGGTATAAATTAAGCTTGTGACAGGGGTGTGTGCAAGTATGTTTAAGAGTGCCCTGTTCATTTGAGGAATGTCCCCAGTCCATCCGGTCGAGCGGAACTCTCCAGCGAAACTGGAGAACAAGTATCACTTAAGTTGAGCAGAGATACCGAGAGGTTAAGAGCAGACACCTACACGTCGCGTGCTTTTCACTTTACCCGTTCAACTCTTCTGTCATCTGCTGGCGCAACTTAAGCGAAAAGAAAATTACATGCTGCGAGATAAGAGCTGATGACTCGCGCAAAGTTCATGCGTTCTGCTGCGATGCCGTTCTCAAATTTAAAAAGGATATCATATAGTTGTTTGAAGGGGTCAAATGAAATTGTTAACCTCCCACGTGCCGACGCGAAATGGTTTTGCTTTTAAACGACCCAGAACGGGCTAAGTGAACAATAATTAAGATTTATGATTAAAATATGACAGGCTAATTTCAAGCTGCCACATTTCTTGAAGAAAGAATATTGCTGGAAAATAACTACATGGATTGGATGACTATATTTAGAAGCAAAATCCATCCCTTAATTGCACAGACACATCAGAAACTGCACTGTGCATCTTTTCCACTGATAAACTATTAAAAGTTTACACCCTTAAGCCAGCATGGGGGAAGTGATTAAGGACACTTTTCTATAAACCACATTTTAAAAATATCAAATAAATGAAACTTATCATTACAGAAAAAATTGAAGAAATAATTATGCACTCTCATTTATAAGAGGAAATGATAACAAAGAAAGAAAAAGAGAACAAAGGTGAGAAAGAAACAGGAAGAAATACTCAGCTAGGCCTTCCTTGAAACTGGCTCACTGCTTCAGTGACTGGGCCCTTGTCCCTTCAGGCTGATTTACACCCAACCACCTTTTGACTATGCTCTGTTTGTTTGGCAGTTCCTTAGCAACTGCCGGTTGTTTTCAGTATGTACTATTACCTGTCCTGTTCGTCTTTTGACAAGCAAGCTGGAATGTTTCATTTTATTTATTGCCCAATATCATTGTTGTTTGTGGGGACCGGACGACTGGTTACATCTCGGTGAAGAAAAAGCTTTTGTCTTTCTGCACTCTGACCATTTCTTGCAGACAGTTTTAAAACACCCTTCCTAAACACGACATGTATTACAAGTGCACTTCTATTTAAGTAGTTGTTTGATTTTGGGTAATTGCAGTATTTCAGTTAACATATACCTTGTAATTTCGTGTTTTTATAAGCTTTAATGCTCAAATAACTGTGTCATGTGCTTTTACTTCCTTATCAAAACAACGTAAAAAGAGCAGCTAGGCTCTGATTGACAGGCTGCGGAGCTCGCTGATTCAGCCGCAGTGCTTTTGTGCTAAACCATTACGTGCTTGCACAACTCATCTTGGCATGAGTTAACCGTTGTCCATGTAAATACTTCGTTGGAGAGTAAAGTTTTTGCTAGGGGTAGGTGCGGTCATTCTGAGGTTGTGAAATCTACATTTGTAGAGAAGGAAGAAAGCATAAGGGTGTGTTCAGTGGCTTTACTTCTTGATCCTTTAATGCTGTTATTGTCTTGTTATTTAATCGCTAAATCTAATTTTTTATTCCCGCCATTAATTATCCTCTCTTCACCAAGTTCTCAGTGAGTGAGCACAACGTGAGTCCACTGAGTTAAGTCTGCTTTTAAGTGCTAATGTCATTGATAGCCCACTGGCGGGAAGTTTTTGAAAACAAGTTGAAATGAAACTGAAAAGATATTGAAGACTACTTGTGTTCTTGTGAAAGGTTGTTGAAACACAGTTTTGATTATGCAGACGCCTGTACAAATAAGCTACCCGTGCAACACACAATGAAACACAACACAATGAGACGCATAATTTAAATGTAGACAGTCGGTGAGATAATGATTTGATTCTTTGAAGTTTATTTTGATAGGAAGGTGACAACTCTTGGGGAGATTATTTTGAAATAGAGGAACTATAAAGGGACCATTAATTGCCCTCAGTCTGGAGCTCCATGCAAGATCTTTGCTCGTGCAATGAGGTTGATCATGAGAAAGACGCTGGATCCCAAAATTACATGGGAGGAGCTTGTTAGTGATTTGAAGACAGTTCCGACCACAGTCACCAAGAATACGAGTGCTAACGCATCAAACCGTAATGGATTTGGAGCGAAATCTGCAGGTTTTCCCTACACAAGAAGGCACATGTACAGGCCTGTTTACAGTTTGCCTTGAAAATCTAAATGATTCAGAGAAAGCTTGAGAAAAAGCACTGTGGTCAGAGGAAACCAAAACTGAGCTCTTTGGCATCGACTCAACTCGCTGTGTTTGGAGATGGAGAAATGCAGAGTATAACCCGAAGAACACCATCTCCACAGTCAAGCATGGTGGGAACATGCTTTGGGGCCGATAAGGGCACCAGAGGACTTGAGGAGCCAGTGGATTATATACCATAAAATCTTGGACTAGAACAGGGGTGGGCAACTTCAGGCCTCGAGGGCCGGTGTCCCTGCAGGTTTTAGATGTGTCCTTGAACCAACACAGCTGATTTAAATGGCTAAATTAGCTCCTGCCGTTCTCCGGAGGCCTGGTAACGAACTAATCATGTGATTCAGGTCTGTTGACCCAGGGTGAGATCTAAAACCTGCAGGACACTGGCCCTTGAGGCCTGGAATTAGGACTGGACTAGAACCTCCTTCCCTCTGAACACTGAAGATGGGTCTTCCAGCAAGAAAATGGCCCAGAACCAAGACAACAAAAAGGGAGGCTGAGGAAGAAGCACATTAGGGTCATGGAGTGGCCTAGCCAGTCCATCCATCAGCTATCCATCAGCCAAGACACCTAAAAGATTTAGAGAATTTCTGTAAAGAGGAGTGTGCCAAAATCCATCCTGAGATGTGTGGAAACTTGACCATCTACAAGAAACATCTTTCCACTGTGTTTGCCAAGGGTTCTCTTGTCCAATTACCAAGTCATTTTTTCTCTGGGATCACATATTTATTTTAGTACGGGCATTCAAATCTTATACTTTTTTAATGTGTTTTTTTCTGGAATTTTGGTTAACATTCTGTCTATGTCGGTTAATTCTGTTCATCTGGACACAGTGTTTTCAGTGGGAGAAACGTTTCGTCACTCATCCACGTGACTTCTTCAGTCTCAGCTGACTGCAGGTTACTCCAACCTTCTAAACAGTACATTGCACAATGACTGAAACTAGCATCACTGAATGAACAATGGGCTGTGAGGTCAGTTCTTGATTATTAATGCAAATTTTCTCCCACTGAAAACATTACGTCCAAATGAACAGAATCAGCCTTTTGGGATTTACTTACCTGGATGATTGAGCATGCATCAAGACATTCTGTCCCTCTCCATTAAAATGAAACTGCCATGAAAAATTAGAGACTGGGGATCAAATAATTTTTCCCCTACTCTACATGAGCCTTCTCTTCTTCTTCCCTTTCACCTGCCTGATAGCTCCCTCTTGAGCATGTTTTGTCCAATATATCCACTATCCCTCCTTTGTACATTTCTTAACCTCCCCAACCTTTGTCTTTGAAACACTTGACCCGAGCTGTCCCTCTTATATACTAATTTCTTATCTTGTCTATCCTGGTTACTCCCAGTGAAAATCCTAGCATCTTCAACTTTGCCACCTTCAGCTCTATATTTATACAATGCCATCTGTGTCTGTGCACATGGAGTGAATGTCGTCCATGGACTGATCATGGCTAATTAAAATGTCAATCAAAGGTCATATTGGAAAGAATTCACATAGAACATAGAAAAGTAATGTGTGAGGTAAACATCTAATGAACTTAAATATAAATAAGCTTTTTTCCTGAAGTTTTTTTAATTTTTGATTTAAAAGGGGCACGTTTTTAAAGACCTTGACTGGCAGGCCAACGTCCATGGTCATATGGTGCTTGATGGGTGGTACAAGATCAACTAATTCACGTACACAGTAATATGCCATTTTTCTTTATTCCCCAAAGATGCACACATTTATAGGGCTTTGCGTGTTGCAAGTGCAAGTCGGCAGCACTTTTAAGAGAAGTAGTTAATCGTGAGCGCTTGCCATCGCCTCCCTTCCATTACAGCAGCATTAGCAGTCGTTATCCATGTAAATAACTCCTATTTTTATTAACTTTTCTTGACACCATTTTCTTGAAATTGCCTTTTTTATGGGCCTCTTTTTCAAGATAATTGCATTCAAGTGAATTACTGCACATACAGCTGGTTTTAAAGTGCTTGCAGGGACAATAAAGAACCTCTTGGGCCATGCACACATTCACATACTCTTGGAGGCATCTTTTGCCAGGGAATGAAGTAATGTTATAAAATCCAAAACACGTTTTGCATACAGCGTATTAAAGTACAATTGCTCCTTTGGAGAGGAAATATAAAAGGTTAAAGCAACACAGAATTTTATTATATGAATAATAAATTGAGGTTTTCTTGCTTTAAAATGTCCACAATATTTCCCAAAAATGGGACCTAAACTGTCCCTTTCCATATGGCTGTTGGGCAACAGGTGCGGCCCAGTGTCTCCACTGATGGATATGATAGCTGCTCTCTGGCTGGGATTCTTAGAGGCGGCATAATCCAAGCCTAATCTCCCTATAATTCAGGGAGTATTGGGTTCTTCAGATGAGCAAGTGGAAACCTTTGCCTGTGTGTGAGAGCTGAATGTCTAAACTGAGCTTAAATGAAAACCTGGCACAAGTTTTCTTTTTTCTTTCATGTCTTTATGGGTTGTTTTTAATCTGTTTTAGTCATGTTCGCTCACAAGCCACATGTGGGACTTTAGGTGTCAACTGCTGCTGTATTGTTGCTACTTTCTTTGTCCTTCTTCCTTCTTTTTCAGCCAATGCTCATATGTAAATATGCACTGATAAAAACGTCAGTGTCAATGATATAACTGAAAAACAAAAACTCCATGTAAAACATTTAATGGAAATGTTTTTTTTAATCTAATTACAACAGTAATAAAACTTTTTCTTGTAGCAATTTTCAAAACAAGTAAACATAGTAAAAGAAAAAGTAAATAAAAACATGGCATAAAACTGTGTGAGAGAGAAAATATCGCTACAGGTAAAATTTAAAAAAAAATTTAATTAGTAAAAATAAAGATAGATAAGGGAGGATGGAAGGATTTAGAGTAAAAATATGTTCAATTTAATTCAGTTATATATATATCACAAATCACAACAATCATTGCCTCAAACAATCATGTGACCACCTTTGAGCAAGCACTTTGGGGACTGTTTCCACAGAGAAGGGGCTTGAAAGCTGAGGGCTCTACCTCCCATTCTACTTCTAAATACATTAGAAATTAAAAGTACTCACTGAGCAGCTACTCAGTTGCTCTGATAAAGAGGTCCACAGTTTTGGAGCATTTACCAAAAATGTCTGACTTACTTTTATAAAGAGGTGCGATGTGTGAACCTTTAGGAGAGTATGAGGCATAATTAACTCTATAGTCTATTTAGGAGGGAGGCCATGTAAGGCTTTTTTTTTTTTTTTCTGTCCCGTTGGTTCTTTAGCCATCAGAATTATTGTCTGAAGGCCAAGAAAGATGTCCAACAGATTTACTTTACCAAGTGGATCATCATGACCTTGCCATATCGGTCCATTTGATTGACCTTTATTATTATTATGTATTTATTTTATTTTATTTTATTTCCATTTGTTACTGATGGGACAGACATGACTGGGGTATAGGAAAGGGAAAAAGAAAGAAAGAGAAAGAAAATCAGAGGGGAAGAGGGACAGTGAGAAAAGGCACTTAAAAAAAATCACCTGGATCACCTGTTGAGAGAAGAAAATCAGAAGAGAAAACAGGCAAAAAAGAGAGCAACATAATAAACACAACACCATCGCAATAATCTAGCAAACAGTAAATAACAGTTGATTCTAAATATTGAATTTTATTGTGCAGCAAGCAAGATTGACAGCGCACAATGTGCTTTGAGGTAGCAGCCAAGAAAAGTGTAGTTTGTGTCTGTGAACACCCGTGTGTACACCTGTGTGCACACCTGTGTGGGGTGTGTGGGGAGCCATAGACCCCCGTACCCCCAGGGCATGAAGCAGGCATGGAGGAGATCCAGGCACCAGACATCCAAAGTCCCCAGAGAGCGAGAACCCAAGGAGGATCATCGGAGGAGGGGCAACTGTGCCACCCTCCTGGGAGGAGCTGAGGAGAGCCCCAGACGGGCCATGCAAGGCTTTAATGTAATACAAGTTTAAAATCAATTTTACATCTAAGAGGTAAGAAGTTTTTGCATTGAGAGTTATGTGGACTTAGACCTTTGAATTTATTATAAGGTCTAGAGACTGAAGAACTTTTGGCTGTGAACTAAGTAGAGGGAATTGCAAAAGTTCAAAAGCGATGAGATGAAGGCATGGCTGACTTTTCTCCAAGATCTGCTTGATATTATAAGTTTTAAACATAACTACATTATTCCAGCAATTTCGTTGCCACAGCAAAGCTTCGAGTCAAAGATGTCGTCCAGATCACAGATCATTTTTCCTTTGTTTTCCCTCCAAATTACAGATCAGTTTGATCTTCTTTCATTTTCTGAATAAAAGGAAATCAAATTTGGAATCATTGTGCTAACAGAGGTTTTGTGACACTTAACATCAGAATAGACAAACCAAATCTCGTTCTATAGCAACGTCACTTCAGAGTTTAACTCTAGTTCATGTTCACTTTTTTATTTTATGTTTCATGTACTATTTGTTCGCTGTGATCTTCAAGAAATTATTTTTTGGATCAACATTTCACTATCACTGTAATAGTGAAACTGTAGCTATCTGGTTTAAAATTGCGAAATGATTTTGTTGGAACAAACATCTTTGTCATTTTAAGTATGTGCTCATCAAAAGCCCAACTGTATGTTCAACCTCCTCAGTATGTGTCAGTAAGTCGTTACATAGTCGTAATGAATGCTGACGGAACAGGATGCTTTCAGCTGACATGTGTCACAGTGTCATCGGTGCTACTCACCCAGCAGGTTGCTGTCGGCACACAGGTGCCCAAACTAATTTCACACTAACAACACCAACATACAGCAAACGCATACACCTAAGTACACACACACACACACAAACACTCAGATCAGCAAGGATTACTGTCAGAGCTGTTCGTACATCATGACCGAGCAATCCATGGACATGTGCCAACAATTTCCTTTCACGTGGGAAAGGAGAGGGGAGGAGAAGTAAGATAAAAAAAAAATTACAGAAGATGATGGGGACGATACCATTTGTTTATTTATATGGAACATCTTTACTGAGGGGAAACGAGTGAAAGAAAAAAGGCTTGTATACCCTTCTGTATTGTAGAGATGATAGATTTACTGCCTCAATAAAATAAAGAATTTGTAACAAGGATCCCTTTCTAATAGCTATTGAGAAACTGAAGACCTTAAGAGATGGAAATCTGCAATGATACAGCTTGCTTTTTCCATTGCTTGGATGTGGGAGGTCTCCAAACTCACTTTGAGGTTTTAATCCAATTAAGAATACAATGATTTATGTCTGCATTGTACCAGGAAAGTCTGCAGGACCTTTGTTCTCAATAACTCAAGCCTAATGCTTCTTTTGCTCCTTTTATAAATCTTGACTGATTAAACTGCTGGAAAAAAAAACACTTAAGCAACTGAACACAGTGTTGACTTTTTCTTAGAATCCTGGCACAAATCTAAAGAAAATTTAGGGCAGATACAAAGAGAAATTCAAGACGATCAAATATATTCAAATCTCGACAGTAAATAAAGAAATTTTGCTCTGTGTGTGGAAAGTGTGGAGTGTCAAGATGTCGGTTAATGGAAAACGCAGAGGAGTCAGGTGTTTTTGTACTGTATCTTTTGGCTGCTGCTGTTTGTATAACCCCTGTGCATGGATAAAGACCTGCAATAACATGCATGGCTCCTCTATAAAGCCATAATACAAGGAATGTACATTGTGTATAATGCATGTGTTTGTTAATGTAAATGCCTAGTGCGCATCATTAAAGGTCTGTTTGTGAAAAGCACATACATCAGTCTGTTCACAGTCATACTGATTCGGAAAGTATATACAGAAATTTGCATAATATGTATCTAGTAATGATGTGCAGATTTGTAAATGCAGACACAGTCTATTAAATCCACTGCGGTGTACTAAGAAAACAGCAAATTAGTTGGTCACAAATGAGCCAATCGGGTGAGAGAGAGAGCAATCTGCTAGCAAAAATAATGCGGAGCAGTGGTCGGCTTTGCTATTGTCTATAACAGCTATAGGCAGTGTTGGGAAGGTTACTTTTAAAATGTATTCCATTACAGAATACAGAATACATGCCCCAAAATGTATTCTGTAACGTATTCCGTTACGTTACTCAATGAGAGTAACGTATTCTGAATACTTTGGATTACTTAATATATTATCATGCTGTTTACAACTACATGAATGTACTATTGCTGGGATTTATTACTGTTACTGAAGGTCCGCGGCTCCGAACCGTAGTAATGGACCTCTGGCTAATACGGTGGGTTCTGTGTCGGGCACGTAGCCGAAAACTAGCTTTACTTTGTTGTCTGGGTTAACTGAGAGACAAAGAGAGGCGTTGAAAGGCTGCTCCAACGGAACTTATTGTTTTTGGAGGAAAACACGAACACGGTGTACAGTCGAGTCTTAATAGCTTACTTACAACTGGGCTCGTCAGGCACTCTTCTTGGCTGCAGTGGTTATTATTGTATTTACATGCTTCCAGCTCCCGTTTTTGCTCGATGACAGCTCGTACTTTTCCTTTTTCTCCCTCCGTCGCTCACAGACACATAACGTGTATGGCAGTCCATTCTCCCTGCAGCACGGACTAAACTGCCCATGATGCTACATTCTTTAGAGCTATACCGGTAGCATTCTGCCTATTAGCTTAGAACAACAACAACAAAAAGGCCTCTCTCACCCAGGAAACAGCAGAAAGAGAGCGTCACCCTGTAACCATGGCAACCGTAACGCTGGAACAACAGAACGTAGCTGTCAAACAAAACCCAAACAGGCCTGACCCGCCACAATATGAAACAGGGAAGTACCGCCGTGTAATCCATTTATTTCAACAAAGTAACTGTATTCTAAATACCACCTTTTTAAACGGTAACTGTAACGGAATACAGTTACTCATATTTTGTATTTTAAATACGTAACGGCGGTACATGTATTCCGTTACTCCCCAACACTGGCTATAGGATCCATAGAAGAAGAAAACGTTATTTACCGTCAGATCCTGTCTGATCCACCTGTTTGTGTGGCTGCTGCTGCTGTGCCTCATACTGCTCTCATTTGGTTCTGCATGTGGTGTGATAGTGAAGGGATTGATTAGAGTCCAAGAAAAGAAAATCTGTCTCACATTCAATTATATTCAGTTACACTGGAACAATATACACTACATGGACAAAAGTACTGGGCCACCTACTCATTACACCTAAAGGAGCTTCTCGGCCATGAAAAAACATGCCATGAAGCTCCCGGCACACAGTTTTTGTGCTGATGTTAATGCTAGAGGAACCTTGGATCTCTGCAGCTATTGAATCAGCTGATCCAGTTTCTAAATGTTTCCATTTTCCAGTAATACTGCTTATAGTTGATGGGGGAATATCTAGGAGGGAAGAAATTTCACGTTGAAATCTTATTACAATACCATGTGCTTGAGAATTAGAGGTGTGGCCTTCCTATGTCCACATAGTGTATGTCCTTAACAGAAAAGCTTTTGGTTTAGGCATGTACACACACCCTGACCTGCCTCACTTAGCTCTTTCAAGCAGTGAACTATGACACAGAGGCATTAATTCATACTTACTTTATTGTCATTGTGCAGTTTCTTGCACAGCGAAATTGGGTAGCTGAACCACAAAGGTGCTAAAGTAAGAAGAAGAGAAACCAATATACAACGAAGGTGGAAAATAAATAAATAATTAAATAAATAGATTAAAATAAAAAACTGTGTATATGTATACATATGTGAGTGGAACTATATACATGGTGTATGTGTAGGAAACATTGAAACAGACTGGGACCAAAATAATTGCACATGAGCCAAAAATATTGCACAGAACATGGAAAGACTGAGATATTGCACATAGATGATCAACAGCAGTGTCAGAGTGGATGTGTTGGGGAAGTCTTTACACACTCTTAGTTTGCATTAAGAGTTCTGACAGCCCACGGAAAGAAGCTGTTCTTTAGTCTGTTGGTTTTGCACCTGATGGATCTGAGCCTTTTTCCAGAGGGCAGGATGTTAAAGAGGTGGTGGTTAGGATGGAGGTGGTCCTTTATAATTGCCCTGGCTCTGGAGAGACATCTTGAGCTGGCAATTAAGTCCAGAGAGGGGAGTGGACAGCCGATCACCTTCTCTGCAGTTCTGATGACCCTCTGTAGTCTCTTCTTGTCAGCTGTTGTGCAACCAGCGTACCACACAGGGATGGCGTGCACCAGCACACTCTCGATAGTGGCACAGTAGAAGGACACTAGGAGTTCAGTCTGCAGCCTGTTCCATCTCAGAACCCTCAAGAAATGGAGGCGCTGCTGGGCTTTCTTTACTAGGGTTGATGTGTTGGACCAGCATAGGTCCTCGGATATGTGGGTGCCGAGGAACTTAAGGTTACTCGGCACTGTTACTTATGTTCAGAATTAGAACTTACACACTGTATATCCAAAAAAGAGGTTTATAAAGTAAGATGCACTGCAATAAAGTTTTAACAATACAATAATGTGTATAATCTAATAGGCCACCTTTACAGGCTGCTTCAAACTACATCAAGGAGAGGTGAGGTGAGCATAATTAAAACCATAAGTGCATACCTGTGGCAATAGGACTGAAAAGACCTGAATTAAAAGATTAAGAGGTGTTACCCAATGCTTTTGTTCACATGGTTTATCACAGGATCCAGACATTTATTCTGACATGATTCAGATCGGCTTCAGTCATATTGATAGATGACACTGACATTTCAATATGTCATGTAATTGAGAAGTGAAAACCTCATTAAATAAATAACATCTTCGTGAGCTCACTGCTAAGTAAAACACAAGTGTTTGCGATCGCTGCGATTTCATTAAGGGTGCACCAGCTGATGCTGCAAAACACCCAGCTCACTGTAAAGCAACCTTTTTGTGTGTAATACAGTCATAGCTTGAATGGATCTTGAATTGCTGAAGTATCCTGCCCTTGGTTTGAGATATAAATATAGCAGTAGGACCAGAAATGTATGTGCCTGTCCTCTAAACATTAACGATGATGACTCAGTAAAGAACTATAGGTCAGTAGTCAGTCAAAGCGCCGAGGCATCCACCCATGTTTATGCACTCCTTCTTGTCCAAAACATAGGAAAGCTATGTTTGCATGATTAATTAAAATACTGTTCTCCAACAAATTTCCCTCATAAGGAAAAATCTTACACATGTATATACAACAGCACCATATTTAAAAGTAAGTCTCCCCACACATACCAGTCACCAAGCTGTCACTGTGTCATCAGACATGCATGAAACTACATTCATAAACTCTAACCGAGGAATGAGGCTACATTTCCACCCGAAATATCTAGTCTTTTGGCATTACGATAGTAGTGGTGGAGAGCTTGTTGCACATGGGGAGAGCACACGATGGTCCTAAATCTTCCATAGATATTTAATTGTACTGACATACTCATGAATCCATTCAATGAACCCTCAGGCCCTGTGGATGGGTTAGCAGGGGCACCACTGTGTTGACCCTAACAATGACAGCAGTACAGCAGTAGTTCAGGGTTCCAGATTTCCCTCCAATTTTTCACTTAGCTGCATGAAAAGGTTACTCACTTCAATTGTTTTGCTGGTTTGTTACACTGCACAACTAGGGGTGCCCTGCCCTGGTATTTAAAGCTAAGTAAATCATTTATGTCTTACAGATTTTGTCAGTGAACACAGAACACTGCCTTTCTTTGTGTGCGGCCACTCAAGCTAACAGAAACTTACCAGTTGTGTTTTGAGGTATTGTTGATAAAAAATAGCAACCATTAGTCTGTATCCAAGGGCATCTTTGAACAATAGTCTCCATTGTGTGTACGACACAGTCATCATGAGAGCCAGAAAAAATGATGCATTATAACTGACAAGATGTAATGCTAAATTTCTTTCAATGTCTTATAAGATTAAATAAACATTAAATTATGACAATCAATCCAAAAGCGTAATTCTGACTACCAGGCCAGGCCACCTGTAGCGTACAGTTACAATATTACAATGAGCATAAATCCATATTTGCAGAATTAGGCAATTCTTTTTTCAGACCAGCCTTAGGATTGTTTTTTAATTACTTACGCAAACTAAACTGTGGTTGAAACTAAAAAAATTTATATGCGATCTTCACAAAGCATAGAAAAATAGATGAGGATTATGAAGAATATGACCGTCAATGATTGTCAGATGCAGTTCTTTTCTTATATGTGCATTAACTGAATTTGTTATGAGGTCTTGTTTGCGTATCTTTCACTGCTCCTGATGCAATAACAGTCTGCATAGAAATTTGCAGTTCTTTGTCTCGTTATCTTTACTATGTATCAGCAACTGTGCTTATCTGGATGAGAGGGTGTGAGCCACAGAAACTGCGGTGTTGACAGCTAAACAGCAGGAAGTAGAGAGAAAAGAGATTCAAATTCCAGGGGTTAAGAAATGTAAGAAAAGAAGAGACTTTTGTCCCCCTTTGGATAAACCTAAAAGTTGCAAATCCATCCATCAAAAACAAAAATGGGTATTTATTTTCAGACTCAGTGAAAAACAAGCACAGTAGAGGTGAAGAGGGGTCAAAGATACATTTAGACAACTACAAGTGACAAGCTGACCTTTGACTTGAGCACCCCGTAACTTCAACTGCTGGATGAGAAGTAAACCTAAGAAAACACTGTCCTCTACACCTTTCTGTTATTTTTGATCTCATTCTTCAGTCTAGCATGAAATCAGTTTGCCCCAGAGCCAACAGTCACAAATGCCTCTTGGATGAATCGTTGTGCGTGTGTGTGCGTGTGCAAAGTTTTGTGTGTATACACTGGAGGGCCTGAAGGGTCATCGGTGTCTGCAGTCCCCTTTCTTCCCTCTCCGACATCCCAGAATGCCGTAGCACATGAGAGGACTGAGGATTAGAGAAAGTGTCCTCTCAGATGACTCGTCCATCTGTGCCCAGGATCGAGTTATAAGGAGTTGTGATATTGGGCCGATGCATTTCAATCAACAGCAGATCCAATTCAAATAAGCCCCTCAACTCCAAGGAAAATCCCTCCTGAGGCTGTGTTGCCGTGTTCCCTTAGTGGAAGAAAAATATTGCAGTGACTTTTTTTTTCCTCTCCCTTTCAAGCACTTTTAGTTTTTCATTTGTTGATTGGGTTGTGGATCAACAAGCCTGGTTCTGTCTTTGCTGTCTTTGCTTCCTCATTCTCACCCCCCCCCCCCACACACACACACACACATCCCCACCCCCTCCAGTTTACTCACTAATCAGGAAGCACTTGGTCCCTATTTATCACGTAAATTGAATCATTACCACCCACACCACAGGAAAGAAAAACATCATCATCGCCTAATGCATTTTGTGGCTGCATTTATAGTGATTGCCATAATGCATTATAACAGATGTGAAGGTTTAATGATAATGTTTTGATCTTCTTCAAACGAGATGGCTTGTGATTTGACCTTTGAACTCTTTCATCATTTAACCCAAAAAACAGGGAAATCCCTGCATTGTATTATATCCTTCCAAACATGTGAAGAAAACTAATAAAAGGTATTATATAATATATTTATTATCCCTTATAACATGAAGCTCATTTGAATGTATAGCTCGTACAGTCGTGGAGGTTTGTCTTCCTGTTTCCTGAGCGGAAAATACTGTTTGTAACTGACCCCATTGATTCTTTAAACTATACATTAGAAGAAAGACAAAATCAATAGAGACAATTAATTTTAGAGGCAGAAAGAAAGAAAGGTTCTGTATTCCTGACCAACAACAGTTGATTCTGCCATCTGAAACAGCAACTGTGTGGGGCAGATGTTATCACCTACTTTGAAACAATTTCACACACTATTTAAAATTATTTACAGCTTAATTACATCTCCCCCCCCCCCCCCCCCCCCCCCCCCCCAATTTACAGTAATCATTTACAGTATTATTTATGTTTTCTCTCAGACACTGTACACTCTTAAAATTACTTATGTACAATTTAAAAGTATTAAAAGCCTAATTATATCTTATCTTGGTATCACTGTAGGGTCTTTACCTCACAATATAAGTTGCCTTGAGGCAATTGTTGTTGTGATTTGGTGCTATGTAAATAAAATTGAATTTTACTTCATAACCTATAAAAAGTTGAATCAATACCCCCTCATTGTAGTGTATGTACAAACATACACTTAGCTAAAAACTTACAGGAAAATGTAACTACATTGTAATTACACCCTTAGACATGAGCTGTCTTATAAAGTGTTACCAATATTTTTTTAATATTATTGAAAAGTATGCTTATTTCAGGGTTTTATCTGTTTGTTTGTGGTTGGAATATTCTGTGTGAAATATTATGTAACACTTCTTTCTTCTCTGCCTTCCTTGCATTAGAAAAAATGAATACTTGGTGTCTTGGTCTTAACTGCCCATCATCATGTCTACTAAATGAAATCAGCGCCAATTACTAGTATTTCAATGAGGAGTGACTCTTGGGAGCAGTGCTGTGGCTTTGTCTGGTGTAAAGCAAGATTAACCAGAGTATACAAAACAGACAGATGAGCTAAAATTTGCTTGAGGCGACTTTAGGCTCCTCTGGGGGTCCACTGCTGATTCTACACTGGCTGTCAAGTGCAAGTCTTGGACCTTTGACGGATGTTTTCGTTCCTTCTGCCCAGTGCTGGGATGGGCCTCATCTCTAATGGTGGATTAAGGGGATTGACAGGGGAAAAAAATGAATGAACAAAAGGATTAAGCAAGTACAAACTATGAATGAATGACTGCTGAACAGAGAATCAAATCACAGCCCAGTACAGCACTGTAGCAGCCTATATGAGGCTGCAAAAAAACAAAAAGAAACACAAAGTAGGGGAGATTAGACCAACACATATATATATAAATAAAAAGAAGAAGTAGTATTGTTTGGAGATGTGTTGAGCATGTCAAGGTTTTTCTTTCACTTGCTTTTCCTTTTGGCACGAGTTGACACTATGATAAAGTGTGTCTGTCTTTATGTCAGTTACACCCCTATGTGTCTCTCTTCAAACTGCCATGCCCTCATGTTTCATCACCTTTAAGTGCTTATGAAATTATCTATATTCAGTGATGGCTCAGAGCCTGTTCCCTTTGCTTCACCAGCTAGCAATGTTGTTTGTTCAGTCAGTCCTGGGGGCAAAGAGAGCTCACCTTGTCAGAGCCAAGAACAGAGATACCACCTCTTCATCCATGCTGCACTTTCCTTCCACCTTCTTATGTACGCTTCCAACTCGCGAATGTACATTTTTTGCGTGTGCATGATGAAGTGCTCGTGAGTTTCAGCTTGTGCTTACAAACCCGTGTCCGTGGCGCAGCGCCAGATTCAGGCAGATAGCATCTCGAAGAAATTACAGTATTGCATTCTCAATTCAAATTACTCAGATGTTTATAGCAACCAGTGCCACAACAGGTGGAGAGGGATGAACCTTTGGCAGGCTGGCAGGTCTTTCTCTTCATGGAGCTGTGGTTTCTGATGCCTTATGACAGCAAGTCGAGAAGAACTGACTCACCTGAGTGTAGCACATATAAAGAAGTTTTTGTCTGCAGCAGAAAGAGAGAGAGAACTGAATGTGCGCAATAAACTTGCCTTAATGCACACTCCCATATCACTTATATTTAATTTGTGTTTGCGAGCTTGTATTTATGCTCAAAACCGCACCTTGTAAAACAAATTGCACGTTGCTGTTGTTAAAACGTCATTTTCATTGTTGTTTCTTCCGTTTCCTTCTTATTTGCCACTTGTTACTCATGGTGCATGCCTGACTTTTTTTAAAAACTTATTACAGAACTTATGAAAACATCTAAGTGTGAATAATTTAACTTAAACTAATCATGATTTGTAATTTGCACTTGTCATTTCTGACAGTCATGAGTAATATGTGGTATTATTTCTCTTTGAATAACCCACAGATTAGTCATGCCTGCTTCTGCCTTGCAAGTAGCTGCGTGTATGCGCCTTGCCATAAGCGCAGATGTTTTGGAACGTCTTGCCACAGCTCCGCAATTACCTCCACTGAATATAACTGATAATTAACAAGTAGATTTCATGAAATTATTTTGTTTTGTTTTGTTTTTTTTTTTATTTCATTCATAAAGCCACGTGTGTGATTCAGTAGCACTTAGCAAAAAGATGCCACTTTAACAGAGTAAATGAGGGGGCTCCACTCCTAGAGTTGACAGCTGACCCCTAGCTGCTCCCTGACATCAGCCAAGGCAGAAAAGCAGAGAGCCACTTCTCAGCATCACTGGCATGCTTTGCTGTCAGAGCGACTGACAGAGGAGAAGCTAAACATATTGGAAAAATAGCAGCTCCTTACAGCATGCCAATCACCAATACCATCATCTCTTGCTTTATTTATTTTTTCCCCAAGTGGAAATATTTGACGAGAGAACAGATCCCTCACCTGAGCTCATCGCCTGCCTGCTTGCTGTCCAACATTGCTCAGATAAAGTGACACTAAGTCCTTTTACAAACACACACAAACACACACTTTTCTATGTATTAAAAGGACCTAAATATGAGCATTTAGATAGAAAAGAAAATCTGACTCTGTCAGCACAGGAAAGCATCCTGGTGTGTGTTTTCTAGTTTTCTTGAGTCTTGTTTAAAGAAATTTGAACAGGGAGGAAGTTTTCCTTGCTGCTCTGTCAAAGAAGAAAAAGACAAACATGAGCCAGATAAACAGTGTCCCAAAAAAACAGAATGGAACCAACTGCAGACACTCACACACACACAGATTTCCTTGGTTGACTTCATTTTACTTTGGTCAGGCACAGGCCTATGAAATGAGCTTTCAGCAAATACGTAATTGCTCAGTCATTCTGCCACTCGGCTGATCCCACATTACACAGCGACCGCTGTTGCACTTTTTCCCCCCCAACTCGCGTTGACATTTCCTTGGCTTTCAGAGCGCCTTCCTTCATAAACTCCAGTCTTGGTGTAAAATGTGGATTACAAGCATACTGAGCTCAGTTTGTCATGTAGCCGAGATTAAAGTGCATTAAAAGCTGCTTTTTATGAACAGGGGACACATCGAGGGTGCAGGACGAGAGGGGAGAAAGGAGAGAAATGTAAAAGAAAGGTCGGAATAGGTAGGAAATTATCTTTTTGATCAAGAGGTCCTTACATATACAATATGTACAAAGAATATTGTAATAGTGAAGTATTTCGCAAAGAGGTCTGCAAAATACTTCACTATTACTTACTATTACTTCATTGGTTGTGCAACAAACTAAATACCGGACAGGTTCAAATCTTCCACATCGCTATTGAATTTTATTTCGGATAGTTTCAGCTTTCAAGTGACCGTTAAATCTGGGAGGTACGGAACAAAAAAACTCATATTCAGCATCAGAGTCACTCCCAGCTGTAAACAATCTCTCCTCTAAGCCATTTTTTTTTTTATCTGAAAGGTCTGATTTGTTACTGTAAAGCAAAGCAAGGAACAGCACCATAAAATCCCCTGTCTAAATGGCAAATGAGAGTATATCTCTCAAAGGCCAGACCAGGTCACAGTGGGGGGAAAAAGAGAGAGAGAAAAAAAAAACCGAACAGCAGGCTTTGCTGGATTTTGTATGGATGACTCCCATGTTCTCAGCTGTGCCTGAGAATGAGTTATGATCACAGTGAGAAACTCTGACAGTACCCACCACCCACATGGTGGCCCTCACTTTGTTTTGTTTTTTTATTCGGCTTTTGATGTTTGATATCTTTTGATATCTTGTCATGAATAAAATATAGAGAGACATGCTGTAAGTAAGGGGAAAATATTGCAACTGAAAAAACCTCGGGCACCAAGTTTATTGTTGATATATATCTGGAAAGCAGCAAACAACAGAGCATTTACAAGATGTGGTTGGATGATGACAAATATATGTGACAGTTTGATACACTGCTATCTAAATCTTTATTCTGATTATGATTGATTCTGATTATTACGTGAATCTGAAGAAACAAAATCTATAAATTCCCATGTACGTTGTGTGACTTTAGCCATTTTTTAAAGAGCACATAGGGTAGGGGATTAGTTAGAGACATTATCCAAAGTTGCCTTTTCTCTTAGGAGCTGGCCCACTGCTGTTTCCTGAGGGTGCTGCCTGTATAGATGTTAGTGCTGGAGGCGAGAAAAACATCCACTCGGTCACTGTGAGTTCATCTGACTGTTACCTGTTCTATTAGGTACAATTGGACACACAGACTTTGTGTGAGTGAAGACCGTTAACGTGTATGTTGCGCAATTCCATTCTGATGTACCCGAGTTGGGTAATATACAAAGGTTTCAGGGCAGAAGTGCATGCATAAAATGGCTCTGATCAAGTGGGATTGTACGATTGTGCAAGATAATAAATAACATACAGTGACAGTATGTAATCCAAAGGATTCTATAAATCTTTCTCTCTATGGTGTGTGCGCCTTGCATCAGCTGTATGGCTAAGATGTGGCTTTAGCTCGGCTTAGATACGAAAAACGTAATTATTTTGCTGCTGGACCATTCACCAGCTTGTGCTTACCACAACCTTTATTTTTGTTGCACAGAGAGCACACTTCCTGCACGGGCATGCATTACTGGACGTAAACCAAGATGTGCACAACATTTCAACACAACTTCTTGGGAAAAAAGGTTGGTTTGAAAGCTCTGAATCATTAGTAGGTGAACACTTCAGATAAACTGTCTTTAGTTTAAAAAGCTAAAAAAATAAATAAAATGTAGACATGCATTTGAAAATTTATCAGCACAAAGCCAGTCGTTACAGGTTAACTCAAGTTTTCTTGAGTTTAACTATTCCACAGTGCAAAGTCCCCCAAATCCACACATTTCTAGACTGTTTTCGGTGCTCGTTATTGACGAGGATCTTCTCCGGGGCTTTTGGGCTAGTTTGCAGTCAGTTGGATATGGCAGCACTCAACAGCTCCTGGCCAAACCTGACAGTTCTATTACCATCTATTTCCTTAGTAGGCGGATATACAACACTGAGCCAGTGATTATAACTTCTATAACAGGCCCCTCAATATCCTTGCAGCAAAACACATATACGCACATGCTCAAAGGCTGATTTATGAGCTTGAGAGCCTGGAGGTGGGAGGCAGTGTGTCGTTACCCCAGACATGTTGACCAGAGCATGAGCTATTGAAAAGACAGGGAGGCGGGCAGCACTGTAATTAAGTCACTAAATACATTAGGCTGAAAGATCCCACAGTACATCAACAGGGGATGCATTGAGAAATGATTTCGGGCACTTATTCTTCTAGAATCTTTGTTACGGATGATTGTACAAACGACGGAAGTGATTTAAAGAAGAATTCTGACTCACGAGGTCCTGGCAACATTTGAAAGCTTCTTTGGGTCGTTTCCCAGTTTTGAATGCGGATGCTTTGAGGATGCTTCTCTATCACAACAGATTTAGAGCTTTGTTGAAATCATCATTTATGATTTAAAAAGGATTCATATCACCAGTTCTCTTAATGCACATTTGTGTGCACAAACAATGAAACAGGCTCTCTTGAAGTGCACGCACGTTGAGTCTCTTACTGACTGACACAACTCCACAGATCTAACATAGCAAAACTCTCAAGGGCATCTTTAGACGTGTAATCAGAGTCACGTCAAAGGAATGACAAGTGAAATGGAAAAAACAAACAAGCAAAGAGCACAATGCTCACTCAGTCCTTGTCCTTGCTGCGTATTGTATTTCTGAGAGGTGTGTGTTGCAAAAAAAAAAACAAATTTAAGTCAAACTTTGCCCCAACACAAAGTAGCATCTGCAGTAAGGCGGGGCAGCTGTCAGTCACCTAAGTCCTGGCACATAGTCGTGCTCCTACCGCCCATATTTGTTCTTTTTAATTTGCAACTTTTGTGGCCAAAAGAAAAATCGCTGACAACTTTACGGTTAGAACAATCAACCAAGAAGTGTTTTTTATGTTTGATCAGCCTTTAGGTTCATAGATGTATCAATTAAAAACAGTGTACTGAATGTTGTCTTTATACTGGGTTGGTCTGCTTTGTAAGAGATGTGTATGACAGCATGTAATCATTAATACTTTCACATGGAAACATTACAGAGTTTCAAAAACACAATTAATTTACTCATTTCTAAGCAAAGCATGTCTTTGGAAAATTGCTAACCCCTTTTTTACTCATCGGTGTTTCCAGTCAACGTGTTTTTATGTTGCTGGTGATTCTTCCTCTTTCTGTTACTGTTATTAAAATCCAGATACAAGTATAACTTTGAGAATTACACTGTAAAAACAATTACGTACTGAAGCATTTGTTTCCTTTTGTTTTCTATGAGAAGTAATTTGTGACACAAATGCAATAGCTTCTTATGCACTGTTAATATGAATCATAGCAGCAGCTACAGCTGTCTCCCGTGTGCACCTTAGAGAGGGAGGTGTCCTCCATCGCTGCAGAGGATGACTGGTTCTCTTCAACTGTTATGGAAGACAATGGGGAGCATTGTGCATGTCATAGAAAGCATCCGCCTTTATTGACTTAGGTAAGCCTCGCTGTTGCTGCTAGCACTCAGCGTTCAGAGATAACTTCCTCTGTCAAAACACAAACGCTATGCCCACTCCACGTCTCACATCAGCTCGTGCTAATTACCTGAGCATACCCTAAGCTGACAGGTGAAGGTGTGCGATGGATGTCTTAGTGGGTGGGGGGGAAATGGGCTGGTTGAGGTTGACACCACTCCGGTGACCTACAGCTGAACTTGGACCTGTGAGAAAATAACAGGTTTTCCAATTAGGCCCAAAGTGTCTCACCTCAGGCATTTTTTTTCTGGAAGTCTTTCTAACCTCGCCACACAACAATTAGGACCGAGGAGCTCCCCAGCCTGTGGAGACCTGCATCCCTGCCTGCCTGCCCGCCGGGGCCTCTGCTTTCACAAAGATATTCAACAGGAAAATGTTTCATACTCATACACTGCAATTAACGCAGTACCTGTTCCAAAAGTTTTTGTGTGTTTTAGTCGTAATTTAACCAGGTGGAGAAGCTGAGTCACAGCCCATTCCACATAGTCCTAGAAACTGGTATGACAAATTCTGAATGGATCAGCACTGAGTTCATTCTGAACAAGTAACCATTGTGTGCACCAGCAGTTGTTTTCAGTTAATTAATTCTGACAGACTTAACGCAAGACTGGTTACCTCAACCATGCAGCTTGACTTGTTCAGTTAAAAATAAGCAATGATGGCGATTAAAGGCTAATAACAAATAAGACTAAAAAACAAAAATACAAAATAGAAATGCTTTTTGTTTCAGTAACAGAGCTCATTAATAGTGGTAGAAATACTGATTAGCATGTTAACACATCCAAACTACTTTTAGCAGTATTGATCTCTAATAAAGTTTGTAGTACTCCTAGAAAGACTATTATACCTGACAGATGTTTTAATTGATCCTAATTCTCTTACAGGTTGTTTAATCAGATTGCCTTGTTATTCTGCTCATTAGGCCAAAAAGTGAATAAATATATGATCAATAATAATTTCTGAAAAGCCAAAAAATAATGTGTAAGTATGAGTCATTTCCAAGGAAATGAAAGAAAACATTCACAAGAATGAAAAGAACTTGTGCTGTGTGTTTTGTGCTTAACTGATAAACAGCAGGAAAAACATGAATGATGAACCAAACAGAAACAGGAAGTTTCTATAACCATTGCTTTTTTTTTTAATCTTGTCTCTGATTTATGCAAATACTGCAAAAGTTACAAAGAAATTCAACAATGCTTCCTTCTTCTATACTTGCCTTCTATAGATTAATAAGTACTATATGAAGCATGCTTAAGAGTGTTTACACAAGGCGTAAAAACCCAGTGTACATTACTCAATGTTAACCTGTGCTGTTTGCTTAAGAAATCATCCATGTCCGGTATCAGTCACTAAAAATACACTTAAGACTGTTCCTCACTCGCTCAGCGACAGAGAGGAGCCCTTAGGTGCACTACGGGCCATCGTGTTCTCTGTACAGATAAAAGATGATAAATGTCACAACACAGCGTTTAAATGCTTTGTTCGCTTGACTGTGATTTATGATGAACTTTGACTGCTTTTAATATATCTTCAAAAGCTCCAACAGTAATGGATCTGCCTGAACTTTAGTCTGACAAAGCTACTGTAACTGCTTGATTTAGACGTGCTTAACATGACGTGACGGTACGTTTAGAAACCGGATCCTCTGGGCGATTTTCATTTGTTTGATTTAACTTTATAAGAGATGCACCAAAACAAACAGCAGAACTCATTTGTGGTTGCAGATATGTAAATAGAATAAAAACTTTAAAAGTGCATTACATTGTGCTGTTTTGGACTTTGGAATTGAAGGTTTAATCAAAAGATAAAAATTTTATTTTAAACCCCTTATAGCCCCACACGTGGGAAATTTTTGTAGCCCTCTGCATTTGATCCATTCACTCAGTGAAGCAGTGGGCAGCTGCCAAACCAGCACCCGGGGAGCAGTGTGTAGAGATGGCACCTTGCTCAAGGGCACCTCAGGGTAGCTGTTCGGTGGATTCAAACCCCTGCCCTTCCTGTCATGGGGCAACCTCTCTACCTACTGAGCTCTCACCACCCATAATTATAAAAATGTCAAAAAACCTGTACCTCAGTAAGACCACACAAAGCTTGAACGATAGCTATTTTATTAAGTGCATTTACGTACATAAACACACACTTGTATATAGTAAAAATAATTTTACACAAACCTAAAAAAACAAAAAAAACAAACAACAAACAAGTTTACCAAACAAGCATTATATACATCGGAAAAATACTGCACGTTTCATCTTAAACAATGACAAATAAACGTAAATCTGCAAAACTCAACAGTCGAAACTCTTAAACATTTGAGATCTGTAACAGGACAGAGCAGAGTTTGATGTACATGGAGAAGTCACTAACAGGCAGTTTAAAACTGTTATTTTAATTCAGGTCTAACGTACCAATTGGGGTAATCATGCAGAGCCTGCAGGCTGAAAACATATTGGAGATTTTATATGTTTGACGTGTATTGACGTGTGAGTCTAAACTGCTTTAGAGTTGTGGTGTAAAATCATATGTACTTTCTTTGAAAAAAAAGATCAGGAACAGCTGAAACATCATATATATATATATATATATATATATATATAAATATATATATATATATATAAATATATATATATATATATATATATAAATATATATATATATATATATAAATATATATATATATATATATATATATATATATGTATATATATATATATATATATACACACACTATTTTTTATCCAATCCAATTCAAAAACAGCAGTTTATATACGTGTTCATACGTGTATATATTTGAAAGACCATATGTTTTCTACATGTTTCTATTGTATGATACAGTGTATGGCTTGGCAGAAACATTTCCTTTGATCTTTGAAAAAACAAAATAAAGATGCAAGCTTATATGAGCAAATAATAACCACAGCTCTACAATCTGACTCCAAACTAAAAATAGAGGTGTTCTTGTCTAAACTTTACAAATCCGTCTCGAAATATGGCACTTACAGTTAGAAATGATTATAAAAAATATACTGCATTTGATATTATTTTATTTAAAAAGCTTTCCTCTGAGACCAAGAAGGCACTGTAACCGTTTCATATTACAGAGTTTTGGCAGTGAAGTAATGTATAATACAAAGATTCATAGACACCTTTTAATAAGGCATTGGTTGATATTTTGGCACCAACGATGACTGCTGAGATACACGTTAAGGCCGGACTGACCTTTTTTTTTTTTTTTTTGATTACTACTCCTTACGCTGCAGGCTGAAGGCAAAAGGTTTACCAGTGCAATCAGTATTTATGGAGATTTGCTCTCAGTATGGCACAATTTCCAGTGAACGAAAAACTCAATGCTACACTGGGTAAAAGCTCTAGGCCACTAACGTGAAGCCGACGATATAGCTAAAGCAACTGGCTCTTAACACCACACAGGCTTTTTTTTACAGTGATCCTGAGGCACTATTTGTTTTCAGGTTGGCATTAGTCTTTGGTTTGTTCTTGCTTAGCTGGCTGTGTGAGTTTCTGACATAAGGAGTGGCAGCTCTCGCTCGGATCCCTCCACTGCTCCGGCTGGATTGTAACTTTCCGAACTGAGATCTTGAGGTTGGGGTGCTTCTCCTCCACTCTGCACCACCGCTGCTTTCTCAGCTAATCTCCTCATCCTCTCCTCTTCTTCAATTTTCAGTCGCCGCTCTTCAGCCTCTATTTCCTCCGTGGTGGGAATGGAGTTCTTCTTGGGTCTTCCCTTGGGCTTAGTCGGAGCCTCGTGACCTCCTTTGAGCACCTAGAATAACACACAGGCGGTCTTAGTGGACTCCTCTGGTGATAAATGGCAGCAGAAGTCAAAGGCAACGCTTGCTATTATAGTAATTAAGTGAAGACATATCGCTACTGGCTCCGCCTTGTGCACTCATTTATCTTTAACGATTTCAGGTCTTTTTTGTTCTCTCAGTTGTTGACCCTTCTACAAAAAGTGTTTGCTCTCGCTGTCGTCATCATCAGTCACACTACACTCTGCCTCTCCGCACCCTCCACTTCCTTCCATGTTGCTATATTTACTTAATATTGTAGCATAAAATAGTAGCAGCAAACATTTCTAAAAGCGGTGGTGTACAATGAAAACAAAATAATCTTATAATAATGAAAAGGAAGCAAAAAACAAATATTATTGGCCTGCATGCAAAAAGTATTCATAATTACACATTCAGTGTTTAATTACAGATAATCCTTTTTCTCATAAAAGAATCAAACAACATTTAATCAAAATGCTTTTGTCCAAATAATCTGAATTTAGATTTGATTTACCCAAAACTAACATTGCCTTTGGCTTCAGTATTATTACTTTATTGGCTCATTTTGGCAAAGAAGATCATACACATCATTGCCAGTTGCAGTGTTAGTATAAAATGTTGTAATTTTTCCAATTCCACTACCGACGGCCTGTCCAGTTAAGAGTATTTGTTGAATCTGACTTGTACAACTAAAAACACATCAAGCTTTACTTCAGAACTTACCATTTTCTTCCACTTCATACGCCTGTTTTGGTACCATGTCTTCACCTGAAGCTGTGTGAGACCAAGCGACTGTGCCAGGTCTAACCTGCGGAAGCACAAAAAAAAAACAAGATAAAGTTTACTTATGTGTATATTTTAGTGTGCTTGTTCCAGTACAGTCCTGGAACCTATCCAGGACATATATCATTACTGTTGGCATGCTTTAAACATCAGTTTCTCTTCTCACGAACACAAAAATGAAGAAATCTTGACACTAATTGTGCTCTGTGAATTATAGGCTATGATTTCAACTATATAATGCAATTTCATGCCTAAAGGTTCGCAACACTGAAAACTTAAAAAGAGCATTAGGCCACACTCTGTTTAAGCATCTCACGCCAGAGATTATATGCCAGGAACTCCAGTCTGACACTGTACACCTGCAGCCATCTATGCCGACATCGGTAATCCCATCATAGCGCTCGTAGCTGGATAATTGAGACCGTCGGAGAAAATTCTGAATGCATCCACCACATGTGGTGATCCATGACTAATAGGGCTATTTGTTGGTGTGTAATATAAAACCTCAGGAAGGGCCAGATAAAGTGGACAAGGCATCCATTAGTAGAAAAAAAAAAACGTTCTTTTTTTTTCTTAAATGAGATTTCCTCTTCCCTGATCTTACTTGAGGTCTTTAACAGCCAGATGAAGGATTTTTCACGACCAGCACCCCCCAGGGACAGGAGCTGACTTTCATTTGATGGTGATAGTGAAAACCAAGACAGCAAAAAAGAGAGAACAAAATCTAAAAAACAGAGCTACAGAAAAACAAATCCCTGAGATTCATGGATCTATCTGCATTACCTTATACTAGACAAGAAGCATGTGTGTGCGTGCGTGCCAGTGCGTCTAAAAAGACAAGACATAAGGGCAATTGAGCTGTCCATCAGATTTCTATAGATGTAGAGTAAAAACTGGAGGCTAGAAACAGTAATTGCAAAAAAAGCAAAACACCCCAATTATTTATAGTCATTAGTTCTCAATGGGGAAAAACCACACGCACGCAGCAGTACAAACAGTATCTGAGTCACTCCCTCCAGGCCACTGCTAGGCCGCCATTTTGTTCTGTTCTCACACTTTTCACGGGACTCCTGGGTGAAACTGAATACCTCTTAACAAGGGTGATGATGATAAAGATGACGATCATTAAAACACTTGTAATAATACTCGGAAGTGTTACAAAATCATTACCACTCCGCGATATAAATACTTTAAAGTCTTTTTTTTTTTTCAGGAATATTTTTGGTTTTGCTTCTGTCCGCCCCCGTGCATACTCTCAGTTCGAGACCGCAGAGGTTCTCGGCCAAGAAAAGGGAAGAGGGAAGCTAAGTTGTCTTTGGATCATAACAAACCCAAGTGAGGCGCATGCCACACCTTTGATGTGGGGTTTTAAAAGGGGATTTTCTCTGTTGATGTTTTTCCACTAGCTGGGTGTTTAATTAATTTTCAACACAGTGTCAGAATCGGATATTTTGACAGGACACAGTATTTTGGCACAGTATTTCATACGGGTAGTTGGTTTTTGATCACTCAGTTGTACTCTGCCTCGGGGCTTCTGCTTAAGATGAGGCATGGCACCTTTCCAGCAGCTCCAGGCAGGCAAAGATGTGATACATTAAATAATGCATCGTGGGAGTTTTCCCCATGGAGAGGATGTAAATGGAATGACAAATAAATCTGGTTTAATCCAAAAATGCTCATTTATTTTTAGATCGCACGTAGCACACAGTTACACTGCAACGAGTGCAACGAGGACGATGCGTTTGCAACATGTTCCTGCAAAGAGGAGCTATGTCAGTGTGTAAACAGGTGAACATGTTGCAGCAGTTATTTACGTTTTTATCACCACTCTCTATGCATATTAAAAAATGAATAAGGGGGTACAGAGGTGCACGAAATCTCTACGTGAAGGTTCACAAGCAGCTTAAAATTCCTGCTGCACACGTGAAGCTTCTTGGAGCGCTTTAAACAACATTTATGGCTAAATGCTCTTCTGGCTTATAATGGAAAAGCAGCCTGCAGGCCAAATATAAAGTCGAGCTCTACAGTTTTAACTGGAAAAAATACGGTCCCAAAAATGACCCGTAGAATGGAACTTAAGACACAGATATTACCATATAGATTACTTCATCTTATTGTAGAGAGCTTAATGCACTTTATGTACACCTGCAGATGTGTGAAATGATTGGCAGTAAATCAGTGTAATACATTTCTGTTTGCTTGTGTTGGCCACTGTCCCTGTTTCCCTGAATAAGGCAGTGTTTGGTTGCTGGGGCCTTTTGCTGTTCTAGAGCTCAGGGTTAAAACGTTACTCGTGTCTCAACTAGAACGCTGAGGTAATGCTTTGGCTTTGACGAATTCACATTACATGAGACATGCCCCACAGGATAAATCAAAACTTATGATGCTGGGTTAACCGCCACTTGATAATTGCATCTGTGGCTTTGTGGATGTGCTCGAGGGTGCGCACGTTATGCACTTTCAAATTTTGCTTCGTGTAAGATATGCAGGTTTTCAAAATGCTATGGCTGAGTTGCACTTATATCACACTTGCTGCTGGTGCATTCTCATCAACTGCATGTAGTGGTTACCTCTGACGCTTCAGAGGTTTGATTTCTTTTATGCAAAATGTTGGTACGGATGAGGCGAAATCGTGACTTTGTTTCGTTTATGGGCTTTTATGTTGTGTGTCGTTTCAGTCAGATTTTAGTGTCTGCACCGCACTGACCTATCAGGAGTGGACAAGTACTTCTGCTTCTGGAACTTCTTCTCCAGGCCCATCAGTTGCAGCTCAGTAAAAATAGTACGGCTGCGACGTGGCTTCTTCAGGCGGGGTGTGCTGCGCTCAGTCTCCGACTCGCTGCTGATGCTGAGGGGCGTCTGGCTGGGTGACGGCTCGGAGCCTCTGGGATGCTGTGGGGAAAGCAGTGGCAGATGTGGATGGGCAGCGCCCGGAGAGGACGGCTGCGGGACGTGAGCAGGCAGGTTGGGCGGCTGCCTCGTGATCACTGAGAGGAGCGGGTAGGCACGTAGTGATGAGGAGCCTGGACACAAACATAGAGAAATGCATTAAAGTCCAGTAGTTAGAATACACATCCTTCTGAATCACCGCAGCTTTCAAAGAGAGCTATTTTGAACTGCTCAGTCACCTCGGTTATACCATTATCGACCGCCTGTAATTGCTTAGACAGGTTCATTTTTAATTGGCCAGCGTTTGCCGTGAAAAGTGTTTTGGTTGTGACCTTCCTCATGTAGAGGGCTGTGATCCCAATGACGCAGGCTGTGTTTTACACTGATCCTCTGAACTGCTCAAATGACTGATTATTTTTCAGAGGTTGTTAAGCGCTAACTGCTTCCCAACACAAAACAACCACATGCACACCCGCACACGGAGACGAGTGGGCACAATAAGCTGTAATAAAATCTAAAAACTAAATCAGACACCACTCAAATAATAAACTTTTCCCCTCTCTCATGTTCTCTCCCACTCTTGCAAACTACACACACACACACACACTTTTGCTCTCTATCAGAGAAGACAGAAGCAGCAGACGCCAGAATCAATAAAAGCAGCACTTGTCTGGAGCCTATGGGGGAGAGATGGAGACCTGGAGGTTAGCACGGAGGATGCAGTGGGTCACGCAAAGCAAATATAATATCCGCCAGAGAAAAAAAAAATCTACACAGCTTTAAAAAGTAAAACCATTCCCTTAACCAGAAATCACACTCAATCTGAGCATGGTGCAGGCTGTAATGCACGGGCTGATAAGGAACAGTGGAAAGGACACAAGTGGTATTATGGGAGTAGATGAGGAAGATACGGAGAGGGATAAAATGCTCCAGTGGCAAGGAGAAACTAGCCAGTTGTCACACACGGAAACGCCCAGCATGTGTGTTTCTGGGTGCCTGTGGCAGATTCGTCTTCTTTAGCTTCTTGTTAACCGATAGACAACCTCAACGCAGTGAAATACACATGTCAGAGCTGACAGAAAGCATACTGTCTGAACTTTTTCTGTATGTTTTTTCAAGGTAAGTGAGAACAACAAGAAAATGGAGCACACTTTCTGAATCTTACGGTTAAATGAGTCATACATACAGAGACTTAAGCTATAAAATGTGCATCAATTCAGTTAAACCTCACTGTTTAATTATTAATTAACAGCAAGCATGCCACATTTAAATGCATATACGCACAGGCACTGTTGCCTTCCAAACGACGAAAGGTACATACACACATGACACTCTGCCTCAGGCTCATCATGACATCATGGTAAGACACTGAGGTCATCGCTAATCCTCCAATGTTAGATTGGTGGTATTGCAACAAGTCTAGACAAGAAGACCTCTCTTCTGTCCTTGTATGAGCTTGCCATATATTCATGTTTCTTTTACATGGTTTCTGTCTTTCGCTCTGTATCATATCTATGTTTGTTTGAGTGACTCATCAGAGATAATAAATACATCATACATATTTACTGAACTATAATTTACAGGAAAAGTGGACCGTGTCAGTCATGGCTGTCCGACGAAAGAACACACTTTTGTTTGTCTTCACAACTAAAGAAAATCTTGTGTCAACAAAACTAAACGGTGTCTACCAAGAGTCCCCCAGAGGTGGGACGACAAACAAAGAATGGAGCAAAGTATGCTAGCCCTCGTGGTGACTTTCCACTGACAGTAAAGCCATCCCTCTGACATGTTGTTGACAAGTGCCAGTGTCCTGTCAATAGTCTACAAATAAACTGTTTGAGTAGTTGCAAGAGCGCAGTTCAGCTCCATGCAAAAGCACACTGATACTCTTGATAATCACAGTTGGAATGCAGGCACTGGTACAAATGCTTGTAGTAACCATTACAGAAGACATACTTGCTAAGAATAGATCAAGAAGAGCAGTTTGTTAAGCACTCTTTTTGATACCAGCTGTTTTCTCTATTGATAACACGGTTATTATGACATAACACTTACTGAAAAAAAACTTTATTTTGCACTCATTTTCATTGAGTGAAGAGGAAGCGTGTTATTTTTAGAACTACACGGAAAATAGTTTTAATGCCACAATTTTAATGCCACAACCTGGAACTGCCTGATGCCTATCATAACATCTACACTCCTTCTGTCACTTGTTTTCTTTCCTCAATGGTGAGGAAGTATGGGTGAGTCATTGCTTTGCTATGACAAGTGTACGTGAGCATTTGACATGTTCTGCATATAAACTATCTGATGACATCTAGGATGTTGTTCAATTAATTGTCTTTCTTTTTTGCTTGTTTGCTTTTGTCCTCGCTCCTTGAAAACAAATCAAACACTGCTGGGGCAACGTGATGTAGTTTCTCTGTTTTCCTTCAGCCACAAATATTTAATTTCCATTGATGACTGATCATAGGAATTTAATGGTCCTTCTCGGAATGTGCCAGAGAAAAAATGTCTTGTATCTTATTGAGCGTAACTGTGTAAAAGTGTTTTTTTGCTCTAAGAGAGTCAGCCCATCTATCAAAAAGCATTGCGTTAAACGTGCTAAGCATTTAGCCTGAAACCCGATCTACAGAGGTGGCAGCAGAAATTAGCCCGTAGCATCAACTACTTTTAGAGACAACTTATTACTTATCCTTTTTAGAAACAGAAAAATCTCATGGCTATGCAGGAATGACAAGGAGATGACAAGCTGTCAAACATTATCCTTAACGGAAGATTGAAGACGTGTGTGCATTTTCTCTTTGTGTGTATGCATACTCGCCTGTGTGTGCCGACATGGGTGTAATCATACTGCTTAACCTGACTTTATGCTTAATGGGAGACTTTATTGTCTGCAGCAGATTAAGTTTTAAGATGGGATAAAAACCCTTTTGCTCACTTGGATTTCTCCTATAAGCCCTCAGCCAGTGCTAAACCAGTATGCAGCAGCCCTTGGGCTTCACACACTCCTACTTTTTTTCTTTTTTTTTCATTATGTTGTCAGGTGAGATTACACCACAGTTGATCTTAATCTCTCTCACCTCTTCCAGAAAACACCACTAAAAGCCCTACCCTAGGTCCTGCTGAGAGATGGAAAGCCAAATGTAATATTGTAAGCTGCCATTCTGCTGCTCACTGCTCAGCACCAGGTCAAGGCTCATTATCTCAGATCCCTCTGTAGCTCACATGGAACAAATTCTATGAATACTGTACACCATTAAAAGCTCAGTTTATTTAACATTGGGAGGGGGGAAGGGGGGGAAGGGAGGGTGAAGATAAAAAAAAACAACAACTCTCAGAATAAATGCACTGCGAACATTAAGGTGGTATGTTTGACTAACACTGGAGCGATTAGAAAAAAAAAAAAAACCACAGTAAACTAACATCTCATTTGTCATCCTGCAGTCAACATTGATGGCATCACTGTCTTTCAGCGGCCTCAACTGGCAGCAGGAGGCTATAACATCTTTTCCTTCACAGAATGAAGAAGTCAACTTTCACTGTTAGGGGGGCCATTCAGCGGCCAGCCACCTCTCTTTGGCCCAGGACCTCTAAGCTTGCCAGCTTCCATATCAAGCTCTAAAAGCCATTGATGTTGGAGAATATACTGTGTCTAACACCCCCACAGCTACAAATAAGTAGTGGGCACAGTGTTCTGATATGCAGGGCGGGTTACACTATCCATCCGAACAGAGGGGTGCCAAAGCCCAGTCATAGTGCCCTCTAGCATACACCAACCATATCAGAGGGATGAGGGAATCGTTCCCCCTATTTTTATCCCCCCCATCGCTGTCATCATCAAATTGCAGTGGCTATTATTTCAGACTCTAGAGCAATTATCTTAATGGTTACCAGAGCGTGCAGTAGCCTTTGAGTTGTTGTGATTCAGTGGAAAATACAACTTAAGAGTCAACAAAAAAGTTGTGTTTTTGTGAAATGTAACATGACGTACCTTCTGAGATCTGTCAAACTGTAGTTTGGTTCAGCGACTACAAGACACATTTAAGGGTCTGTTTTCAAACTGACTTCAAATCAATGGTCTTCAAATCTCTATCTATCTATCTCATTTCAGCAGCATGAGCATGAAATACTAAAACACACTAAATAACCTCAAAAAGAGCCATGGTTATTTGTTTAAGTCATGTAATTTAGCTCTATATTTCCTTCAGTATTGGTCAAAATACATCAGTACACTGTATTATTATTATTAGAAGCATCATCATCATCATTATTATTATTATTATTATTATTATTATCATTATTAATATTATTATTATTATTATCATTAGTGTTTTGTTTCCTACAACTTTTTCCATGTTACTACATCTATATTTCTAGCAACACATAATCATTTATCATCATTTAATCTGTAAATACCCACCGCGTAAGGGACATAAGGGCAGCATTTGGCAAGCCAGAAAACTCATATTCATCAAAACAAATGGGATAAAATAGACTGAAGGTTGGCGCTTAGTTATGACAGGTTTCTAGCGTTAGATTTTTCTTTATCGTTTACTTTATCAGCTGTACTCTTCGTTGACTTATCAGTTCAATCATTTATCCGCTCGATAAAAAAAAAAGTTCTTAAGCATCGTTGAAATTCACTGACGAATGCACTTGAGTTTCAACACCAAACACTTAGCTGATATGAAACGATTTATCATGTAAAGTTTAGAATGATGAAGATGAAGCCACTGTTGTAGCAATAATAGAAAGTCCAGACAAACTGTGATTAAACGACACTAGAAAACAAATATGCAAGCCTTCAAAGAGATATGAAATCTGGCAATGCAATCATATATATGTGTGTGTATATATATATATATTATTTGTACTATTGTATCAAATCAATTATCTATCTATCTATGATCATTAAAATAATAATAGAGTAACTGAACACAATGTGGAGCTATACGTTACCATATTGTTCTGTCAACACAGACGCATAATCCTCATCACCACCTCATTGAGTGTATGTCGAGTTGTACCTGCCTAATATACCTCAACCTGTGTACAGGAAATAACAATTCACCAATCCACGCGACATTTAAATATATCATATTATTCTGATTATTATTTAAATTTAAAAAAAAAAATCGATTACAGTACCGAAATACTATGTAAGTGTTTCCATTTTATGCGTATAATTATCTGCAACCTGCTAATGAGTGCGCCTCACATATATTTTAAAAATGTCTGTTTTTTTCTTTATTTCTTTCTCAAGTAGACGGAAGAAACGTCTTACCCGAACACGAATGAAGAGGCTTTGGTCGAACAATGAGTGAAGGACACACCGAGTAGAGAGAGAGTTTCTCAAAATAATCACATGTCTCCTTCGAGAGGATCTCGTCAATCATGAAAGTCTTGTAGCGCCGCCTGGCAGCTTTCAGCTGCCCAGGGGAGGAGAGCCTCAACTCGGCTTGACAGTGCATGATCTGTCCCTGTGCGTCGTGCGCAATCGTCGCTGCACAAAGTCTTCAGTAATTTCTAAGCATATGAAGCTTCAACCGTCTTTAAAGCCGACTGTTGGAGTTCATGCGTTAAAACAACTCATTGCTTATCTTTAAAAATGAAGTTTAGCTTTCCCTGAAGTGTCCCGGTGAGGATCGCTAGCCTTTAACTTGAGCTGCGCAGAGCGGTACAGCGGTAATGAACTCACTACAATCTGTGCTCACACCCACTGCTATATAAACCATCCCTTAACACAACTCTGCTGCTCTCTCCCTCTCTCTCTCTCTCTCTCTCTCTCTCTCTCACACACACACACACACACACACACACGTACTGTACATACAATACCTCATGCCCGCATAAAAACTTGTTTCTCTCTCAGTTTTATTTTGCGGACTAGCCCACAACTTAGAGCGCAAGAGTAAAACCAGTTTCCAGAACAGAAACTAATATCATCATTAGAGCTATACTATTAAAATAATATTAATATACCTATCAAACTCATACATTTAATATTATTAGCAGTGTTTCAGGTCAAGTAATAGACCTCGGTTTTCAGGCTAAGATTATTTATTAACACAAAACTGGTGGCGCTTCATGATTCACATGAAATCATTTGTAATTGTCTTTAGCTGTAGACTAGTGTGTAAGGATCTGTCCGAGAAACAGCATGCGGTGTAGTCTATTCAATAGTTTGTTTTATTCACTCTTTCACAGGCTATAACCTCGGAGAACCATAAGCTCATTTATGTGGGAATGTAGGGATACCTTTCTTTCTTTCTTTCTGTCTACATTATACGTTTTATACAACATACAGTTATCTGGTTTGTTATTTCTTTAAAACTATTTAATTATTTATATACACCGCAAAATCATTTTCATTTTTAACAAAACAACAGCAACAACAACCGTAATAATAATAATAATAATAATAATAATAATAATAATAGCAATAACAATAATTATAATAATAATAATAATAATAATAATAATAATTATTATTATTATTATTATTATTATTATTATTATTATTATTATTATTATTATTATTATTATAATGGCACATAAAATATATTTTACGTTAAAACAGTAAACACAAGAATTTATGCTATAACGGACCCCAAACCTTTTGTGGTTACAGGCCATGTCAGTTAACTTATAGTCGTTATTCATATCGCAAACAAGCTGTGGCAGGTGTAATTTATCACAAATCAGCATGCATGGCAGGATCATACACAAAAAGTCTTATTAACAGTCACTTTTCAATAAAATTGGCTTCCACAGAATAAAAACACCTGTATGTTTATTCCCCATCCTTGTTCCTGCTTGGCACAGAATTCGTTTGGTTCAACGGTGAAATCTATTTTAAGAGAAGTATCTGTCATTAAGCTCGACTAAAGGTAGGATGAGTGTCAGCCACGAGCTGACAGCTCTGGCATTAATGCGTGGAAGGCTACAGGCACGTCCAACTCGCACAAACTAATCTCTGCATATATTCTCAGAGTGTTTTATTTCCCTGTAATCTTCATTTAAGAATTGTTATAACACAGAAAAGAAAAGACAAAATCTAATTTTTGGCTGCTCTTTTGTTTTTAAATCCACTAACGAATAACTGTTTAAAAGAAATAAGTTTAAGAGTGCTTGCTGCATAATTTGATTTGGTTTTTGTTTTAATTTTTTTTGTGTACGTTATGATTGCAATAAAATGAACAACAGTCTTCTGGCGAGAAAGGCTAGTACAGATAGAGTTTCAAACTGTCCGAAAAACTTCGAAAAGTCGGTGTCCGGGGGAAACAATTATCACAACAGGAAATAAACTGAACCCGGTGGCAACTCGCACCTCCACAGCCGCCGTGTCCAACGTGTGGAGGGGGGAAATGTGGGACCTCTGCACGGGAAGTTCAGCTTTCTTTTTCAGAGGATTGATGGCTTGATCAAAGAGGAGATGGAAACAACTGCTGAGGTGTCCGCAGAACACGTTTTACTTTTTAAGTCGTTGATGCACGAAAGTAAGAAGAAAAGTCTTCTCTGGTGACATAATTTCTGAATATTTAAATGTATTTAACTTTACTTGCGATTGCAAATAACAACAGTAATATTAAAGTCAAATGGGATTCAATACAATGAAGGGAGTGGAGGTAGATTTAGTCCCCGGTGAACCCAGCAACCTGAGGTGGTGCCAAGCTCCTGCAGTCACGGCTGCAGGCATCTTGTCAGATGGGGTTTGCATTGCGGGGCACGGCTACAGGGGAGGCAGGGTCCCTTGGTGTTTGGAAGCGGATCATTTCAGGAGGCACGCTTCTATATAAGTCCACACAGCAGCGGCTACCGAGCGGCCTCTCTAATCCGCCCGCTCCAGAGCTGGAGACGCCAGGCAGATCAACCAATTAGAAGAGTTATGCCGCAGCCCGAAGCGTAATAAAGGCCTTCCTAGTACTGACACCGAACAGAGGATACTCTCTATTAGAGCGATTTGGGAGCATCAGGATGCAATCGGACGATAGGTAGATTACAAGCAAGTCAGAGCTTAGTTCAGAGGGTGCAAATACAGCTCTACTTTTGGACTCTGGGAAATTTACTGAGGGATCTAGTTGTCGATATTGCGCGGGAGCCGCTGTTAGTGTCATAAGCGCTTTCGGAAGGGTAATTATGACCTCTATACAGACATTAAGTATACAGACATTAAATTTGACGACCACTGCACGAGAAACAGACCGGGACACAAAGCCTGATCGCACCGTCAGATGGTAGGGATCAAAGTCCTACTAATTTTAAGTTGGAACAAGAAACTACCTTTCGTTTCTGCGAAGTCGCCCAAACCTGTGCCACTCGCTAAGGGTGAACAAGAACAAGAACCGGTTTCGTGGGACTCTAGCGAATAAGCAGTAAACCTAAACATAACTGAATGTAGTCAAGAGTACAGAATGAGTGTCAAACCTATGTATAGACTTGAAAGCATCATGAACTGAAAGGTCAAATAAGAGCTGATCATGTGGCTCAGTTATATTTACCACCTTAATTGATTCAATAAAAGGATGTGTGTGGCGCCACCTGTAGATTACTTCATAACCCACTGCACAAGCATATTAGTTACACGAGGTCCATTTATAGGTGCAGATAAGGCCTTGTGTGCATGCATTACAGCATGTAGCATCAACATACAATAGCCTACTTACGCAACTTAGCCACATACACAAAGAGCTGTAAATAGGTTCACGATGTAGAGCCAAGAGCCTAAAGTATTTGAGTTGTAGCCTGATGAAAGACAAGGCAGCAGTCAAATGAAAAGGGCTTTATAATAATAATGCAAATGTTCATTTTAAAACAGTCTTACACATAAGAGTAAAAAAAAATTCTGGAAAAGAGCAAGGTTAGACGATGTTACAATCAGAAAAAGTCAGTGCCCTGTTGTAGTAAGTGGTGCTGGTGGAATCTGAAAGTTATTGTTCTTTTTTTGCAAAGTACCTGAAGATTTTTGTTTTTAACTATGGCAGCACCATTTAAATATTATTTGCATAACATAAAAAACTGCCCAATTTCTTTTTTTAATACTTTCCCCCCTCGTATTCTAAAAATCACTACTAATTATAGCTTTTGTCCTTGCTCTCATGACAAAATGACACCCTACAAAATATCTGCAACGTCTGTGATGAAAAGCTCACACAAAAGAAGAGTACAAATTTAAAAAATGCCTTAAAAGTAAAATAAAAATAATAAAAAAATGTGTCTAAGGCATGAGTTATTAAATCTTAAAACTGATAGGATCATTACAAACAACCTGAGTATACACAATATGTAATGTTTTTCTACATAGTTCATCATCTTTAGAAAAGTGTCCTCAAATCTGAAGAACTTAAGTCTGTACAGAATTTTTTTTTTTTTTACATCTCAGTATCGTTGCCATCTATTGTCTTGGTAGCCACGGTTGCTACCCCTATCTTCATATGGTCTATTGCCGCCTCTGTTGTCATAGTGACGGTTGCCACTCCTGTTGCTCTGGTGTTGATGATGGTGGTGGTGGCTCTCTCGGCCGTGGCCGTGTTGCTGATGACGGCCAGAGCCCGGCTCCTCCGCATAGCGCTGGCTTCTGCCAGTGCTGTTATTCTGGGATGCGTGATGCCGATAGGGAGTATTGTCATGATGCCGTGAGTCACCACTGGCGGACTTTCCACCTCCAAACGTCTGCCGCTGTGGAGGTTTTAAGGAGCCGTTTAACTGGTCCATTTGCTTCATGTGAGTCTGCCACATCATGTTGTTCATCTACAAATGGAGGGCAAATAAAAAGTCCTGTTTTACACACGGCTTACATATCGACTTATTTGTTACACAATAACAGCGCTAGTTGAACATAAAAGAAGCCAAGTGCAATCCTTGAATAACGCATATGAATTCTGTCCATTATGGCAATGCACCGGTGTGACAATACAGTATTGTTTTTTGAAATAGAAACTTACCATGGCATGCTTCTGCAGATTATCAGGAGAAGAAAAGGATCTCTGCATTTGGTGTGGAGGAGTATACGGTGGAGAGCTGAATTGGGCTGGGGTTCTGTAAGAGTGTGGAAATAGCAATTTATAAGGGTCTTCAAATAAGATCAACATTAAGTTTTTATTAGAACTTTTTCTATTTTGCTTTTCTAGTTTGAGCACTTAAAGCCCTTTTTACTACAAGCCTCATTCACCTATTCACACACAAATTCATGAGTGCTTTGGTCCTAACTAAGCAACACACACTCTGGATGCATTGGGGGAACCTCAGTGCTTAGTGTTTTGCCCAAGGACACTTCAACATGAAGACTTGAGTAGCTGGTGATTGAACCGTCGACCTTTGGATTTCCAGATGACCCGCTCTATCTCCTAATCCACAGCTGCCCCAACAACTTACAGTAACTATTGTAGTTGAAGGGATCAGTGACTGAGGAGAACTTCAGTGACTATGTAAACTTAGAACTACTAGAAGGTTCTACCAAAGCTGCTAGTTACTGCAAGGCTATAGGACAGCACCCATGACCACATAAGTTATTTTTAACATAATTATATTATATTATTATAATTTATTATAACTAGTTTTGCAGGATGAGCCAAAAAATTCTATTGGGAGCACTTCACTGACACACTCATATAAAAATGAGTCTACCTCTAAAAACAAAATAACAAAAACCACTACAAAACATTTCGCAATTTATAATTTACTTTTCTTTTAGAAAAAGATTGCGGAAAGAAAATTTCACTATTTGACTAATTTTAAATTAACAAAATATTTAAATTGACCAAAATCTGATGCATGAGGTTAAAAACTGTTTTTAAAAGTAGTGCAAAAGTATGCAACAACCATTTGAAACAGCTATCTTCCTTCTTTAATGATTACATCATACTTTAAATGCTGCCGAAGTGTGTGACACGCCGCAATACACACCCACAATACCGGATTAATTTGCCAAGTGTGGGTAATGTTGGCAGTGCCAGCACCAGCCCCTCCCATTGCACGCTAGCACTGACACACCTGTGCAGAATATCATTAAACTTCACTCCAGTTTAGTGGCTATGCCTGCTTACTCAGATGCAGCATGCATACAAACATTTTCACTCATTTTCTACGTAATCCAGACGTACACCAGTTTGCGCGGCTGTCATCTGTGTACTTTGCACCTTGCTTATTAACAACATCTCATAGAGAGACAGATGGGGAGAGAGAGAGGCTGATGTCTAATGGGAATTAAAGCAAATGACACAGTACGTTGATTAAATAAGAACATATTTGTTTCTGGCACCAACAGCCACATGTAAATGTCTACTAACTTAGTCGTGTGCACTCCTGTTTTCGTCTTCTCCAAGTGTAATAAAAATTATAAAGGTATATGACTGGCTGGGACAATTCTCAGAATATTAGGGTCATTTTCTCGTTTCCATTATCTACTCACAAATGTGTTTTCCTGAAGTGATGTAATGGAATAAGGCAACAATGACCAGTTCATGGTTTCCATGTGTTTACATCTGCACTTTGACAGACCTGTGCTGATGACTATATTCGTGTCACATGGACCACGTGGCATACATTTAGAGTTTAAATATGACTATAATCTTGAGGAAATTTTCGCCTCTACTACTGTGGAAGGATATATTTGTGACAGATTAGAAATTATCTGGTGACTGTGATATCCAAAAGAACTAGGCATCACAAACATGAGCTTAACTCCATTTTCACTTCAATTTATAACTGAAAGATGCTGCTTTCACCAAACTAGCATGCTTTAACTTGCTAATCAGCATAGGAAGACATTTTAATGACTATTATTCATTCCATTTTACAGCCATACAAAAAGCAAAAGGGTCGTAAATCCTATATACACTTATGATTGAATAATGTTTTTGAATTCTTTGGTCCAACAGTCAGCCTGTTTTGAACAGCCTACACAATTTTTATTCATTTATTCATTAACTTTATAATTCAAAGCTCAGGTGCTATAGTAATGGTGACTTGAAGCACCTGACTTAATTCTACTACATCACAACTGTAGTTAAGTGTGACTCCAAAGTACTGATTTGTTTTTTTTTTTGTTTTTTTTTGTTTTTTGGGGGGGGGGGGGGTTTGGTGACATGTTACCACAGTCTCAATGGACTTTATTTTTTTTATGAATTTTTTAATACTTCACAGTAAACCTTGTTAGTCTTTCCTCTTATTGACAGTATGTGAGCATCTTAATTGGTACAATAAGATGATACCTTTTGATGCTGTGAGACACTCTCTTACCTCTGGCCATGGGGATTTGGGGTACTTGCAGGACTTGAATTCTGTGAGTTCCCTGGATTGCTGCAATGACTGCTGCCTATGAACGAGCAAAACAAAATTTATTTTAAAAAGAAGCAGAAGAAGAAGAAAGCATACATATACTTGATCCCTACCAAATGAAATGACAAACACACTCTTTAAGAAAAACAAATATCATTTCAGTAATCTTAATATATTAGTAATATAGCAAATGCATGTATGCCATTAGGTTACTATTGTTGTTTTGTTGCTATATAAAAATTTTTTACTTAAAATGAATTGAATTAAACTCTTTCCCCTAGCTCCTCCTACAAGTGTTAATTAATCTAGATGAAAATGATAAGAAAAACTACCAAGGATACCAAGACTATAAACATCTATATAGCTGTTGGGAATTATTTTTAAAATACTTAAATCCTTACAAATCAGATATATTACATATAGTAGCTGACTCAAAATGAATGGCTAAATTATGGCTATGTTACGTGCATGTTTTTGTTTGTAAATCAATTTTAAGTGCAGTGACATTTTTGAGGTCACTGGAACGTGTTATTACACATATATGTAAATAACTGTTGATCAAAATGTGAAACCTATAGTGTCTGCAATTGACTACTTCGTCTTATACAATGACTCACAAAGCAGAAGACCAATAAATATATAGGACATAATTCACATAGAATTAATAATATTTATCATAATAAAAATATAAAGTTGACATATGTCTGTGTTTTCATACATGAGCAAAGCACCGGACACTAGTTGACACAAATTCATGCAATTATATAAAAATCATTTTAAATGACCCTAAACACTGACAAGCATAAAAAACTAAGTATACTTTATACACACACTACCCGTAGCTTTTAATGATATAGCATATTGTATTACTAGATTTACAATTAAATTATGTGAAAACACCTAACTCTCCAAAGTACTTAACCAAAGCTTTAAAAGAAATCTTTGTGGTGTAAATGCCACTAACATTTTCTTTTTTGTCATGAGCCCTTTAACGAGTGTTTGTTATCAACAGTGTTGGGGAGTAACGGAATACACGTACAGGCATTATGTATTTAAAATACAAAATATGAGTAACTGTATTGCGTTCCAGTTACCGTTTAAAAGGGTGGTATTCAGAATACATTTACTTTGTTGAAATAAATGGATTACACAGCGGTCTTTTTCTGTTTCATATGTTAGGCTATGCCCTCTCTAGTTTTGCTAATTCCACACCGGCGGAAACCCAAACAAAACATGCATTAAGAGGCTCTAATGTCTGTGTCTCAATCCCGCGGCCCATGTCACCTCTACTTGCTGCCCGCACAATAGGGCTGCCACGATTAGTCGACTAGTCACGATTACGTCGACTATCAAAATCGTTGACAACTAATTTAATAGTCGACGCGTCGTTTGAAGCTTTGTAAGATCACAAAAGACGCAGGAATAAGTAGTAGGATTTAAGAGTGTAATAACGGACTGAAACAGAAGATGGCAGCACTGCATGTACAAGGATGCCAGCTGCTGTTAAACCCCGAAGAAGAAGAAGTAGCTTTGTCCCAGAATTCATAGCGCAGCCCAGCTCAGTTTCCAACAATGGCAGCAGCTAGTTAGTTTTAATATTACTCTTATTATTCTTTATGGGTCACAAAATAAACGTTTAACATATTTTCAGGCGAGAATGTAGCTGTGTAAACCTCAAATATCTGCTCAGTTTATCAAGACACCACATATTTTCAAAAGCGCTCCCAAGTTTTCGGAGATGTCTGTTACCCACTAGCTCAATAGCTAGCCAGGGGCAAGGCTCACTAGAGCCCGTGAGAACACCAGACTCCCAGCAAATCGTTTTCAAACCCACCATCGTCTTTCGCTACTCAGGTTAAACATATATAAGTAACTTAGATAACTTAAAAATGTTATTGTTTGGCTTTTTTTTTGTATTTTATTTGTTCCTGAATAAATCAGTTTGGCTGAGATTAAAGTTATAGTTTTTACACAGCTGAATAAACGTCAAGCAGACAACTGATTATCAGAAGTGTGAGATGCTCGAGAATATACTCCGGTGTCCCGTTATATTTTAGATAGCAAGGAGTTTATTAAACTTCACCGAAACAATCTGCAAATTTTATTAAAATTTAATAAACTATCAAATTGTCCTTATTTTTAGTTAGCACATACCTTAAACACTCAAAGCTGTAAGCTAATGATAGTTATATAAGAGCAGATGCGTGCTGGTGCAATAAGCCGTACGTTTTACGTCCAATGGATGCATGATCTGATTAGTCGACTAATCGCAAAAATAATCGGTGACTAGTCGACTATCAAAATAATCGTTTGTGGCAGCCCTACCGCACAATGACGTAAGTATTTTAAAAAATTATTATTCAAAAAATAATTGAATATACAGGCGTAGCCAGAATGTAGCCTCATGGGCAGTGTAGTCCGTGCTGCAGGGAGAATGGACTGCCATACCCGTTATGTGTCTGTGAGCGAGGGAGGGGAAAAAAGGAGAGTCGAAAAGTACGAGTTGTCACCGAGCAGAAACGTGAGATGGAAGCATGTAAATATAATAATAACCACTGAAGCCAAAAAGAGTGCCTGACGAGCCCAGTTGTAAGTAAGCTATTAAGACTCAACTGTACACTGTGTTCACGTTTTCCTCCGAAACAATAAGTTCAGTTGGAGCAGCCTTTCAACGCCTCTCTCTGTCTCTCGCTAGCAAAAGTTGACCCAAACAACAAAGTAAAGCTAGTTTTCGGCTACGAGCCCGACACACAACCCGACGTATTAGCCAGAGGTCCCTTTACTACAGTTCGGAGCAGCGGACCTGTTTTATATACACGCGGAATAGTTTTCTATATGAGATTGCTACTAAAAGTGCAGCCTTACCTAATGTCCACCCTACTGTTATTCATTTTATATTAAGATTTAAATCTAGTTGGTATTGGTATGGCGAGCAACCTTCAGTAATAGTAATAAATCACACAGCAATAGTACATTTATGTAGTTGTAAAAAACATGATAATATATTAAGTAATCCAAAGCCTGTTTGCTTTACATGTGAAATTGAAGTTATATTTGAACAGGCCCAAACGGGCTACTGACAGCTAACATGTTTTTTTTACTGGTCCTTGGCCGTCGGGCATTTGGTTAAGTCGCAAAGGTTTTGGAAAATTGGGTTGGGCTATGGGGGGGGGTTTCTTCACTAACATTGCCAATAAACATCTGATGTGCCAAGAGGAAATACATTTTTTCCATGTGAAGTAATATTTTAAAGGGAGAGGTTTGTCTTTGCTCTGGGCTTTAGAGGCAGTTATGCATCTAAATAATATTGGTTCTTGTTGCCTAGTTTTGCAGACATCTGCATAAAAATATATGGCTTCTTATGAGCACAATCAAAGTAAACACCACGTGAAATTGTGGTGCTTTACATGCAAAATACCACATGTGGAAAACACAGCGTGTGAGCAGTTTTAGACAGGAACTAACTCTACCTTTGCTCATTTTTTTAACTTAAATTTTGAAAAAATAAAGAAATAGTAAAATAGTTTACCCGAGTTTAGTCTTGTGCATTTGTATTCCTTCAATTAATTGTAATGAAACAATCACAAGTGATGTTGGCTACCATGTTTATTGCCAACTATGTTTAGAGGAGTTAACTACCCAAAACGCTACAGCTACACTATCTAATAAAATAGTTGCAAACCCAAGTACTGATTTACACTTGGGTTAAATATAAATATATACTAAAAATAACTTTCTGGAGGAAAACTTTGCAAACAAGGCAGGCTGCATTTCAGAGTGAGGTAGAATTATATAAGTCAGACAATGCAGTGAAAAAGAAGTGATACAACTTTTAACTATACTGCCTCGTCCTAGTATCTTGTCTGAAAAGACATATCTTTATATGTTAAAAAGTCAATGCACATTCCATTCTAAGGCTGAAACCCTCTGGTTTTCTGTAGACTTGAGTGATTTAATTCAACTACTAAGTCGCTCAAGGTTTTGTCTCACTTCTATTCCTTCTAACCTACTATGCACACCGACAACTGTGCACAACACCGAAACCAAAGAATCCCTATCGGGTGTAGGGTGTGGTGGTTACTGTACATGGGTCATTACTTTTCAGTAACACTAACAGTAGTTTACTCAAGTACTGACGCCTACTTCTTTACGTGAAATATGATGGTCGCAGCTTTGTCTGTGATAGCTTTTTAGTTACTTATTTCTGGATAGTCAAGCATTAACTGAAACGTTCAGTGTTGAAACCACATAAATATGCACAAAACACGTTAAAATATTTACGTCATAATTCAAAGCAACAAAAATGCCAGCTCACCTGATCTGAACTGCACATGGATATTTCTCCCATACAGCATGGTTCCGTTTAGTAGTTGCACGGCGTAGGGCACGGACACGTCATGTTTGTATACGGCAAAACCAAACGTCTTCTGTCTCCCATCCGAGTCCTTTGGAATTTTGGTTTTGACAAGAGGTCCTGCCTGCAGAAAGGATCAACGAATTTCGTAAACAAAAGCCTGTGATCAACAGCTAAAGCTAACGACAGCTAACTAGCTAGCTACTGTCATTCGGGGGTGAAAAACCAATACACACAACGCATGTGTAAAACACCAAAAGACGTAAACGAGACACATTTGTTACCGCACAATACAGCTTATAGCTCCACGTGTTAGTACATTCCGGTCACTTTATTTGTACGTGGTTTCTGTGCCGCTAGCTATTATGCTAACAACAGTTTCTAGTTTTGTGCATAAGTGGCGAAAGCAGCACCTGTAAAAACAACTCGAACAAAAGCTCCTCCGTCACTTTAGTATCTAGGTTTCTTATGAAGACGGTGCGGTCCGTTTCCTCCTCTATTCCCATTGTATTTAAGCAAATCCCAAACCCCTGTTAGCAACACAAACGCTAAAGTCCAGCCAAATTCCACTGCGACACACAAAAAGCGGAAGGCCAATCTTGCCGTAAAGTAAAACGCGTTATCCTTTCAACGGCTCTTTCACGACATCCACATACTTTTAATTTCGTGCCTTCACAACGTATATTTAAAAACATGCTATATTCTCAATTAATATACATAATAAATTTTTAAATGTAATGTATTATATGGCACTTCTCAACAAAAACACACACCAGGAGAGCTGCTGAATTAATGACAGATTTTATACAAAATTAATAACTGGCTTGGAAATCGCTGCACGTTAAATTATAATCGATTTTGTTTGACAGCCAAATTTGTAGTAATGCAATATTGTCGCACGTCACTGACCACGTCATTAGGTTGGTTGGGGATTTAAAGAGGACAAGAAACACTACATGTCGCAGAAGCCTAAATTTATTTGAAAATGTTTTTTTTTATCTTTGCATGTTCAGTTACAATTATTCTTTTACTTATCTTAGAACTGTAATAGGAGGCTAGGGTTCACATTGGTATCACAAGCTAAATCCGATACATTATGTTAATAAAATGCAGAAACATAATCATCAAAACTCATGAATTTTACTGCTCACATAGTGGTTACTTAATAGCTATACTTGACCACGCAACATTAATAGTAGATGACTATTATCTAATTTTATTCATGCTTCTGTGAGACAGAATATGTTGTCAGTTTTAAACCAGTTATTATTAATATTATTATTAGTAGTATTTACTTTAAATCTTGAGATAAAAAAATCTAAGCTGTTTAAATTCTAATCTGTAGTTACAGGACCTCCTAAAATTGAAAAACCTTTATTAAAAAACAAATATGGTGCTGTGCTGTTCAGCCCTTTTTTCCTGAGCCGACTTTGGGACTTATCACGGTAGGAGAAACACAGCTATCACTGACAGTGTTGACACTGTTAATAGAGAACCAGCATGAAAAATGACCTTGAAAGTGTGACATTAAAATTAGTTATTTAATTAGATAAATATTTAATTAATTGCTATTAATAGGCCTTTGTCACAGTAGGAATAACTCTGACATTCATTATTGAGTCATTCACATACTGTGACATATTCAATTTTCTTCAGTGAAATAGACAGAATACTGAATACTAAGAATACAGCTGGCCTGCAGACTGAAATGATTAGCTCCCACAAATCACTACCATATTTGCAGACATCATTTTCACCTGTTCAGTTTACCAAATTGTTTTAAGTCTTTCTAAATATTTTTTTTTTTTATTAAAAAATCTGTAGGTCATTGGTACATGCTCTCAAAATAAGTGCATCTGATGGTGGCGATCTTGTTATAGTGGAAGTCAGGCAAGCAGCATGACAGGCTTTACTCTCATCTTAATCAGATAATTTTACAGTCAATGCCAGTCCTCCATATTAATTAGACCAGTTTAAAATATAATGACTTTCTCCTTCATGCCCCAGGAAGCTTTTCACAATTTCTGGTATGATTAAGCTTGAGTGGCAGAAACAGGAATGGTTTATCATTCGCAATTGGAAAAGCAGCCACCCACCCACCTTTTGATTCTGTACATAGGAAATTTGTGGACTGCACACTAAAAAAAAAAAAAAAAATCCATACCTCCATTCATGTATCTGTGAGACATTGTATGTAAGGTGGTGTTTCCATCACTTCTGTTACTCATTTGGCAATAAACACTGCAATTTAACACCAAATCTTGGCTGTCATCGGGTCTCGGGGGATCAGTGCTGTGTTGCATAGCTGTAAATGCTTGATGTGTTCGGTACACTCCAACAAAATGCTTATGATTTATAGTACTGCAAGGTTGCAATGGAAGCAATAAAAAAGAGCCTAGACCATAAAACTACACCTGTGCAGTATGCTATTTGATGACTAAAGCCCTTGAATCTATTTTTGGATCCAACATTGCCATTACCCCATACATCTCCCTGATGCTATCCCACCCCTACCCAACACTTTCAGAGCTATTGGAAGGAATTCAAGAAACCACTGCAAGAATAAAACACAGGACAAAGTGTGCAGTGATGAGAGAAATGGATAAATGAAGAGCAAGATGAAACAGGCACACCCGCTAAATCTGTAAAAAAAAGCTCATTAGAAACCCAGTGGAAAAAAATGCATGCTTTCTAAACCGAATTAGATAGGATTTAAATAATTAACATTGCCTGAAAACAACCATTTCAGTAATTAGACAGCACTAAATACTTTAATGAGCTGCATCCTGACAAGTGTGAAAGTGTAGCAGTAGATGGCAGCATTGATCCAGTGATAGTGGGTTGACAGAGCTGCTTTTTATCTGCAGGCATGTGAGAGGGTTCCTGTGCTTCATAGAAAGGAAGGAAAAAAGGAAGGGGAAAAAACAATGCCAAGAGAGTTTCTTTTTGTTTTTTAAGTGGAGAACTTTAAATCTATTGTCATAGGAATACTCTCTTTTATGTTTCTCCTTTAGCCTGCAGCCCACTTTCAGGTTTCTTCTAACTTTAAAGGTTTGTAAATGGGCTGATATTTCCATCACAGAAGCATTTTTCTACATTTTCAGGAACGTTGCATTATGTGGATACCAGAAGACTTTTTCTATTGTTGATTTAAGTATAAGAAAGGTTCACTATCGTGTTTGCCAGTCTGTACATATGGCATGATGGTCAGCAAAACGAAAATTTAAAATCAGGAAAGCAAGGTCCCAATTTGAAAACATGATATTTAACTTAAATCCATCACCTCATACCTTTACCAACATTAAGGTTAATGCATTCATTTCTTTTTATATGACTAGGTTTATGCCTTTATGTTAGACATGGCTGCATTGGTTTAATTAATAGGGGAAGAAGAAAAACATGACAAAATGGGAACAATGCTCAAGGGCAAGACAAAATCCAAATGTGCAGTTGCCAAGGGGGGAAAGTCACAGCAGGATCCCAGAAATAGGCCATCAGCAGCCACCCATGGTCTGGTCATATATGGATGAAATCTTAAGGCCATTTTGCCACACAAGGCTAATTCTGCATCTGACCTCTGCCCTGGAGCGTTTGTTGTGACTGTGAAGCGATTGACTGGTGGCTGCGCACATCCTTGTGTAACACCAATCTTTCCTTTAGGCACAGCATATACACAGCACACCCTTTCGCTGCCCTTCCCCCTGTTCATTAATATTTATAATTCATGTGGAATAAAGTGATTGTGGATAATTAAATAGGCATGAATATTTGTGGGATGAAAGTTTAGCTGAGCCATCCCTCTTCGGCAGCGTGATGTCACAGAGCGGCTTCCCAGTCAATGGATTCAGCACACACACACACACACACACACACACACACACACACACACACACACACACACACACACACACACACAGAGCTTAATGGCCTCTACCTTTTAAAGTGCAACTCAGAGCTTATCCAGCAGTAGCTCCCACCTATATGTAATCTTATTTTACACCTCCTGATCCGAGATTTAGCAGAATCAATGGACAGAGATGGTGTTTATGTGACTCCTGTACTGCCAGTAACAATGTATGGATCAATTACACTTAAATCCACAGAGCAAGGAGAACCGGTTTTGTGCTAGATGCCATTTATTATTCAGGAGTGCAGAACAACAGTAGTGGTGCTGTACTTTGTGGAGTCCACGTAGAATGCAAATGTGCTATGTGTGTATGATCCTGCATGGAGGTGACTCAAAGATTGATGGATTACAGCACATTAGAGCGGCAGAAAAGCTGCAGTGCGTATAGTCAGCCAAACAAGTTAAGCATTAGTCAGTCTATTCATTTCTGCAGGATTGTTTCAAGTATTAGGTGCAAGTCTTCGGGTATCCTGTCCTTACCTTGAGACATGCATCTGAGTCTCTCTGTTACACACACGCAGAGAAGATCTGAAAACTGGCAGCATGCCACCCCGTTTCAGCAGCCTTCTAAAACAAATGGATTCAAAAAGCTTTGGATGGGGTGTCCAAGCCGCTTTGTTACTTCACAGCTTTCTCTGTCTCTGCAACATGCTTGTTATCGCAATATCAGAGCTGCATGTTGCTGCCGCCCTGACATGCTGCGACATCATTTTCATTTCTGTGATTCCCTACTCATGGTCTCCCTCTCTCTCTCTCTCTCTCTCTCTCTCTCTCAAATAGGCGCACATTAAGGGAGATCCATCCCTTTGCTGCAGTGCTGAGAAACAGTATCAGAAAAAAGGAAATGTCTAGCAACCCCCCCACACACACACACACACAAAGTGCTGTGGAAGGGCATCCAAAATTATTTTTCCATTTCCACTGCTTCATTCAAAAAGCCCCTCTTATTCTTCAGTTTCCCGCATTATGATGACTAATATTAACTTACAGTATGTTATTAAGTGCAGAGACAACCCTCTGTTTTATTAAAGGGGAAAAAAGCGGGACATTTCATTTGGATCCACTAATCATTCAACCCCAATCCCATCATTACCACTATTTCCTTTAACTGTTCCAGGAAGTGAGGTGTCAGCACATTTCAGATAGCAAGGGTCACCCTGAAGCCTGTCTGTTGGGGAGCAGAATAATTCTCTTTGCTAAAGGTACCATATGTAGGGCGTTTATTAGCTAGGGAACTGAGGAAAATATGGTCCTGGTGGAATAATTAAGAAATGGATCACTACTGTTAAGTTCTTCACAAATATCCAACCTTTCTATATATCCCATCGCCAACTCCTCCCCTTCTTCTCCTCTCTTGGCTGCTGCTTTTTAAAGCTTCGAACACCTTCAGAGAGGATAATGAGCTCTGTCAGAAAGAGACTGCTTCTTTTTTTCCCCCTCTTCCCAAAGTAAGCTTTTGCCTCCCCCCCCCCCCCAACTTCATTATAATCAACAGTGGAGTGTTCCATATTCCTGCTGCTGAGCAGAACATGCCCTCAGAGACAGTCAATATTGCAGCTTATAACCTGTAACTCTGAGTTCAACCCCCCGAAGAAGAAAGTTTTCCCTTTGAAGAGTCTCATCACTATGGTAATCAGCTGATCAGAGGATGCTACGCCAACTCCTTCTGATGCAAATATTTGTTTTACATGCAAAACTGCCGGATTAAAACCCTTTCTCTAATTCGCACTTGAGTTTTAGGCTAACAATCTGGCTCTTGTCACTGATGTAATTTTGCTGAGGGAATTACACTCACTGGATAAAGAACCCAGCAGTCAGTCAGACCACCATCTGTAATGTCCGTATATTTAAGAAATTATACTGATTTGAATTCATAAGGAAATTCCTCCACTTAGACAAGATAACACAGCTGTTCTGAAACAGGACTTCTGCTCTATCAAACGGCACTCGAGATCCCATAACTCCGCCGTAACGACGCTGGCATCGTTCTTGTATATTTACTATGGGTTTAAAAACACTGCAGAAAGTAGACTGTATAAACCACGCATGGCTGTCACACAGTTAAGAGGCTGTTTAACTAGCCAAGGCTTGGGCTAAAATTGCCACCCTCCATGAAGCCAATGATGCAAATGAAATAAATTTAATTTAGCCTTGTCATTTCATGGATAAGCTTTGCGAGTGGTTACAGAGAGCAAAGGAAGGTCAATTCTTTTTCAGTGCAATGCTCAGGGTGTTCATTAATTGCTTGCTGTGGCTTAGTGGACCACTTGAAGCAAATGCCAGCCTTACATTGGCATAAAACTGTGGCGCTAACCTTCATATTCACAGAAAGCTCTCTGGAGACCTGCGCGTTGTTTATTCACCCCCCAACCCCCACCAAGCCCAGGCCCTTTATCGTCACTGTCAGGGTAAAGCACATTACTTCAAACCCATGCAGGAGCTGCTCTAGGCGGTACTGTGTTCCTCACCACAAAATAATAGAAAGAAAAGTTCAAGAGGAGTTTGACAGATCTGGCAAGAAGGGACCATGTCAAATCTATTGAAGGCCGTTCCAGGGGTTTGGATCTGTCATTGTCACAACTAATATTATGCAGTCCTTCTGTCCTTGGCTTGTGGGTTTTCTCTGTGCAAAAACATGCAGCATTTGGCATTCAGCTAATTGATCTGAACTGGCATTCAGCTAATTGATAACGATGACAGAGAATTTTAGCTATGAAACTACGAACTGAGAGAAACAAAATGACGGGCAGGTATTCTGTGGCTGCCTATGTGTAAATATGCATGAAACTTTTCTGTCTCTGTAACTTGTGACAGAAAGGAAACGGGATTTTTGTGATTAAAAATGGCCAGAAAATACCATATTTCATTTGTAAGTATAGTCAGCTGATTTTAGTAAGTGTGTTCTCCAAGTGCAAAACTAATTTACATTTGCTTTAGTCTTCTCCTTTTAAAAAACACTAATTAAAAACACATTTTCCTGGTCAGCTTTTAGATCTTTGCCTTTTCTGTAATTGTCCATTTTGAGTGTCCATTCTGGATTCCATGGATGGTTGTGGGCCTCCAGGCAACCCTCTGGGCACATGCCCCAGGACCTGCAGGTAGAAGACAAATGTCACAGAGGCACAGAGAGCTCATGGTCATTTCTGCTCATTAATCTTTAAAAACATGGTCTTTGTACATCTTAATTACAGAATTGAGTAAAAACCAGCTGGAGCTCGGCTGAAATCTTTTTTAAAATTTGGGTGTGAAATTCTGTTATATTCCAAATTAGGCTACACACAGTTTAGTTAGGAATTGCAGCTGACAGGTGAAACCATGGAATGTAAATAACTAATAATACTGATAATCTCTTTACAATATTAAATGATCAGTCCTGTAATGGAACCCAATCTGAAACATATTGAATTGATACAGCAAAATTTTCTTAATCTAACTAGTAGCTGAAAGAGAATCACTGCACTTCTCAACTAATTTGCAGTCAGTTCTCTTCCACATATAATTTTGATGCTGTATGATAGGTTTAGATAAATACTTGTGCTGATTAAACACAGTCATGTACATGTTAGCTGTGGTGATACACACACTGATACACAACAAAATGGGACATTACGCTCTTTTGCTTTCACCGCACTGACGCATGCAACACTGCATTAGCTGGCTGCCCCATAGATTAGAAGAAATAACTAACAGTAAAACAGTATCAACTCTCCCGCCAGCTGCTTCATGCTCCACCCGGGGACATCATATTCCATCAATCTTTCAACCATTTATTGACGGAACGTCCACATAAATTTGTCTGACAGGTTTGGAGCACTATGAAATATTAATTTTAGATTCTCTGCTCTGGGCCTCTGGCAACAAAAAGCAAAGGTTCATACATTAACTAGTAGATAAAGTTGATGAAATAGCTAACAATAGACAATGGACTGATGGCACTGCTCATATTCCATATATGCACACAGTCTAGCACAGGGACTAATTACAAGAACGTCACATTGTAATACGGGCAAAGGGGTGACCTAGTTATTTGAGAGACTGAATTATACAGTCATACATTCAATCCCCACAAAAGCAAATGTGCATTCACACTGCTGAAAGGTTCTTGATAAAGACACTGAATCCCTACCAGCACACTTATTGTATTACTTTAGCTAAAATCCCTCAAAAGGCTAGATATCTTTACTTCCCTGTATTCTCTAATTCAATGAACATGTCTTCATGAGTCATGCAATTTAGGTGTGAGCATGTATCTCGCACAGTTTAAACAACTTACACTGATGTTAGATTAATGCAAACTGTGATCCTTGCATGGACAATTTAAAAGAACAGAAATGTACATTTCCACACTTTGCTTTCTTCAGAGCTGCAGCCTTGTAGCCGCACTTGGATGAAACATCAAGGTTACTCAATGGTTTGATGCTTCCTATTTAAAATCTGTCACAAAGTAAATAAATTGTGCAATCAATCCATGCAACAAGTGTAGGGAAAAAATGCAGTTGAGTACAATAATAGTAGTGGATATGAGGGCTGATGGTGTTCCATAAATCAAATCTGTACAGCCAAGCTTTGCATGCATGTGGCTGTCGTGTTGCTGCAGTCCTGCCTCACAGCCACGGCACTGCGAGAACATCATATTGCAGGAGATTACATAAATACTCGGTTTATTGTTTTCTTTATCATCCTTTAGAGAGTCTGGAGGAAGTCATAAAGAGTGAGGTTGTGGGGGTTGAAAAATAGATAACGGACTGGTACAGACTGAAATTCAAATTCAACAGATTCAGGGAGATGGTGAGTAGAGTGAGGAGAATTGAATGACAGAGGACAGATCCCAAAGCAATCCTTTATTCATCAGTGGGGTCAGGAATGTGTGTCAGGAAGATGGTTTGAGGCAACTACAGTGAAATGCAAGAATGAGAGAATAAGCAGTCCTTAGAATGATATGAGACTTTATTAATAGTGGATATTGGGAAAAAAAAGTTGGGATAATTTCCGCTCTTGTAGCAGCGCTTCTGCTTCTAATGCTTTAATTCCATTATGATACAGAGACAAGATAAGCAAGCTGTCGAAGTTAAAGACCAGCAACTCTGAAATCAATGCAGCCATCCACAAAGCTGCCCAAAGCTGTGATTTAGTCATTTTAAAAGGACATCAGCATTATTTAGCAGGCAAGAGTAATTTTTTTTCAAGCTGAAATAAAAACAATTAAACAGCGTTGAAGCACAGAAAGAAAGTAAGTCGAATATAATAAGTTTGTAGGTTGTTTACGTTCTCAAATTGGAATTGTGTGCTTGTGAGATAAACAGTTTTTTCCTTCTTATGAATATTCGTTGTTAATGTTCGTCTGTGGTAAATAAAAGCAACATATTTAACTTTTTCACCCCCGCACAGCCGTGCACTGAGGGAGGTCTTCTTATTATCTTATTTTAATAATTTCCATCTGGCTAATGAGGGCTTATTTTCATTGTGCCTGGAGGCGCACTTGTTTGTATTGTTGTATTTCATCACTTGGTTAAATGTTAATTGAGTTTTTTTCATAGCATTTGTGCTGAGTTAATGTCTCACTCAAAGGATTTCTCCCAAATTAGCTTTAAGGGTCTCTGCAGGTGTTGCAATTCCACTCACAGTGCTAGGTTCTGCGTATAATCGTTTGTTGTTAAAACATGTTTCTTCTGTTAATGAGCCGTCTGTTAGGTTTGAAAGACTGAATGGGAGTGACCGACCGACTATTCTGTAAGTTCAGGCCCTTGTGTTGACCAAGCATGGCATCCCATGTCTACTCACTGCAATCAGGGATTTTAAACCTTGTAATTTCCCTATTATGTCATTGGTGAATACAGCAAGTCATGAATTTCATCTTTCCTTCTTTCTTGTGGCATTATCTGTCCAAAGAATTTCTTCAGACCTGTAGCCAGCTTCAGCAAATACAAAACCACAAAGACATATCTGAGTTGTGTAAACTCCTGACTTTTAATGCGCAGGCTTAAGAATGTAGTATCCACAAACTCCTGATTTATTCTATGGATGCTGCTACGGCATACAGTTAACTACACAGAAATAGCAAAGAGCACTTTGGGAAAAACAAGGCACGTTCTGAAACAGAAGACATTGTATATTTTATTCTGTTCAATGGTTTTATCATACTTCAATTACTATGTAGAGACATGTGGTAACACCTATGCATATTGCAGAAAAAGACCAGAAAGGATAGTACATATATATATACATATATATATATATATATATATATATATATATATATATATATATATATATATATATATATATATAATCAGTCTTAGAAAATTAGATCACACTTCTAAAGCAGTATATGGATGAGCCAGTTAAAATATTAAACATTTTGACACTGAATGAATGGGTTGCATACACTGAGGGTGTGTTAAATATGGATAATTGTTAAATTATACAATATTTAGTAGTACCAAGTAATAGTACCAAGAAAAAATATATTTCTTGCTGCCATTGTTTGTATTGACAACGGGAATGAAGTATCACGTTACTTTGGATCTCTGGGCTCTTCTTTAAGGTCAAATGTCTTTTATCTTAATGCTGCGTTTGTTTGTATTTAGGAAATTACACTGGCATATGGGGATTCTAAACATCACATTATAGTCTGCATCCAAACAGCAGGTCACATTTGACCCCTGACCTCACTTTTACATTTCACAGCTGCGTTTCGTTCAAGTTGACCCAAAAATGTGTTTTATCTTCACAGAACATTTTGCTAAGAGAAAGAGAATGAGATGTCTGGTTAGTTACAAATATACTGCAGTATAATATTACACAGTTATTTTCATATCAACATCTATTGTTCATTACCTACCCGTACATAACATTTGTGTAATTAAAGTATATGTGAGTTTTACTGCACCACAAACTTCTAAAAATACTTTTGAAAAGAACAAAGAAAAAAGTATAAAAATATACAAAATGCAAAACTGTTCACTTAAAAGCAAAATACCAAAAATACCATGAATATCATAATTAAAATACACTTGTTAGTAGCAGTGCTACTTGGCACAGGTAAAGAGTGAATGGGAATCCCTTGGAAGCTTGTGCGAAGAATGATAAACAACCACAACCCATGGCAGACATTGACGAGAGCAGTAACAGACAGGGAGAAGAGTGTTGATTGAAGAGTTGCCCTGAGCACTGCCTAAGTAATGCTCAGGGCTATGAACATGTGGCTGAAGCAGTGTAGGTATTGCAGTGGCAGCAGTTGGTAATTACCACTATATCAGCAACACGTCCTCCGTGTCATCCATTTCATTAGGTGCGCATCGGCTCCCGATATATGGTGGTGAAAACATTATTACCGTCTCCCCTCCCCTCCTCTTTTCTTTTGTTACATCTGAAATAACAAGAAGTGAATAAAGAACACAGCAAATTTTAGAGGCTTAAAAAAGTAAGGGGGTTTGTTTAGTGGTATGGGCCTCAGAGTGGGATATCCCACTGTAAATGCTATCCGGTCGTTAAGTGATGACGTGACGAATCCTACTTCCGGGCCTAAAGTAGTCTGCGTTTAATATGGCTTTTGTGTTGTTAACATGTTTAATGTTTTGTATTTTCTTCTATTTAATCTCAAAAAGCTCCTAAAACAGTCAGTGATCACTGTTGACCTCCCTCGGCTTTTATTACCGCTAATCATTTATTTAAGCTCAGTTTTTAAAACCTTAGGATGTAACTACAGCCCAGCCCATGCAGCAGTATATGAATGACTAACCTCGTATTGTGGATGGATTACCTCAGTTGTTCTCCTGGCTGAAGTTTGGTCCTTTTACAGCATCCTGCCATGCGATTACATTTGTTCCTGACCACCGAGAACACTCACGTTAACTTTTATCGAGTGGAAAAAAAGTTAGCTTGTTTATATTATGCTAACATAGCTGTGTCGCTAGCGGTCACGTAGGACATCATTATATACCAGCTAGCCAAACTTCAGTAACCCTACAAACGTCACTGCTGTTTAGTTTTCTGTCTTCATTTATGTTGGAAGTGATAACAGAGCTGTACGTTTTAATTTGTTTCCAAAACCCCGCAGTCAGGACATGCTATATTGTATTTAGATAGAAGCTAGCGAGCTAACTTCCTGCTAACTTCTAACTCCGTTAAATGTCATAAATTCCGTTTTCATGGATGCCTGGATGTTAAACTCAATTGTTACACCTGGTAGAGCAGAACGCTGATCATTTTATTAAAGATGAAAGACTTTAGACAGTTTTTCAACTGTCAGCAATGCCACAGTGATCATTTGATATATGGAGCTGCAGCGGAGTTTAGGCCCAGAAATGGCTAGTGGCGTCAGACTTAACGACCGGATAGTATCTGTATTTAGGTGATCCTTGTCTTCTCAGGTAACTTACCAAAAAGTGCCTCGTTGATGTTCTGTCCCACTGAATTGTCCTGTGTTTTTCTGTTATGCTTATTCTCTTGTTCAGGTTTTAACTGCCATAAATGTTAACTATGCCAATTTGTTTAATTTATTGTGTTTATGTATGTTATTTATTTCCCTTATTTATTGTTGTTCCTTTTGGGGTAGGAAAAAAGTTACCTTCTGTGTTGCACACAGGCCCCTTTAAGTGACGCAAAGGGTAGTCAAGAAAGCATGTGCAAAGAAGCTAAGCTATATGATATGATATGTTTTTTATTGATTAGCATTCAAATATCTCAGTGAAGACAGAACAAAGATCTACCACAAAGCAAGAAAGCATGAGACAAGGCTAATCAAAAGGTATTGGCTGAAGCATTTGCTTATTACGCCAACCCTTTTAACAAAAGATCTTTTAGCATGCAGCTCCTGTACACAGGGCTCGAAGCAAATAATAAAACAAAGCAAAAACAAAACAAACAAACAAACAAACAAGAAAAAAACAAAAAAACAAAAAACTTTCCACCTTAGTAAGTAACTACATCAAAGCAAAAGAATCAAGAGGTTTTTTTGTTTTTTGTTTTTGTTTTTCTTTGCTCTTTTCATTCTTGATATATATATTTTTCTAATACTCTATTTTTAAACATATTTTTAAACAAGGAAAATGAACTACACCTTTTTAAATCACTGTCATAACTATTCCACAGGTTAACTCCTCTAACAGAAACACATCTCTGCTTTATATTTGTCCTTATCTTGTTTTTTTTTTTAAAGAAATCTGTTCCCCTTAAGTCATATTGACTCTCTCTGACTTTGAACAGCTTCTGAGTACTGGGGCAAAGCAAGTTATTTTGTGCTTTATACATTATCTGTGCCATTTTATATTCAACTAAATCATAAAATTTCAGGGTATTCAGATTAATAAACAAAATGTTAGTTGGTTCTATATAGTTTGATTGGTTTATAATTCTTATAGCTCTTTTTTGCAACTTGAAAATAGGAAGAGTGTTCGTTTTATATGCATTACCCCATATCTCCAGACAGTAAGTCATATATGGAAGCAACAGAGTACAATAGAGTGTGTATAATGATTTTTTGTACAGGACATGCTTTGTTTTATAGAGAATAGCAATGGTTTTTGACATTTTTGTTTTCACATGGTTTATATGAGACTTCCAACTCAGCTTATCATCAATTATCACTCCAAGAAATTTATTTTCGTACACTCTTTCAATTTCAATTCCATTAACCCTGATTTTAGATACATTTTTCATTTGTCTAGTGCCAAAAATAATCAATTTTGTTTTCTTTATATTTAATGATAACTTATTTACATCAAACCAGTTTTTTAATATATTTAACTCCTTTTCCGCTGTAGTCAGAAGCTGTTCTAGGTTTTTACCTGAGCAATACAGAGCGGTATCATCAGCAAACAATACACATTTTAACAGTTTGGAAATGCTACATATGTCATTTATGTATAATATAAATAATTTAGGGCCCAGCACAGAGCCCTGAGGAACACCACAAGTTACCTTCAACTGCTTAGATTTTACATTATTGAATTCGACATATTGATATCTGTCATCCAGGTAACTTTTCATCCACTTGTATGCTAACCCTCTTATGCCATATCTCTCTAGTTTATTCATTAATATAGAATGATCAATCGTATCAAACGCCTTTTTTAAGTCTATAAAAACACCAACAGTATATTCCTTATTATCTATAGCATTAGATATCCCTTCTACAAGTTCCATCACTGCCATCGAAGTGGACCTTTTCACTCTAAAGCCATATTGGTTATCACTTAGGAGATTATGCTTCTCAATATATTTATCAAGTCTATTAACAAATAACTTTTCTAAAATTTTTGAGAACTGTGGGAGCAGTGATATTGGCCTATAATTGGTAAACTGACTTCTCTCTCCGTTTTTATGGATTGGAATAACTTTTGCTATTTTCATTTGTGAGGGAAATACACCAGTTTGAAAGGACAGATTACAAATGTATGCGAAAGGTTGCACTATATATTCTAAAATACTTTTAACTAATATCATGTCAATACCAAAACAGTCAGTGGACTTTTTATTTTTAAATGTCTTCACAATGTTAATTATTTCTCTATGAGTTACAGCACCAATAAACATGGAGGACACATTCTGAGTAATATGTTTATTTAGGTCGTTATTATTTCTTGACTCTGGAATTTCTTTTGCTAAATTAAAGCCAACATTTACAAAGAAATCATTAAATTCATTTGCAATGTCTTTAGTTTTATCAAGCACAATATCTTTATCTTTTTTAAAATAATCTGGATAATTCTTATTTTTTGAGCCCTTTTTGATTATACTATTTAATATCCTCCATGTTTCTTGTGTGTTACTTCTACTTTGCTCCAATAATTTGTGGTAATATTCTTTCTTACTTGTTCTTATAATATTTACTAATCTATTTTTATATAACTTGTACTTTATTTCAGCATCTTTTGTCCTCTGTTTTATGAATCTCTTATATAGATTATTTTTCTTTTTACATGCATCTTCTATCCCCTTTGTGATCCATGGCTTATTTGATCTGTGATGCTTTCTAGTGATTTTCATTAAAGGACAATGTTTTTCATATAGTGAAATTACAGTTGATAAGAATGCATCATATGCACTATTTGAATCTTCATTTGCAAAAACCTCATTCCAATTGTGTTCCTTTAAGTCCACCTGGAGGGCAGCAATGGCTCTTGTTGTTCTAAGTCGTATCATATCAAATATTTGATTCTTTTGTTTAGTTTTAATCCCAAAATAATTTTGAAAAATTGCAAAAACAGGAAGATGATCGCTTATATCAGTTATAAGAAGTCCACCTACTATTTCATGGTCAATTTTATTTGTGAATATATTATCTATCAATGTAGCTGTATCAATTGTTATTCTACTTGGTTTTATAATTACAGGGAAAAGGGAGTTACTATACATTGTATTTATGAAATCTGTTGTTTTCTGATGTCCATTTGGGTTTAGCAAATCTATATTAAAATCACCACAAATTATTTGCACTTTTTTATCATTTAGGTTGCTAAACATAGCAGCAAGTTTTTCATTGAATGTCTCAAGGCATGAACCTGGTGTCCTATAGATGCAACTTATAATTATATTGTTAGCTTTTTCAACATGGATTTCAATAGTGACACATTCCAATATGTTATCTATGGTGCTTGACATACATTCAATCAGACTACATTTCAAAACTTTATCTACATATAAGGCAACACCGCCTCCTTTTTTATTCACCCTGTTCATTGTAAATAATTCGTATCCTTCCAGTCCCATTTCACTAATTTTCTCATTATCGAGCCATGTTTCTGATATTGCAATTATATTAAACTTTTTTAACTTACTTAAACATTCTGTAATTTTAGAAAAATTTTTATACAGGCTTCTACTATTGAAATGTATGACCGACAATGCATTTGCCATTTTAATATTCATATTGAATTGGTCATCTGTATAGTACTCACAAGTATTATTGGTGTTATTGTAGAAGTGGGTATCTGGGTCAATGTTACTTTCAGGGTCATGCATGTTGTGCTCTGCATAGTTAAACGTTTTGAAGTTCGTTTTCTCAGCGTGTGTGGCAAAATAACCACCTTGACAGTCCTCTTCATAATCAAATTCTTCCTCTTCAATATCTCTGAATGGAAACCTATAATCTGTGTCCAAACTTGTCATTTATGTGTTTTTGTTTTTGTTGTTGTTTTTTGAGCCGTAAGGCCAGAAACACTTTCCATACCCATTGTTCATTATCCAATCGTCACTTTTCCAATAGATTCCAGAGCAGATTCCTGATTATTTATATTGCTCTAAGTCTTTGAGTTCTCTTATCATCACAACTTTCGCTTCTTCGGGATTGCCATTTAGTCTTATCATTACTATAAGTTAACTAAGTCACAATAAGGATTAAATAAGCTGTTTCAAAGTAAAAGGAAGCTGTAAAGAAGAAGAAGTTGCGAATTATTTTTAAGTTTTTGTTTCTGAAGCAGTTCATTCCATCACGGTTATGTGCAGCCAGCGAGGTATGTTAACTGTATTTTGTTTATCGCGCATTTGCTAACTTTTTAAATGTTTATTTGTAACATTTATGTGTGGTCATTCTGTACATTTATGTAATCACAGTTTGACGGTGGATTTTATGGTGGATTGGAGGAGAAGTGTGATGGAAGAATAAATCCACTGGAGGGAGTGATACAGGTTAACTTTTAGTTACCTTCATGAGTAGCAGTGTTCAGCTGGGTTGATGATAAATAAATAAGAAACTTCAGTTGCACTCTTCCCGTTGATCTTTGAGTGATTCTCTGCTCTCCGGCACAAATTGTCCCATTGTCATTTGTCTTGTGTTTTTTATTCATTTATTTTAATTTAAGGAAAATTGTTTTGCTGGAACCAAAGCGATTAAAACTGCACATCAGTCTCAAACTCCCACCTTGTTAACAATTCTACTTTTCCAATAAAAATGAAGTCATTTATACCAGGACTGCATTTCTTGAGTTACACCACAATTCTGTGCAAAAATGCAAAAAAAAAAATTGTTTAGCTCAAGCTCAGCATCATTGTAGCAAGTCACAGCACTTGCTTCATTAATGTATTCAAAGACCTTCCTAGTTTAGTTGCCTGCAGAGCTGAATAAATCAAAAGCCTTTTGTGGATATATTTTTAAAGCTTCCCTAATGCTGCCATCTCTTCCTTATGCATGGAAGTACACCAGTGCAGCAAGCACTCCTTCACTCTTCACAGTTAGACATGGTGAGAATTTTTGCTCAAACAAGACCTCTCCTAGGACCTTCCTCTGAGGTGAAAAGTGCATCTAACTGAAATATGAGTAGGCTGCATTTTGCCACAAGCAGAATCTCACTGCAGGCAGAAGTGTGTAAAATACTACTAACTAAAGAAAAAAAAATCAAGAATGCAAATGGAAGTGTAAACATATGCGCATAGATCAGCACTCTAAGTTGAGTCAAAATTCAGAGATATGAGGAATTATATGGAGCAGAGCAGAAGATGAGCATATGAGTTAGTTAATCAAAGTTGAGTCATACTTGAACAAAAAGAGAGTTCAGATTCAGACTTGATCGAGGCTCCCTGCACTCCAGGCGTTTTTTCTTATGACATTTATTGATGTGTTTAATTATTTATTGTGTTTATTTCTTTCGGAAGAACAAAAAAAAATTCTGGACAAGGAACCAAGGAAATAGGGACTATCTGCTCGGCATGTTGTGAATGTTAAATCTAGGTACATAATACTTTTGCACTGATAAGAACAGAAATCCAGAATGTAGAGCTTTAGACTTTAGGATATACATGCAGATAGCAGATATTAGGCAAAACTAGAAAAGCAACAGGCTTTAGTTGTGGAACAATGTCATAACAAATGGCTTTTGAGCTTTGCAATGACTTGACATAATCATTTGCAAATAAAAACATCAGTCATGATAACATAGAACTCACTTGATTTAAAATTGTAGCATTATATGGCATATGCAAGAGAAAGGCTTTGAGTCTGGTTGTGTGTGTTGTGTGTGTGTGTGGTAAAGTAGATTAGGTGTCCCTCTCATCATTTCTCCCTACCAGGTATAAATCACCTTCATCCAATTATGATAAAGTCTGTAGTCTAGATTACGTAGTTTTAGGATGGGGCAGGAAAGAGATCATTCTTTACAGACATCTCCTCCGGTGAATAAAGGTGAGATTTAATTTGAGCTTCAACAGGGCATGTCCTTTTAATTAATGGCCTCGATCGGCTGCGCAAGAGACAGCGCAGCTATTTAAAATGCCAAATTGGGTTGTTTTTTTGTTTTGTTTTTCTCTTTTTCGTGCAACAGGATCAGCAAACACATACACCTATTCACCATGTCCCTCGCTCTGCTGTCAGTCTCATGGTGGCATCTGTTATTAGCTTTTCCACTGCTGATGAGAATGTAAGGCAGTCCAAAGCATTGGCAGCTTGATAGATTGATGCCTAATGTTAGCTGCAATGTGCTATTAACCTTTTAAGACCTGCACCATGAAATAATTGCCAGAAAATTCAAATGTTTTTTAACATAATCAATTTTTTTAAATTGAGCATTTATTGAACATTCTGAGAATTCAACAATTTACTACATACATATGTGCATTAAGCGCATGCAGCGGTATTGTTCAGGGAATATTGGAGGCCGAAACATGACAGAAATTAGCATCCACAGTTACCATCTGTTGTCCTGGAGGAAGGAAAGGACACAGAAGTGACAGATGGAGGGTTAAAAATGTGAGCTGGTGACAGTTTAAATGTGAAAGAATATGATTTTTTTTTAATAAATGGAAAACACTTTCTGCTCGACATGTGTCACAAATGAGCTTGACTGTGTGACTGTGACTGTACTAGAGAGCTCATAACCATGAAAGACAAGGACCTGAATTATTGAAAGGTCATTATATGTCTGAACAGTACAAAGTGCAAACTGGCTCATGGAGGACATTATTTGACGCACACGTTCTGAGGGATTCCCTCTGGATAAACTGCAAGACTTTATGAATCATGGGAATGACAAAAGGAGATAAGTAATGACTTTCTATTAGTACATGAAGATATCTTCAAATAAGTGTGTGTGTGTGTGTGTGTTAGCATGTGACTTAAAATAGACTTAAAACAGGCAGATTCTCAATAGCCTCGGGATGCTAATGCCCTCTTCTACAGGGCAAGAGGAATCCCTGAATGGTTTAATGAGTATGAAAATGATGTGAATCATATACTTTCGCCTCTGCACTCACAACCCAGCTCAACAGCACTCTTCACCACCATCATCAAGATGACAAGCTCGATGTTGCTCTCATATTGTGGCTGTCTGTTAAATATGGAGGTCAGCCAATTAGCGAGCATAGACTGTACTGGAGAAACAGCTATCTCGGCTCTGTCCAAAAATCTGTCTGTCATCAATTCTAGAGCTCACTGATTCATAAGGTTATGCACATGAGTATTTCCTGCATGACTGGATCCTGACTTAATGGAGTATATTGTGGTTACAATGGTGTTTCAGGCACCCACTGCAGACTTTGGATTAAAAGGATGAGCATGGTAGCTCTCCCACACCTTTTCCCAGTCTCTTTACTAAGTTACTCTAACCAGCAGTTGAGTAGATGTAACTTCATATTTGATGCACACAACACACTTTCCAAACTGTGCACATCGCAGATACTGACCTTGCTGCTGACCTTGAAAGTAACCTCCTGCCATGAGGGCATCACAACAACTCAGTATGCACAATGCTTTCCTCATGTTTGTCTCATGTGAAGAGGATAGATGCTACATACTGAATTGTTGTTGCATTACATTTGGAGCACAGTGGTAAAGGGACAATCCTGGCCACACTGCAGTTTACCCTCAGCAGCCCTTGATAACCTCCCAGCCCTCCCTCTTACTCTCCCCAGCATGCACCGTTACCCACTCGCCCCTTCCAACCACCTTCCCCCGAAACCCACGGGTCCCTGGGGCTACCATTTGTGAATTCATCTCTGCCCTCACAGCCCTGCTCAGCTGTCACATCGCATCTCACACACACAGACAGTCAACGATAACAGTGTTAGGGCTTTTCATATTCCATACACCCATTTTCCACCTCTGACTATATCGAAATGCAGTGTTACCCACAGTCTTTCTCTACTATTACACCATCAGAGACTGCCCGTGCACCCAACACCACAGCTGTGGTTGGGTGGCAAGTATTTTGCTCATCCCTGCTGCGTCCTTTTTTTCCTCATCTTTTAATTTGTCTGTAAAATGTCTGGGAGGTTTGCTTTTTTCACCGGGAATGATGGGCTTAAACTCTATATTGCAACATCACAAACAGTTTTTCATTTAGACTTTACTTTAGCACTGGTAGTGGTGGTGGTGCTGCTTTAAAAATAATTACAGAGAATTATGAATGAATCGTTTCTCTTTCATTTAAACTAAAAAGCCCCAAAACACACATACACACAAATGTCAAGAGTTTCACTTTTACATATTATGCAGAAATTATGAGCATTGACTGCATCTTTTTATACAGATGTTAAAGAAGCAAATTAGGCCATAAAAAAAACGTATATTTTTTTTAGCAGCTGTGGGAGTGGTAATACATTGAACAGTGCCTTGCCTATTTGTGCTACTCTACTTAAATATTACCAAACAACACCTTTTTTTTGGTAACATTTTTTTTTCAAGTGTATATTCTAATGTGGGTTTGTTACATTTGTGACATGAATATATATTTTGGCGTCTTTTCTGTGGACCCATTCACTGCTTTAAAGATTCAACAAAAAAAAAAAAAAGAAAAATGGTAGAATTTTGACTCCCCCACCCATTTTCATGCTTCATGCTTGCTCCCAAAAAAAACGATGACAGCCAAAAATAACAACTGTCTACCCAGCTGCCACCTTTGTTTGTGTTGATGAAAGCAGACAGCTCAAAATCCAGGCCCACATACAGATAGGATCAATTTCTGTTGAATGCGATATAAGTTTCACATAACTGTAAGAATGCACTTATCGACAGCGCATCACCACCCTGCTGGGAGAATACATGTTTTGCTGTATTAATGGGCCTGCAAAATAAACATGAATATTCTGTCCTGTCTTATAAACCATCCATCCAACTCAACAGCTTACCCAGTTCCAGGTTGCAAAGTAGCACCACAACTAAGCATCCCAAATTCCTGGGAGAAATCCTAGACAGATAGTAGTACTTTCCCAACTGGTTGTTTTTGATTAAGAGGAGCAGCACCTCGACTCTGAGCCTCTTCTAAATGACTTAACTTCTCGTTGTATCTCTAAGAGTGAGCCCAGCCAGCCAACTGCAGTAAGAACACAAGGATCCAGGACATTGTGGTTTGGCTAGCAGCCAAAGACAGAGGCTCAGGAGTTCTGATCCCTCAATGCCAAACCTGACTCGAGGGACATATAGGCTAATAACATAAAGAAAATATTATATTGGACTAATCCATTACTCTTCTGCATCACTGCTATTTACATTATTAGTTTCCATGTCCCGCTGAGAACAAAATGCCCTGTTTTGTTCTTGTTTGTCATAAACTAGTTTATTTATATATATATAAAAGTGAGAGAACGTCTAAAATATCTAATGATACGCCTTGGGGATCTGTGTTTTAATGGAAGGTGGAATATAGGGCAAGATACAGGAGAAAAGACTGCTGGGGGAAAGAACATGCTTTTTGAAAGCTGGTCAAATGCATTGTGGAAAGTGCGGTGTAGGGACAGGAGGCCTGGTGGGATATGTCAAAGTGGAAGGAGAGAGATGGGGAAAGTTTGAAAGAAAAAAAAGGCTAAAAGAAGAAGTTAAGGCAGAGAATGAAATAAGAAATCTGCTCCTATTTTTATATTGAAGTACTTAATGACTCTACATTATCCTAATCATGAGCGATTTACCCTTCAAAATGTCTACTGTGAATATAACAGGCATTATATTCATATTATGAAGGTAATGCGTGGACCATTATGGTAGGACTGATAAAATAGTGCACGCAAAATAGTTAATTATATGAAAAAGTTTGGAAGGTTTTTTAAGAGGTTATGTTTTCAAAAAAAAAGGGCATACAATGCATGATGCATATGAGAAAAATACAGCATAAATTATAAATAAATGAAAAGAAAATTCACCAAATGATAGTAAATATGGACATATTCCAAATGACATGCCTCAGTAACAGCTAACTCAAGAATATTTTACAACAGGTCAGTTGTAACCAGTGTTGGTCAAGTTACTTGAAAAAAGTAATCAGTAATTAATTACTGATTACTTCCCCAAAAAAGTAATCCCGTTACTTTACTGATTACTTATTTTCAAAAGTAATTAATTACTTAGTTACTTAGTTACTTAGTTACTTTTTAAAAACATGATTTACAACCTGAATAGGTGATAAAGCGATAGATCTTTCAGCCCAATTCTACTTTTTCTACATAATCCATCATACAAAATGTAATCAAATGGAAAAGTCTCTTTTTAAAACTTGTTTTGTTAGTTTTAATCTTTTAACTTTATGCATGAAGCAAAATTTTAATTATATGCACCATTATCTGACTGGAAGAAATTAGTTTAACATTTAAACCTATTTTCTGCACATTCCAGCACATAATAAATATATATATATATATATATATATATATATATATATATATATATATATATATATATATTAATTTTTTTTTATTTTTTTGTGTTTACACTCACTCTTTCAGATGCAAGTAAAACACAGCAGAAAATAAATAAAGTCAAAGACTAGCGGTCCTTTTGCTCTATTTTCACCTGTAAAGCAGGAGTAGAGTAGGCGGAGGTTTATCCTGGTGCAGGTGTGCTGCAGCGGTCAGTGGAAGGATACCGGATGGAAGGCAGTTTCTCTGTGAGTTTCTCATTACGTCGTAGCTACTCGGTGCTTGCTTGGAAGTTTAGGGTTTTTTTTCGCTGTAAAAAGAAGTTTTCTTCCCACGCACAGCGGACACTAATGTTTTTGTCACTTTTTACGGAATCAAACTCAAAGTAAGGTCAGTACTTCCACGCTTTAAACGCTGCACGCTCATACTCTCTCCGCACTCGATATATGATCCATTGTTGATCTGCACACAGCTGTTGTCACGAACATCACACTCGCTTACGTCACTGTCATGAGACATTCTCGCAAGAAAATCACGGTTTTAGTAACGCAGTAACGCAGCGTTCCTACGGGAAAGTAACGGTAATCTAATTACCGTTTTTGCAATAGTAATCCCTTACTTTACTCGTTACTTGAAAAAAGTAATCGGATTACAGTAACGCGTTACAAGTAACGCGTTACTGCCCATCTCTGGTTGTAACTATAGGGATTTGAGGCATAGGCACACTGTAGGGGTTAATCTAGGTTTTAAGGAGGCTCAGCTCCCAGTCATAAATTCATCGGTACAGTAAGTTGCAATTAATATTACTCGAATATGCTACTTGTTGTCAACTCTTTTCACATTTACAAACCTTATTTCAGTTCAGTACATACTATAATGTTTAGAGTGATATGAATCCTGTCAAATGCTACTATTCATATCAATAAGTATGTTCTTTAGAACGTTCACTGACATTTTTAGGTGTGCTACTGGAAAGCATACAAAGATTTCATGAAATGGATCTAAAATTATCCATCCATCCATGCTCTTCTGCTTACCCTTATTGGGGTATCACCATTTGACCTAACCCCATTGCATGTGTTTTGACTGTGGGAGGAAGCCGGAGTACCTGGAGAACAGGAATACAAATCTTTAGCAAACAAAAATAATAAAGTACATCAGCTCCTTTGCTGGGACCTAGCAATATATCAGCAGACTAGTCGGCTCACTAAAAAGAGCCAGCTCTTTTGGCTCCGAACTGGCTCTTCAGGTTGTTTTGTTGCTTTAATTAATTTATTATTAACAATAATATAAAACTATGCACACAAGGAATTACTAATGTAAGAAAAATTGGTTTTATTAATATATGTTTATATATAAATATATGCGGTGTCCCCTAGAGACAAAACACGTACAAACTCCAAAACCCATTTCTAGCGTTGATTGAACTTCCAAAACAGAGCTACCTAGGTCACTTAAATTACACAATTGAAAGCATATGTGTATTGTTTGTGTATTTATACACAAGCACTCATATATATATTCAAATCATTTAAAAAAAATGTTCATTTACCCGTTACTACCACACACCAAATCCGGTCGTTGGTACTTGCTGGCTTGTGTAGCCACTAGGTAACAAAAGCTCAACACTGTGCCTAGCATCCTGGAGCACTTCTGTTGTATTTTGTACGTGTTTTGGAGTTTTTACGTGCTTCGGGATTTGTATGTGCTTCAGAGTTTTTACGTGCTTTGTCTCTAGGGGCCACCATAAATAGACATTTATTTATTCACTTCACTTAAAATGTAATAAATAAATCATATAATACAAAAACCAGTTATTCACATTTCAACTTTTAACTATTTAAATTTTCAGCTTTTTCCTTTTAAACAAATTTAAAGTGAAACAACACAAAACACTGCAAACCACAACACAATTAAATATAAATTAAAATATGAAAACAAAAAGCAGATGCATATTTTCTGTCATATGGGCCTGCATGAATAAACTTTCTGAATTCTTTATCATCCGCAACTGAAAATAGTTGTGGATGATTACTATATCTTTCTAATGTGACGTTGTTGTCCCTGGCTCTTTCTCTGTCTCTCCCTCCCGCTCTGTTCCTGTGCGTCTGAGTGTCCCCCCTCATCCCAGCGTAAAGCACAAGGCTCGCGTGTGAAGTGAAGCGGAAAAAAAGTGTGAGAGAGAGAGAGAGGGTGAGAGAAAGAACAGCCCCCCAAGGCTCGCGATAAGGAGCCGGCTCACGTCGTTTTCCTCAAAGATCCAGCTCTAAGAGCCGTTCCGTTCGCGACCAACACATCACTAATCTCTAGTGATTTAGGCTACATTAGCTAACGCTTCGGACACTTTATAAGTCACAACATTGACCTGTATTATCAGCACAGTGATGAACACAATGTCTGAAAATGTTACTAAAATACATTATCACTACTACTGTTATTATAATTTTTTTAGTGGTGCTGTGATTAAATTCAGGGGTGCCTGACCCCCTCCAAAAAGAGTCTAAACTCGCCTATGCGCACTGTTAATCCTGTATGACACCATGAACTTTGAGGGAGAAATTAAGCATTCAAAAACAGGACTTAATGATACCCCCATGTACAAATCACAAATGGTAGAACAACTAAAATATGTATAGTTCTACTCATCTTAGACAAAAAACATAGACTTTTTCTACAAATCTAATGAAGTTCAGCACTGATTGTTTGTAGAGCTTTTTTTGGCTTAAAATATTTCCTGTTTTGTTGCTTTTATTTGAAAAGGTTTAAGAAATCATTTTGCTCTCATTGATCCCACGGAACCTACAAAAAAGGAAACCAGTCTGGTATGCGTGACCTCAGGACATTAGTGCACTCATAGTTTTGTGGTGCTTTGTTGCCATCCTTATTAACCTGCTCTCTCTGCCTTTTTGTCTCTCTCCTCTGATTCATTCCAAGTGCTGAAGGTTTGAAAAAGAATCACTGCAGGAATATAAATCCAGAGGAGGTGGCACATGAGCCCGCAACTGGCCTCTTCGTTGTTCTCGCCTCCTACCTCATCTCCATCAGCAAAGGCCTCATTCCATTATTGCTGCTATAGCTTTGTTTATTAAGTACAGGCCAAGTGTGAGTTACCAGCAGTACTGTTTTCGGTTTTGGTTACTTTTAGCTTAGTTTCCCAGAACCAGGTTTAGGGAGAAGTCTGAATACGATGGCCCATTATGCAGCTGGTTCATGGTCTGTTTTGATTGTTTTAGCTGGGGCTACCATTTTGAATTGTGTTCTCGCACTATTAAATAAGTATTTAAACCTGATGGTCAATTTAAAGCCTGTTATGTCAAATGTGTTAATTTTTGGTGGGCTGTGCTTCTACCACTAGCTCAGTATTAAGATGATGACCTGCTGTGTTGGTATAGTTTGAATGTGTCAATATTCATTTGTTTTGTATTGTTTGGCGCCCCTTGTGGGCACCGTTGGTACTTAGGAAGCAGCTGGTTCAGTACAAGTGAAACCTTGGCCCACGCGTGCCTGTAACTTTCCATGGCGTATTATAATCTTACTATTTGATTTGTGCTGCATATATAATGCAAGCATACTGAGTTACTTGTTTAGCTGTGTGTCTATGAATCATTTGTAAATCACGTGCTAGCGAATATATATCAGCATGTCTTTGCTAACTTGTTATGAGAAATAATGCTTGTTCACTGAATCTTATGTTTGGATAGGGCTACTTCGAGATTTATACTGTTGCAGTTTGTCACATTTTACAAAAAAGAAAAAGGAGGAAAAAAGTGGAAATTGGATAAAAGATAGCATGTATACAAAACTCAAAGTAGTGTGTCATTTTAATAGAATAGAATAGAACAGAATAGCCCTTTATTGTCATTGCACATGTACAACAAAAATATGGGTGCTCCACAACAACTGTGCAGGAATAAAATATAAATAGTAAGACAGCAGGAATAAATAACAAAGAGGAGAAATATATAGAATCGAGAGGAATACATAGAAACTAGAGGAACAATAGAAAGGAAAACAATTGAGAACAAAGTGCTTAGAAATAGTGCAAAGGCCTAAGTCAATATGGTCCGTATGCAAGTGGCCTAAGTGATGAGGGTTATTCAGACTGTGGCTCAGATTGGTGATGTGCGTGGGCAGGGGTGGGGTATGGGGGGGATAGTGTTTGTTGACAGTCCAAATGGCCCAGGGGAAGAAGCTGTTTGTGTGTCTGGAGGTGTGGGACCTGATTGAATGTTAAAAGAGCTCAACAAACACCACCAAACACACAGACTGTTTCTGCACAATTTGTGTCTAATATACAGTTGCTGTATGTCCCAGGAAGAGGAAAAAATTTGCACTAATGTGTCATAAATTAGCGCAATCTTTCAGAGATTGGGGGAAAAAAAGAAAGGAGAGGAAGATGAAAGAGTACTTTCAAAGGTAAGGAGTGTTTAGCAGGTCAAATTTTATAAAGCAGAAATTTTAATTTGCATGAAAATACTGTGCTATGGTTGTTTGTACAGTTTAATGCAGGTTGAACTGGTTACTTTGCGGTACTGTGATGAAGTTTACAGTGATGCACTCGACCGGTGCAGAGCAAGCTGTGGTGTTCACGGCCAATGTTAGATCACATGAAGTGTAGTAGACAATTTAAATTTACTGTGATGCTGCTAATTAGATTCACTCACTGAACCTCTGGCATAATCAATGAAGATAATTAAAGTTGTGGACTCATGACTCAAGTGGAAGCATGACCCAACATACACAGTGTGTCATTTTAAAAGATTTATTTTTCAGGAGTTTGGGATTAAACAACCGGAATTTGCAACAGAGAGCCACAGGAGAGCTTCAGTTCACAGAGCAGGAGGAGACTTCTGTAAGAGAGGAGAAGTAGGTTAATCCTCGTTGCCAGTGAAATACTAAAGACTTAGAAATTTGGATTGAATTGGATTCTTACTTGGACTTCCAGGTGAAACTGGCAGCTGAGAAAGCAGCTGGCCAGAGTTTCCCAGGAGATAAGAAGATGGTGTTGGGTGAGCAAGCAGGTGACTTTGCAGATAAATGAAAACACAACTTTCTCCTTTGCTGGAATGGACCAGCTCAGGATTGCAGCTAAACAATTTCCACAGGGAGAAGGCCCTTCAGCTTACAAGCAAGGTTACTAAGAAGCACAGAGAAGTGGCATCATCAAAGGTTTCTTGTGAGGAACTTCAGCTGGTATTAGAGAGGCTGAATATCAAAACCACCACAACAACAGGAGAGTCGTAACTCTCAAAGGCTGAACTGGTTTTTAAAGCCATGTTCCAGTTGCATCGGAAGTCAGAGGTCACAACTTGGGATTGACATCACTCCTGAGTTAGCGCTCTAGTAGGTAAGTGAGAAAAGTGAGGTAGAACAGGATTTGTTTTGCTTTTTAGCAAGGTGGAGCCATTCAGATGTCACTAGCATTACACTTGAGTTTTGCACCCAAGAACACTGATGCAGCACATTTATGGATAGAGCCTGATCAGTGTTCTGTTTGTGGCCTATTTAGCAAATCAAAAATACACAGAATGAGGACAGATGAAAAGTTTTATAGTTTTACTACTTGTTACATTCACTGCTGCTATCTTAACTCGGGGTTGATGGGGCTGCTGGGACTTTCCAAGTTGGAAGAATCAAGATGAAACTCCGACTTCTGCCTTAATCTGAAATGCCTGATGAGGAATAGGTGTGTCAGCTGTACAGCATAAAATTTCCACCAGCAGGCAGAGCCCAAGGAGGGAATTGCCCACCTCCACCTGAGCGCAAAGGTAAGGAAAGAGATGAGACAGGGAGCAAAAGAGGGAGACAAACCTTGAGCACCTAGACCAGGGGTCTCAAACTCTGGTCCTCGAGGGCTGCTGTCCTGAAATGTTTTCATGTGTCCCTTTTGCAACACACCTGAATACAATTAGTAGGTCATTAGCAAGACTCTATAGAACTTGCCTGCATGCTGAACTGGCAATTCAGCCATTTGATTCATGTTACAGCAGTTCATGAGTGAATGAACATGGTGCAATGAAAGTACTTTTAGAAGTAAATTCTTCCAAACACTTACATTTACTTAAATTTACTTGAGTAGGGTTAGGGGTTGCCAGTTCAGCATGCAGTCAAATTCTATACTCTTGCTAACCTACTAATTTTATTCAGGTGTGTTGCAACAGGGACACATGGAAAAGTTTCAGGACACAGGCCTGAGGCCTGGAGTTCCCCACTCCTGGTCTAGGGATTAAAACTCAGCCATAATAGCTATCATAACATCTGCTTTTTGTTGAATAAACTGGATAATTCCACAAAGAGCACTAAAAATTTGAGTAATAGCACAGGTCAGCAGATCATAACATGAACACAGACAAATCAGCTTGAAATAGTTACAAAACTATAAATCACTAAAACTAAAGTTACTCTTTTAGTTATTTCTAAGTAATTCTTTAACACGTTATTTTTACTTTTGGAGTTCTTTAGCAAAACTCTGAATCCAAGGAGAATGCCTGAATCCCTAAAAGACAGGTGTTCTTTTTTTGCCAAATAAAGAATTTATTTTGTCAGTAAAATGCCCTTACAGTACAGAGAGTAAACACTGCAGGTCACTAGAAAGGACTTCAAACACATGCTACAGGCTGGAGTCTGTCAAATCAATAACACCTCCTGTGCATCACTGCCAAAACCACTCTCTTGATGACATTAAAGGCCTGTTGCAGACTGGGAAAGGAACTTTCCTGCAAGTTTGTGAACAAAGTAGCCAAACCTTAATAATTAAGTCACTGAACTTCACACATACCCAACAGAATAGAGACTTGCACTTGATTCTTGAAAGTGAACACTAAACAAAACTTTAGTGATCATCAGAGAGTCATTTTTCTTAAAAGGGTATCCAATCAGAATGTTTAGGCGCTAGAAGCTTTCTATCATAGGTTTATACAACGTGCCTGATATATACAAGCAATTTTTTCTATATCTAAATGCTTTCTATCTAATATTCACATTAACAATAAACACATTGGAGAGCAACTTGGCATTCAGCATCTTGCCAAAGAAAAATGCTGCTAAAGCACACAAAGAAGTGGGGAAAACGACAACGGAAATAGGAAAAAACACAAGGGAAGTGTTTCTGGGGAGACAATAACCCGACAAACCAGTTGCAGGAACCCAAAACATGGTAGGTGTGTTTTATCATGATTCATATAATACTGATGATGGATTTTTAGGCTAATAGTTAGGCTAACACACTTACCTCTCATCTTTTCTTTTCTCACAAAACCGATAGATCCTCCACTTCTTTTAAGTGTCTCCCAGCGCAATTCTTAGCATATTTTGGTTCCTGCAACTGGTCCGTTGGGTTATTGTCTCCCCAGAAACACTTCCCGTGAGCTTTTGGAAATCTATTTTTTCCTATTTCTGCTTTCTTTTTTCCTATTTCCGTTGACGTTTTTCCTATTTCTGTTGTGTTTTGTGTGCTTTTGCAGTGTTTTTCTTATTGATGTCCGTTTGGCCTCTCAGGGCCATCGTAAAGAATACTCTGGCATGCAGACTGCATGGAGAAACCAATCACTCCAACCTTCCGATTAACAAATGACCTGCTCTACCTTCTGAGCTACAACCACCCCGAAGTAACAGTATCAGAGGTTGAAGCACTTTTCACAGATTAATACAAACATTAAAGCATTTCGTATATGGTATCTCAATATGTATTTTATATGTGTAGACACTATGATTTGGGACACTGACAACCAAATGAATCTAACAACCAGAACAATATTTTTGACACAAGACTGGGATGCACTCACTCTTCATAACCCAGGTAGATGTTTTATTTCTTTCTTTCTTTCTAGACAAATGCATTATTTTACAGAGAAAATCAGGCAAAGCAGTGTTTGAAAAGTTGTCACTGTGAATAACTGCCAGAATGTTGTGAACCACTGAACCGTTGCCAGTGTTGTGTCCTGCTGATATTCATTTTTGCTGACAGTCCCTTCCCAAAACCCCCTTATCACCCATTCTTGTGGACATATTATTGTAGCATGTCAAAGGAAGGTCTCTCTCACTCAGTCACAGGGATTCAACCATCCAAAAGCAGACACAAGAGTATTTAGGTGTCGCTAAAGTATTCTTCAATCAGCTGCCCCATTCAGTGTGATGATAAGGAATGAGTTGAGCATGAGAGAAAAAGGAAAACAACAACACAGTGTCACTCGACTTGAGCGAGTGACTGCCTCAAGTTTTTATCGAACTGTGCAAAGCTGACAAATAAAAAAGGAGATGAAAACATTCTGTCAGTTCTTCAATTTCACGCAAGGCTGCCTTGCATCATTGCAGTGTATCCCTATAATAAAGAGCCTTTGCGTTCTGAATAGTGATTACTTCACCTTCACTGTGGCAAATTGCTGCTCATCTAGCTATTTTTAGGATTCCTCACAAACAGCTGTTGACCACAGTTTAGTCACTTAATGAATGAACAAGTATAATGTTGGTTTATTTGCTTAAGACTTTCTTACATTGCTCACTGGCAGCATATTACAGAAGGAGCCACAGAAGCAGGTGACTTCCCATTTTAGCTTTGTCTTTGCGCTTTCCCTATCAGCTGGGACACCTGTCACATGAACATCTCTCTAGGGTACTGCACCCTTGTGAGGGAAAAGAAAAGAAGGAAAAACAAGCAGCACAAGAGGAATTAGGCCGACAAGGACGCCTGTCAAACTGGCCAGCAGGTTGCCTGACACGATCTTGCAACTGTGTATGTGATCAATAATTGCCTGATGTTGCAGACAGATGCACTGACGCGCACACAAGCACACATGTTCCCCGAGCTACAACCATCTCTATTCCCTGATTACCCTAACTCGTTTATTTATGTGTCCACTTATGCCAGCAAGAAAAATGTCTTGCATCAGCATTGTGCCACTGGGCTGTGTTTGCCATTAAGCTTTTGATTGCATTATGGGACATAAGCATGATTGATGCAAGTGGGGAAAATGGTGATGCTGCAGAGGGAGGACAGCACCTCCACGGATAAATCAATCCGTTTGCAGATGGATCATTTTGATCATTGTGTATAGCATTTGCTCAAACCAGGAGTGTTGGAGGAATTGTGAACAATCTAGAATTAAACCACACTTTGGCTACGTTCACACTGCAGGTCTTAATGCTCAATTCTGATTTTTTGATCAAATCTGATATTTTTTGTCTGGCTGTTCACACTACAAATAAAATGTGACAGTAAACGTGCTCTAGTGTGAACCGTTCAAGTCCCTCAAAGTGGCCCGCATGTGCAAAAGAAGACGTCACACACAAGGTGCTGTGTTTACGGAAGTAAAAATGGCGGCTACAGAAATAGTAGACGTTTTTGCAGCGGTCTATCAATTTCTGCACAGTTGTAACCGACAGAATTTTGACAAATGAATTCGAGAAAGAAGGACACTGAGAAAAAAAGAGAGCCCATGCTTTAACAGTAGCCTTGTTTGGAGCAGTGGCTGCTGCACGGAGGTAGTTACTTTAATATTTCTTTCCACAACATATATACAGCAGCACACATAGTCTGGCTTCATATGTCTGAGGTATATATGGACACGGAGCCGTTTAGCTTGAATAGAATTGTCTCCCCATATGCTAATCATGTCCAAAACCTCAGTTTCTGTCCATTGACTCGCCCTGTCTCCAGTTTCCGCCGCCACGCTTTCTCGTTTGTCTACTCCGGCACTGATAATTGGCATCTGTCTTGTGTCAGTGATGCAAAAGACGGATTTAATGCAACATGACCATTCAAACAGCAGTTGTTTACAAAAGAGACATTTTTTGCTTTTCATGTTAAAGAAAGCTGCTTAAAGTTAATAATAGTAAGTCCAGGTGCTATAATTGCAGGCTAACTAAAAGTAATCCAGCTTCTTCACACAACACAGCAAAGTGTAAACTAAGAATGTAAAGAGTAATTACAACAATGCTTGTGGTTTTTAAGTGCTTTGAATGTAAAAACACCACACTAATGAAGTGTTTTAAAGCCAGGAAGTAAAGCTGGGGAAAATGTGGACAGTGTAGGTTGATAGCCAGTATTGCTAGCATATTGCTAAGGTTCAGATTTATAATTAACTATAATTCTAACTGTTGCATTGTGTTCATTGTTGCAGATAGTCCAGTAGCATATGAGGCAATTTTAATCTTTATTTTTTAAGCAGCAACTCTGGTTGTATGAAATGGTCTGACAGCAAGTAAAGCACAAACTTAAAAACAAAAATAATTAAAAGCAGTACGGAGGCTTGCTTGCAAATTTTATATATTGTCAACACAGTTTTAGTGCTTTGTTATAGGATTGTACTGAAATTTTAATGCCTTAACAAACAATAATACTGCTCTCAAACTGCAGTATTATTGTTACTGCAGCCAGTGGGGGTAAAGGAGTAGCCTTTCTTGAGACAATCTTTAAAACTATTCATTTCATTTCATTTATTTATTCATTTCAGGCACAACAAAATACATATACTATGAAGCATCTTACTTATACTTAATGCATTTGGACTGATGTGACTTTGCACATGATGATCTCTTAACTTTAGCAATACCTATGCAGCATGAGTTACCCTTGTGATGTACCCAATTATGAAGTGAGCCATGTGCATATGTCAGGGTAAGCCCTGAACTTACCTTGCTGAAAAGCAAATTTACATTCACTGTACATACATGTACTGCACCCATGAAGAGTCAGAGAAAAGGAAGAAGGTAAGATTAGTTAGACTGGATTCATTGGATTTTGTATGGTGACATTATCTTTTAGCTACATTAGTAGATTTATTTTGTCAACATGCAGAACAATACTAATTGTGTGTATTGACTGTATCTTTATTCTCTGGGTGTGAGGGAGTGTACTAGCTGAAATTTGACATAATCCTCTTTCAGCGTACTATCTTAAATGACTTGATGCCAGATAAACTGAAGCTGACAATAATATGAACATGTACGTGATGTCAAATCTTAAAAGTATTTAGAATTTTTTTTCAGATTTTAGAATTAAATAATGACCATAAATTATGGACGATAAAGATAATGGAAATTAATTTTCATAATGCTGTGTTATTTGATTCAGTTTATTCTTTTATAAAACACTGACTCTTTTTCAAACGGTGGTCCACTAGAGCTCCAAAAAACTGCTCAGCCACAACGGCTGCTTGTTTCACTCCTGATATGCCTTCCAGCATACAACATGGAACAAAATATGGAAATGTTGGCAAGGTAGAAAAAAATTGATTTTCATTGGTGACCTTAAAATGATGTAATTATGCCTTGGGTTATTGCAGTATAAAAAATGAATCTGTCTCTTAATAATCCCCTTGTAATACCATTAGTTCGTAGCCTGATCAACTGAGTAACAAGTAATTCACAGTTGTAATATGGCATTTGCCCTTTACGTTAGGTTTCAGTGCTGAGTCAGAACATTATTCAGCATTGTTATTTCCTAAGCTTCCACCTTAGGGCAAGGTCTGCAGATGATGACTATGACATATGACTCGGTTTTGGTGTTCTTTTTATCCACATATCTGTTTCTAAGCCCTAACAGAACAATCAGCAATAATATCCATTGTTGTCCCTTCTGATTAAAACAGATATGCACAGTCATTGTAAAAAGAAAGTATACCCTCTTTTAATTCTAAGATTTTATGTACTAAGACATTAAAAACACTCTCATCCTTAGCAGGTTGTTTAAATACAACTTTTGATGACCTATAAAACATGACACGATACACTAAGCCATGATGCTGTAGTGCTCTGAGAAACTGCAAAACACCCAATAGCTAAATCTCAGACTCTGCAGCCCTCAGTTAAAGTTGTGAAATGTTAAAGTTCATGATAGTAAAATGAGAAAAAGACTGTGCAAATAAGTGTTTCTGGGAGAAAGCCTCTCTAAAAAGAACATGTTAGCTGAATAAACCATAAGACACAAGACCAAAGTGCAGATGTTTAGCCATGAAGCACAGTGCTACATTTAGCAAAAAACAAACGCAGCATATCAGCACATACACCTCTTACCCACTGTCAAGTATGGTGGTAGACGGATAATGATTTGGGCTTGTTTTACAGCCACAGGAGCTGGGCACCTTGAAGTTCTTAAGCCAACCATGTCTATTTACCAGAGTATTCTGGAGTCAAATGTGAGCCTATGTGTCTCACAGATAAAGCTTGGTCCAATTTGGGATCATGCAACAGATCTGCACATCAGAAAATCTACAACAGAATGTAAAAGGAAACAATGGCACAGTCAAAGTCCAGACCTCTACCTGAAATACTGCAGGGGGACTTTGAAAGAGCTGAACTCAATAAACTGAAGCAATGTTGTAGAGAACAATGGGCTTCCACAACTATTTGAGAACCTTAAAAAAGTCATAGAGAAAACAATTACTTCAAGTTATTTCTGCTAAAGGTTATTGAATAATGGGATTTACATGGTTTTTCACTCACGGCTTCTACATTTTGGCCTAGTTTTTACAAAATCGGTAATGAAACTGTGTAATATGATGTGGTTTTGTTCATCTGAGGTTGGACCTGCTATAGGTTAGATCATATGCTGCGTTCAGTCGTTGTTGTCATTTACTGTAATTTTCGGACTATAAGCCGCTACTTTTTGCACAAGCTTTGAACCCTGCGGCTTTTCCATGGATTTTTCATGATTTCTGTGATATCGTAAGAGGATTTGTTTTGGTTTGTTCTGCTGTTGTACGGCACTACTTTGCCTGGCAGAAGGGCATGTGATCGGACACACAGTATTGGGGAAAAAGAGTGGTATGTTGGTCACATGTCCGTCCGCCAGGCAAAGTAGTGCCGTACGAATTAGCGCGAAAAAGAAACTAGATTAGCAAGAGCAAGATGAGTATTACAGAAGCAAAGGAAGCTTTCATTCACAAACCCTCATTATGGCAAACAAAAGAAATGCATATGATGCAGCTTTTAAATTAAAGGCAGTCGATTTGGCTCTCAGCGAGGGAAATAGAGCTGCTGTATGTACCCCTGGTATAAACTAATCAATGGTGATACGTTGGAGACGCCACCGTGAAGAACTGGCTCAGTCCAGAAAGACAAAAAAAGCTTTCAGAGGAAATAAAAGCAGATGGCCCAAACTTGAAGACTTTATTGAAGACTGGGTGAACACACAGAGAGCAAACGGGCGAGGTGTTTCAACTGTGCAGATCCGACTTTCAGTGGCTTTCAGATTTATGAAACGAAAAGGACTGCCCATCAGGGCGCGGACGACTGTGTGTCATCAACTCCCTCCTGACTACACGGAAAAATTAACAAACTTCCGCAAATTCAGGCTAAGAAAGATAAACGAATATTCCATCGGACCGGACGAGATCCTAAATATGGATGTAGTGCCTTTGACGTTTGACCTGCCCCTCATTAGGATTGTTAACAAGCAAGGTGAATCATCCATCACGGTGAAAACCACTGGCCATGAGAGAACAAATTTCACTTGTGTTCTGGGCTGCACAGCATCTGGGTTAAAACATCCGCCAATGGTGATTTTTAAGCGGATGACTATGCCAAGAGAAGAGATCCCGAGCGGCATCGCTGTTAAAGTCAACAAGAAAGGGTGGATGATGGAAAGCGTAATGAAGGAGTGGCTGCAAGAGTGCTATGGGAAGCCACCTGGAGGATTCTTTCGCCAAAAAAAGCATTGCTTGTTTTGGGCAGCATGAAGAGGACTTTGGTGGTTTTAGTGTACAGGAAGAAGACAAAGATGGCGATAAATGACTGACTTTTCTTCTTGTTAAAGCCGTGTTACTCCACCTTAGCCCAAAAGGTAGGCCGAATCTATTTTTCTGGTGTGCTGTAGGTTATTGTTATACAGTACATTTGTTACTCAATTAAACTGCACAGTACATGTTTCGTACTTGTAATTACCGGTACTTGTACATATACGTAAAAAGTTAAGCAAATATGTACCGGTAAATTGTTTTTCAAAATACCAATAAAAGGGATGTGTTCCCAAACAGCCATCTCTTTCCTGACAATCCCCTTTGTGCACTTGTGCATATTCTCCTACATATGGTAATTAAACATTAAAACACCTGCGGCTTTTAGTCAAGTGCGGCTAATGTATGAACAAAACAGGATTTTTCCTTAATTTTAGCTTGTGCGGCTAATATTCAGGTGTGCCTTGTAGTCCAGGAAATACAGTCCTCTTCTTTTTGCAAAGTCTCTACTCTCATGCAATACTTCTGAGTTTATTTTCATACCTCTGGCTTAGCATTGGACACATTACTCCTTTTGTTTGGAGGGATATAGTCCAGCTACTGTACAGCTGAATAAGGCATGGAATATTCTATTTTCTTCCTCTTCCACTTATTCCTCCAAACCCCTTTTCCTGTCTTATCTTCACATTCTCCATTTTGAGAGAAATGACAAGTTGATCTTCTGGAGCCAGCCAGACATGCTCTACTGGGCAGATTTCTGTGTAATAAGTGACAACTGCATGCTATCCAGTTCCAGCAAATCAACATTCAAGATAGAGAGCTCATTCACAGGCCTTATGGACACCACTGGTTCTGTAAGTGCCCGTTTAATGGGCCAGACACATAAATGCATACACACAGACACAGAGCAGGGGGCATAAAAAAAACAAATGATACTGTCTTTCTGTTCATACCTCACTCGTGAAATTCCACAGATTTTTGTCACCACTGCCATTTGATTATGTATGACTCCAAGAACTAGATGTTTAAAAAAACAGGATATGCCTGCGCCAAGGCTCAAGGGAACTCCTGTGTCCATTAAATAATTCATGGTCGGACAATCCAAAAGAGACAGGTTGTCAGTTACTAGAGTTAGATTAGACTTAAAGAGGAGATGAAATGCTACACATACAATATAAAGCCTAATTTACATTATGGAGCCCTGCTCTGAAAACCTGACAAATATGTAACACTGTCTATGAAACTGGATTTAAGAAATAAGTGTTCAAAGTTTTAAAAACATGTTTAGCACCATCTTCTGTCAGTACGGACCGTGACGTCATGTGGTTGGTTGGTTGCGGATAATTGACTTGCATTAGTTTATGCTAGCTAATTAGTGATAGAATCGATAACTCAGAGGAAAATAAGGACACTAGAACTAAAAATCACTTTTGTGCTGCCCCTAGCTGCAACAATGAGATTTATGTTGAGAAAGCGAGAATATGTATTTTAACTCTGTCTCTTTAGCAGTAACCAGCTCTACGGTGTTTGGCTAGCTGAACTCAAACAGAAAAATCCACCTGTTAACTGTAACGTTTGGGTTTGTAAAGCACTTGAGGACAATGTGGAGGAGAGCCTGGTTGAGTCAGGTGACAGGTTGTTTATCTGAACCGACAAGCTGGAGTCAGAAATTCCCTTTTCTTCCGTGGCGGCTGTACCCAGCAACACAACCAGCTGATGTGAGCAGTGCTATTTTATGCAATAAAATATATCCTTTGCCCAAGCACATCCAAACAGTTTATTACATAGTTATGTTTGTGGTGTCGTGTAGTTATCTAAGTTTCATCCTAGCACGACCAGGGCCGTCATTTTTAAGCACTTATTTCTTAAATGCAGTTACATCTATGTCAGTTTGCTGTAAATTTGTCTTTATATGTGTAGTGTTTCATGTCCTCTTTAATGATATGAAAATGCAAGATGCTTATTGCTGTAACAACGAGCATCTGCAGACTTTCACCTATAGCCTTTTTTAAACTTGCTCTTCTTCTTTTTTGTTTTCTTGATGGACTATCTCACAAAGCATACCCCTAGGTAGAGCTGGTGGCAGACAAGAGTTAGTAACCGTCTGGACACTCACCCCAAAGAGCACCCACTAAGGGAAATCCACCCAATATGAGGCCGTGCACCTATCATATTATATTTCGTGTAAAACGATGATGGGTGGCACCTTTGTTGACAAGTCTACATTCTGTGTGTCCCAAATCCCCATCCTGACTAAATCCTGAAGATCATGGACACATTGTCTCAAACACTCATTCAGCCATCCCTCAGAGGCTGGCTGTGGGACAGATGGAGAGAGGTGAGGATCCAATGATGGAACTGTTTTCCCACAAAGGACTCTTAGCAGCTCCTTGTCTGTGCATTTTGATACACATGAGACTGGCAAAGAGTGAATAACAGGGAGCTTTGTGAGAAGAGATCAGCTGGAAAAAATCTCGAGGGCCACAGTGCTGAGATAAAATAAAGTTATATCTGGCCTCTGTCAGTCATCCAAGTGAGGGTTAATGGTGTGAACCAGTTCACTTTTGTGCTGCTTTTTCCTTTTGTTGATTACAGAAAAAGTTAGACAACAAATGGACATTTAATAAATGATTATCTGTAATGGTAGTGGTTCACAAGGCCACTTAACCTGTGAGCTATCCTGACATTTCCACACTTATGTGGGTATTAAAAGGCTGGAGTCCCCACTTTCCCTAAATAGTAGTGTAGATAGGTTGCAAAGAAGCAGGGTACCATTGTGTGACCCGTGAGTTAAAGCTGAAGTGAGACTGTAAAGGGAAACCACTGATGTTCTCCTTATCTTCAATGATGCCTCTCACTAAATGTAAAAGGGCAGGAATCCAATCAGAAAAAGGACTCTGGAGTAACAAGGCGTGATCTGTGGGCCTAGGCCTATGTGAGTGTCTAACCCAATTACTATGATGCTGGCGGTAAATTGCTGTCCAGAGTGTTTTGCTGTTTTGCAAGGCTCATGTTTTTGTTTGTTTGGTGCCATGACCTAACTGACCTAATTGCAGCCTTGACTGGAAAAGAGGAGTTCAGATGTAAACACAAATACTTCAGAGAAACAGAGTGGAAAAAACGAACACGCTTAGAATTAAGGTTTGTTAAGCAATATAAAAACACTATAACTAATATAGTAACCCTATAGTAATTGCCAGAAATTCTTTTCTTTTTCCCTTTTTTTATTGAACCTTCTGACTATGACACAGACTAACAGAGTATTTTTTTCCCCACAATTTAGAAAAATAAAGAATACTGTCTGGACCTGGTCAGGTAGCAAAGCTGAACCAGCTGTGTGATGCCCATGCAGCCCCTTCTGTGGACACCTACATTTGCATTAATTTATGCTGGAGCTAAGTCAAACAACGGGCTGCGTGATGTCCTGCCAGCATCAGCAATCTCATCTGCTGCCTCACAACCTCACCAGCCGCGTGCTACTGAACCACATCTGACGTGCAGGAGGTGACGTCGAATTGTCCTAAAATATATTCAGTGGAAGCGGCACAAAGTCACAAAGCTACCTCACATGTGTCAACAAAACAAATGAAGGGCTTCTCATTTTAGTATCACATCAAGGTCATGTTGCTTATTATTATCATCAAGTTAATGAAATAGAATAGCCTCCTCTTATTCATGTAGTTGTTTATATTCATTTCAATACAGATTACAGAAAGGTGCACAACAACCTAGAAGTAAGACCTGGAATGGTTTGACCTATTTTAGTAATAATTACAATATTTTCACATTTTATGAATCCAGTCATCACAACAACCATAGCAGCTGCTTTATATTAACAAATAGAGATGGAAAACTTTTTGCTACAAAAATATTTAAGAAGCCAAATTGCTGAAGTTCAGTGGTCATGTCACAAAGTGGAATATGTCTTGCTCCAAGACCTCCGGTTGCCTTTAAGGAGACGTTAGTGAACCATCAGTCAACTTGGAAGGGAGTGCTGCTGATCTCGACTGCGGATAAAGTTAGACAGTTAAAGGAATAATCAGAGGATCTCCTATGGACACACCTTCCATAGAAAATGCATAGTCTGGAAAAAATCTCGAGGGTCACCATGCTGAAATAAATAAAGTTATATCTGGCCTAACAAAGTTAAATAAAATAATTATTTTGTCATGAGGGTGGATCAGATTTCGCCCAAGTTCCTCATGGATGTGTGGGGATAGACAGCTTATTTCCCACTGACTTCCCAGTTGTTCCACCGGAAGAGAGCCAAACACACACAAACACTTACAATACACTGTTTCACAAGATTCACTGAAATAATTGCATTTTAACAACTAACTACATTATTAAGACAACATACTAATATACACTGTACCATATTTTGACTATATAAATATAGTACACCAATAACTAAAAGCATCTCTCATATCATGTGATTTATCACAATTTCGGAATTTTCAAATTGCACGTCATCCTGTTTATATCTGCTCCCTGTAAATGAAGAGGTTACTCACATTAATGTAGCGTAGAGTATAGCTATACTTATACTAAGTGTAAACAGATGATTTCCTGCCTGGTGATCTGGATTTTAAGTGTTGGTTTCTGTCACAGTACTTACCATGTAAACAAAGTCCAGTGTCACAGTGTGGAAACGAACAACGACAGTGATGTGTACAAAAAGCACAGGTCTCTTGCTTCTCTGTTGTTGCTGTGGTTATTTAATGTGTGTTTGTGTGTGCAAAAAAGAAAAAAGATGGAGAGAAATGACAAAAATGCAACATTTATCTGCCTTTGAAAAAAAATCTCCTTTCTTTAATCCACATTTCTAAACAGAAAGGTTTGGTGTAAAACAGAGTCAAGGCAGTATCCATGTCTGAAAGATCTCCTTGTGCTCTGTAACTGCTTTTGCTGCCATTAGTCCAACCAGCTCCTACTGTTCTGCGCAGGATATTGCCCATCATCATCACAAGCAAGGCAAAGGCCAAAAACACAGACCATACTTTCTTCTCCACAGGCCCATCTCTGCGGATGCCTCACCAACAGATGTCCAGGGATTACCCAGTCCCTTTGGAAAGGCACTGGCTACGGTTTTGTTTGTTAGTTTGCTTTACTCATTTTTCAAGTATTTTTAGACAAGGCTGTGCTGAAATGCAGAATCAGTGGGTGGAACAGAACATCTAAAAACCACAGGTCTTCCGCTTTGACAGCAGGTGATGCGTCACAACCACTGCACGTCTGGAATATGGCACTGTTTTATCTTCCATTAAATCCTGTATACTGTATGACGAACAAAATCATTTATAGTTAATAGGACTGAGTATGACATTACTCAGGGAATAGCAATCAAGCTGTTTGTCCTATAATCATGATCTTAGTGTTTAGTATGTATTTTGTTCAGTGACTAAAGCTATTTATATACCATTTAACATGCAACAGTGAGTCATAACGTTGTGATGACTCATTGAAGTCTCAGTCAGAGCATCTCTATAATGGCAAGACTTGTTGGGTTCTCCCAGTCAGCAGTGGTAAGTACAAAAGGATATTAGTCCAAACTATTAACCAGGCTGAGAAATCCTGAAATAATTCTGGTATAAGGCAACACCAACATGGATGGATTAATCCCTTCGTAGGAGATGCTAAAAAGCATCTTTGTATAAATGTAGCGGTGCTAACAAAGATATTATAATTATTATTATTATTTTCTGTAGTCATTTATATTTGGTGATATGGCTTCATTGTGGGGACTCCCTGCCCTTCACTGTAAAACCATGAAAAGCCTAATGCAGGAAAAGCATGCTTTCCTGCTCTTCCATGTACATACATAGAAAGCCTAAGGCAGGACCAGAGGGAGCACCCCACCTCAACTACCACTTCTCAGCTACAGAGTAGAGCAGACTTTAATACTAACAAATATGAAATTAATTTAGAGACAGCCCTAAATGTGGGAGCTTTGGTAGAGACACGTTACAAAGCAGCTTGCCAAGGAAACAAGTGTAAAAAGCAGCTTATTCTGTGTAGCCAGCTGGATGTGTGTACGATGTGAACGTCTCAGGTGGCTCTATGAGACATAATATGTATAATAACCTGTAGGGTTGTCCCAAATAGATTTTTGTGGGGTACTGTGTGATCAAACCAAAAAACTGGAGGAGATGGTGCTCAAAATTCATCATTGTCTTGAGTTAAAGACCAAAAAATATTGTTACAATTAAAAATGACAGTTTAAGACAGCAGAACAGTTTCATGTTAAATCTAATTTTCTCTCAGGTCTTTCACTGCTGACCTGCAGGGCTTAGTAGCCCTTTGACCTTGTCAAAAGTAGAATGCAGATGCCTAAAATAAACAGCCAACTTCTGGTCAAAATATCATAGCAAGGTGCAATATTCATACTTGTTCCTGAGAAAAAGGCACATTAATACATTTAAATACAAATGTATTACTAAATTTAAAACATTTAGTAATACAAAGAACCCAGAACCAAGTGTCAGGGCCAAATTGCATCGCTCATTTGACTAACAATGGCACCCTTTTGTGTTTCAATATTGTCAGCCCAAATGACTTTGTAATTTTGTTCTTTTTCATATGCAAACTAAAGCCTGACATGATATAAATCACCATTTTTAAATATATAAATCATGTTACACATTGTATATGATACAAAGTGACATAACTATAACACAGTTGGTTATCAGTTGTTGGTTTTTTTTGCTTTATATTTGTCTGCAAAGTATTAATTATATGGCCAAGCATATATATACTCAAAAAACAACAACAAAACAGCTGTTAAAACAAATAAAAATGCTTTAGACCACCTTTTACATCATACACAATGATTTGAATATATAAGGTCTATTATATAAGGTCTATGCCCCGCTAAAGTAGTCAATATGCTAGCTAATTAAACAATTTAGTTACAGCAAGTACAGCTCATATCTGAAAATTAAATTGTTAAATCCGAAAACTGTCAGATGAAATATTGCCAGAATGGACAGGTATGGAAAGTTGGTGCTCAAGTGCTGTCGATGCTGAGGTCACGGTGTCTCGCAGAATTTCATTGTGTGCTGCCTCTTCTTCTGTCCCCCCTCTCTGTCTGTCTTTAAAGCTTTTCTGCCTGTCAATTATCTATTCCCACAATGAGTCTCTGCCATCTGGCTATCTGATGTACTGATGTAGATTAATGCCACAGAGACCCATATTAAGTCATAAGAAAAAATGTAGTTAACCCTTGCTCGCAGGAGAATCCATTTCTGTCACATTCATTTGCATACTGTTTATGTTCTCTGCCTCTTACACATCAATTAGCCTTTCGTTTCACTCAGCTGATTCTTGCAAATTATTCTTTTGCAATGCCAAACACAAAACTAAATTCTCCACTGGACTAAAGTAAATATCGATCAATAAAACTATAGAGCAGTTTGAAGTGAGATTTTAAAAGCAGTGGCAGGAAGGTGTTTATAAATGCTACGCACACTTTCTCACACATATAATCACTCATACTCTAACTGCTGCTTCAGGTAAAAGGAAGACAACCAGGCCAGCAGCAAGGTGGCAGCCTCCAAGCCAAGGTGACCCTTTTAAATCTATCAGCTGCTCATAAGTATGCGCACATCTCAAGAGGCAACAGCATGCTCACTTATTGTAAAGTCTCTCTGGCATAAAGACCAGTAGTGTAGAAAGCATTTGCAGCCTTTACTTACATAAATCTATAAATATATATCTGTGCGGGTATTGTTATGCAATCAAGCCTACTCTTAAAAATGGGAACTTAAATAATAATAAATAAAAAGTAAAATGTAGAGGCAATGCAGAAAAATGTACATATTGTACAGTAATGTCATTAGTTTTCTTAGGTTAGTATTGGTCTTGCATTATTGTAAACTTTGTGCTCATTTTTAATTAGTTTGTATTCAGCTACAAGTTGTGGCTTCAAAAATGTTTGTATGTATGAACAGATTTTTAAAAAAGCAAGTGGATGAATGGATTTTCTATTTCCTTCTTATACTTTGAATTTTCTAAAAGTATTGAGAAGGCTGTTGTAAGTGGTAAAGGATTATCAAGGGCCAATTTTCTGTTTGTTGACTGTACTTGTATAAAGTTTAGTCAAATGTTAAGTGAGTTCTACATAAAAATAAAAACAAATTCTTTGCAGGTTTGTCTCCAAAAATCTTGTTTTCTTTTTTAAATAATGAATAAATAAAGTACCTTGAGTAGATGTACACACTTCCATTACAACATTACAGAGAAGACAAGCATGCACAGCTCAGCTGGATGTAACCTGTATATCGGTGACAGATAAGTGCTTAAGCAAAATGTATCAAAAGAAATATGAATCACCTCAAAGGGCTGCTAAAAGCCACTGACTGTATCTTTTTTGTAGTTAAAGGTGGGAGCAAAGCATATTCAAGTGTTAATGTGCAGTAAGGACTTTCCAGCCAAGGTCCTCTCTCAACACAGCTATAAAAGAAAATATATATATATATATATATATATATATATTACATCATCTTTCGTAGATGTAATTAAAGAGATCATCCACTTGGACTGAGAGGCTAGCCCATGCTCCCTAATATGGCGCTAATTGAGGCAAACCCTCTCGTACTTCAGAGGTCACAAGGTTCTCCTCCCCTCTCGCCATAAATGTGCAGCCACAGCTGGCAAGAATCATCCTTCACGAATTGGTAGAAGCATGTTGACAGAGGGATGAGAATATATTCAATGAACCATAATACCTCTGGGTCAGTTTCACTGACGTGCTTGTCCTTGGTTTCTTGTACTTCTATAAATGGTGGCACTTCTTCATTGTCTTTGCCTCCACTTTTTTCACACTTTGAAGCCAACTCCAATCTATTCTCCTCTCGCTCACTCTTACCTCCCGCTGGCAAGATCGCTGGCTCTTTCCTCCAGTTGCTTTGAGCAAACTAATTACAATAACTACACCTGCGGGAACCATTTTTTGGTTTGACACGTTGGCTAATAAAGAGCGGCGATTAACTGCTGTGATTTATTGTTCACCTTACTGCAGTCATGTGTCATTTAAGGGGTGTCTGCTCACAGATTCTGTAGATACAGGATATATTGTAGTTTTATTTTATTTTGTTGTTATTTTTTGGTTTTAGTAATATGCCATAAATAATCCAATAAATTGCATTTTTCTTTTGCTGTAAAAAATACTGTTTTAATATACATGTGATTTAGTATCATTAATAGACACAGACTTTCCAGTTCTAAGATGTTATATAACACACGACCCTAATGACATTGGCCAGTGGGCACACTAATATGTTCAGTAATTGTATGCACTAAGTAAACAGTGCTCCAGCTGAGAAATTAGCCTGAGGAGCACATAAACAAATTGTGTCCCTAAGCTTGTTAGCCCACCCCCTTTCACAGACTAATTACGACAAAGTTTGACTTTTCCATAAAATGGTCAGTGTTTCCCTGAGAACACGAGCACAAAAGCTCCCCTTTGAGTGACACCTGCCAGCAGACAAGGCATCTATCTGCATTCCCATTAAGGCAGATTCTTCAGGGCAATAGACTCTCCTTCCGTTGTCCTTTAAAATCAAGGTGGAGAAAAAAAATCAATGCTGCTCTACTGTGGTTCTGCATCCGCACATAGGATGCTGAGTGTATGGAGGTGGCAGGCATCACCAGGGGACAGGCTACTGAGGCTATCTGGAGGAAATCAATAAAAAAAAAGCCCATAATAATAGCAGTAACAGTGTCACAATGTTGCTGAGAGTATTTTCTTTTAGTGTATTGATTTATAAAGACGGAAGCCTTATCTTCACGTGTCAATTACAGCTTTGGAATATAAAGAAAGAAAATGTGAGAACTGCAGGCACTGTTTCAGTCATGTTTCCTTTACTGCTCCAGTAATGGCAAAGGGATTTGATTTGGCTGTCCTATAGTCGCTCAGAGGTCCCAATATATCTGCCAAGCCAGAAATGGAAAAAATCTCTTGGAAAGACCTGGAAAGGAAAAGGTTCCTTTGTAGAAAAGGAAAATGATGAAGGCAATCACCTCATGAGTGAAGAAAGATAAGGAGCTCTGAACCAAGGCGCTTTGCTCTTACGGTTTAGCACACTTGACCTCGTGGCCTCGTGAGATCTTGCAGCCACAGTCAAAGCTTATTGTTAACTTTTTGGGTCTCACCAGTGATGACGACTTCCACACATGATAGTTTCATTTGTTACATAACAATGTGTGCTTTTGTTTGTAGAGTCCAAACTCACCGACATATATATGTTCACGTGAAATTAAATGATCATTTTACTATATATAATATTGTGGGGCATTATAATATCACATAAAATTAAATAGCCCTAGTTGTCCTGATCATGATCTGACAATGATCTCGGATGTTGTTCCTGGGATCTGTTGGAGCCACTCGCCTAGCTTGGAAGTCACTGCACCGAGTGCTCCAATTACCACTGTTACCACTGTTACCTTCACCCTCCACATCTTCTCGAGCTCTTCTCTGAGCCCTTGGTACTTCTCCAGATTCTCGTGTTCCTTCTTCCTGATGTTGCTGTCATTCGGTATCGCTACATCGATTACTACGGCCGTCTTCTTCTGCTTGTCCACCATTATTATGTCCAGTTGGTTAGCCACCACCAATTTGCCCGTCTATATCTGGAAGTCCCACAGGATCTTAGCTCGGTCATTCTCAACCACCCCAGGGGGCGTCTCCCATTTTGACCTCAGGACTTCCAGGTTATACCCGGCACAGATGTTTCTGTACACTATGCCGGCCACTTGGTAATGACATTTCATGTATTCCCTGCCAGCTAGCATCTTGCACCCTGCTGTTATGTGCTGGATTGTCTCAGGGGCATCTTTACACAGCCAGCACCTGGGGTCTTGCCTGGTGTGATAGACCCCAGCCTCTATGGATCTTGTGCTGCCATGATTAATGCCTCTGCACTGCCTTTCAGTCCAGGTTTCTGGATTTGAGACACTTATTCTTTCTGCCTTATATATATATACTGTATATATATATATATATATATATATATATATATATAAAATTAGGTTAATTTGAGAGCTTGTGAGTGATTTTTACATTGGTATTATAGATACATGAATTTTACTGCATTATAGGCACTAAATCTTCACATAGAAGAATGCTAATTTGTGCTGCATCAATTCACATCTAAACACTGCATTTATTATTTATTCATTTTATTTATTTAAAAGGAGCTACTCTTCTATATGCCAGTGTTAGCCAGCTGGCTTATTTTCAGCTGCAGTTCTTTGGTGTGATGTTCCAACACCATGCAAAGCTGACCATCTGGCAGCATGCAAAGGACGTGAGGCAAGTTAACAATAATTTACTAAAAAACTGTTTTAATTCTAATAATAATAAAAAACACATATCTGCTTTTCCATAAGGGAACACTTTTTTGTTACATGCATTTTTTTTAAATAAGGCTGTCACATGTGCCTAGCAAGTTGCACTGATGGTGCCAATGGCTTTCAGCTTTAACACTTTCGTTTGAAAATATAGACACTGACTAATCCTTGTGGAATGAAATCATTGGTTGGGTATGTCGCAAGTTTTCATTCGGCTAATGTTGGGCAGTTACCTACAAGATTTAAATTCTTTAGTGCCCAAGGACATTTGCTGCCCTGTTAAAATCTCCATCTGTCCTGTCCCATCTGTGTAGAAACAGAGATTTGCTCTCTGCTTGCTCACAGGTGAACGTGTCCGGTATTCAAGGTGAGCAGCGACTGGCACACAACGACTGCTACTCTTGAAAGAGACTTTCAAATGCATTGTTTTAATAAGGAAATGGCTGCTGTACACTGCTGGTAGTGCTAACCCATGTCATTCTCACCCATTACCTACTGAAAAACAGGCTCGCCACACATTACTGACATAAATCAATAGTCTGTTGATTTTTTCCTCTTTGAGGCTTCCTTTCTGAAGAAACCTTGCCACAGATAGGAAAATCGGCTTCCTGAAGACACATACTAATGCTTATTATTTTTAATATTCATACTCAGATTAATTCTATTGGATCACCTTATAAAACAGGAAAACAACTGGGCATTACATGGGCTATCTGTATAGGGAACATGCTGAAAAAGTGCTGCTGGGCTTTTTTTCTCTAATATCAGCAGCATGTCAACAGCGGGACAGTTACTGAAATATTCCTTCTAAAGTCATAATTCCACTGACTAAGCATTGTGACCTTTTTTCTAAAATTCAACTGACTAACTCAGCTGCTGTATCATTCCTCATTTTGTTCTATTCAGAAAGACACAGCAAAAAGAGAAAGCCATCTGGCCGTCAGCAGTGCATCGATATTATTATTAAAAACATCTCAAACACAGCATTTCTCTCATAAGTTCCTGCCTCATGTCCTATTAAACAATCAACACAGACCCATTCACATTTGTCTTGATTTTTTTTTCATCTTTAATGTTTGAGGCAATCTAGACATCTCTTCTTAAAAAAAATTAGTGGCTAAAGTGCTTCGGATCCTGACATCAAAGAACAAGATGCACTCGTGTCCATGTGAATTACTTTATAAATTCCAAGGAAATATATTCCTATTTGGGCTTTTTACTGTTTTTAGCTTTTAAGCCTTCAAGTGTGGACAGATCCTATGCTCCTTTGTTGTCAGTTCTATTCCACTCAGCACACTTTGAGCTGTAATTGTGCCTGTTAGACAGAGGAAGTCTTAAGAAGTTCTACAAAGTTGCTGCCACAGTGTAAAAATGTGTGACTCATTTACAGTGCGTGCACTTTGGGTTAAAGAGGACGCTGAAGCACGGTCTGCAGAGTTTTCACTCACAGCAACTATCCTATGTATTTTATGAACTAGTTTCCATGAGACCTAAGAGAAACAGTCCCTAAGGGGCAGTTTCTCTTAGGTCTTGAAACACGTTATCCTAGATTTTTACATGAAAGCTTTGGCTAGATCTGCATAGAAAGAGGATACGGGCTGCAGTGGCCCTATTGTCTCTGGACTGAGTCCACTGAACACAAAGTGCAATTTCAGCATGGTTTTTCAGCGCTTTTAAATATGATTTTTTTTCTTTTTACTTTTGTTTTTCAAAACTAATCTCAACATCGTTGAGACAACTGGGTAATTTAATTTTTCTTATTTTTCTAACATGGTATTTTTGTTCATTGGAAATTGGGACGGGACTTCAGCTCAGCATCTTTAACGCTGGATTTGCCTGCTGTTAAGAAACATTTGAGTTGTTTTATGCCAGTCACTTTTATGCTGGCCACATATTAAGGCATAGACTTATGTACAGACTGAAGAAGCCCATGCACTTGATTTGATTTCACTCTTGGTAAATGTGTTGGTTCTCAGAGGCATCAGTAGAAAAATCATTATTTTGATTCAGTGCAAAAATCAGGTTGATGAGTGATTTTTTTCATTTTACAAATTAGCAGAGTATATCTGATACAATATACATACTATTCTTTGATTTTAAGAATTGTTTTTGTTCCTTTGATAAGACACCATCTTGATCTAATTCTCCAGCTATATGCGGCACCCAGGTTTGCCTGTGAGTCTTGAAAGTGGAGTCACTGTGTCAGGAAGTGAAGTTTTAAGCCCTGTGGAGGACCAGACTGGAGCCTCATGGCAGCTTCGCAAAAGGAAGCTTTATTTTTAGCAGTTGAACAACAGGAAGGAGAAAAGGAGGCCAGTTCTACCTGGCAAGATATGTAGGAATGATGACATCGGCTCAGTGGAGTGTAAACTGAGCATGTAGAGGTTGGTACAGTTTGATAGGTTGAACACTGTTGGGGCATGAAATGCGAGTTGAAGAGAGAAAAGAAATAGACAGTGGAGCAGTGACAGAGATCCCAGAGCACAGAACTCAGGTCAGGAAGTTCCTGTGATGAGCAGTCACAGGATTAGCTTATAGGATTTCAAGAACCATCCCATAAAGTACAAAAATAAGAAGTGCAGCATACACCATATTAACACTGGCTCATAACCCCAGACAAAGTCATGACAGTCAAGCTATTTGGACATATTTTAATATCAAAAACTATTGTTTGTATCACTAAAAAACAGTAACACCTACAACAAAAACAGCAAGATTTAGCTTCCTAAATAATTCCTAAATAACCCGAGTAAGATTCCTCTCATACTTATATTTAACTTATAGTCATAATATTATCTTTTGCACTTTTGAAGCTTCTGACACGTTGTTGACTGGTGACCTGGTTATCTTCTCAGATTTCCTGATTACTCTGGGTGTTCAAATAAGCTTACCTACTGTTGGGAAAAGGTAAAGGATGACTAATGGTGCTCAGATCACCACTTGTGAGTGGCCCACAGAACAAACCAGAGTGCTGAAGGTTTGCCTCTCACCTTGACGCTTTAGATGACCACAACTCTTTAGTGGTCAGAGATCACAGACTTTCATGGCTGCTTATTCCTATAGATTTAAAATGCTTGGCTTTAAGTAAAGTATTTAATTGTTGAAATAACCCCTGGTTTTTTGCTGTTGTTGCTGTTTTTAATAACTGGAGTTCTCAAAAGGTTGATTCTGTTCATCTGGACGTAGCGTTCTCAGTGGGACAAACGTTTCGTCACTCATCCAAGTGACTTCTTGAGTCTCAGCTGACTGCAGGTTGTTCATTCAGTGGACTGGTTTCAGTTATTGTGCAAATGTACTGTTTATAAGGTTTATAAAGTTGGGGAAAGCTTTTGGGATTTACTTACATGGATGATTGAGCATGCATCAAGATAAATAACTGGAGTTGTTTAAACTCTGAAACTCTGAAACTCACTCTGGAGTCCTCCTTTGTTTCTCTGTATATGTCCTCCTTTGGCCAAATTCCAACATTTTGACTTTATGCACTCAAATGTCACTTTCACTTGTCATGTATCGGTGCTAAAGCCTGCTGCTTTAGAACCAACATCAGCTTATTTATGCTTTATCTTCCAGGTGGATCACTGTAATCATCTCTTGCTTGGACTTTGTGGGAGGAAAAAAGCTCACATTATGTCTGAGAGGAAATCGAAGATTATCCGAAAGCTTGTTCTAGTTGAATTCAGTGGAATGGCTAAATAGCTAAATGGTGCATTTCTGATTTGGACACTGGCCTCTACTAGCTTCTGCCCTCTACTATGATCCGTTGCTGAACTGTTGCTCTGCATGTTTTAACCATTTTATACTGGTTTTCAGTGAGTTACAAATATATTTTAATGTACAGCTATTATTAAATGAATGAAATTTTGACAAGTCATGATACACCTCAGAAAATTGAAGGTTTTGGATCTTAAATCCATGCATGGACTCAGCTAGTAGAGGCAAGAGTCCAAATCAGAAATGCACCATTTAGCTATTTCGCCATTCCACTGAATTCAACTGGAACAAGCTTTCAAATGATCTTAGATTTCCCCCCAAATGAGTCTATTTTCCTTTCAGATTAAAACTCTCTTTTACAGTATGTGCCAATGAGATACATACATATACATATATACATTTATTGTCAGTGTTTATCTTCACTTATATGTTGTATGTATTTTTGCTGATGTAGATTTGTTTTTATTGCATATGTACCAAGATATATATATATATATATATATATATATATATATATATATATATATATATATGTATATATATATATATAATTCCTTGATAAAATAGATATATTTTGTTAGGTAATAATAATATATATATTTTAATAAGAGTCTCAAATAGTTACCTTTGACCTCTCTGTTTCCCAAAGCTTTTGTACGCACTCAAGTATGCTTTGCTGACAGTGCTCAGAAACCGTGCGTGACTTGTATGCTGAAATCTCAGACTTGGCTCAGTGTGTGACTGGTGGTACTGCACACTGGAGATAGCGCTCATCTCAGTGATAGCCTCTTTTCAGCGATTTGTTCAGGTACCAGAAACCAGTGAATTCATTGCTCGTCTTATGACAGGCTGCAGATATTGTGCCTGCAGAGTTTGGCAAGGCGGGCTTTTCCTTTGCTTTATTGTTAGTTATGTTGTTTTGAGCATTGGTGTAATAGTGTGTGAAAAGACATCCACTCCGAGCCACAATGTAAGCGTTCAGCTACAAAGTGGAAAATACAATATGTGCTCAAACTGTTTGTACGGCATCTATTTGTCATCCAAGATAGCACAGCACTGCTTTTTTCACAAAAAGAATGAGTTGCATCCTGAAAATGTTTAACGTTTATTAAACTGAGAATTTAACAACAACAAAAAACAATTTGATGTTCAGTAGCCTACAATGAGAAGTTTAAACATCCTCTGTGTAGGTTCTCATTTCTAATCATCTAACAATACAAAAAACAAATACAAATGTCAAAGTCTTAACCCACATTTAAGCTTTTTGTTTTGCTTGTGAACCACCTGTATGCTGCACAAACCTTTGTCTGACCCACCTTCAACCACCTGCCTCTTGAAGTACTGCCAGCACTTTAGATGCAAATAACATATCAGACCAAACAATACGGGAGCCTGTTCAGGGGGCAGTTGTGTAGATAGAAAGCAGTGAATAATTTAACAGCAAATCCAATCTGTAAGTCACAGGGGTGGCGTGTGTGTGTGTGAGTGTTAACCTGGCTTACAAGGAGGTGCTTCAGGGGAAGGCCTCCTCTTCTTTTCATTACAGAAGGCAGATTGGGAAATGGATCAAGCCCTGCATTCATTAGTGTGCACAAGGAGGAGTGATTATGGCACATAGACTTCCAATTCCTCACCTGTCAGGATTCTCTTGCAGGGAAGTTTTTATCAAGTGGAAAATTAATGTTCTCTACCATAAACACCTTTGAATTTTGAGCTCTCTCCAAGTATGACAACCATTAGCAGTTTAAGTGGCATTAGAAGCAATTAAAAGAAATGACAGGGAGGTAATCGCTTGGTACCCAGAGCTATCGCCTCCACTGATGTGTCTGAAATATTCATAGGGAGAAAAAGGCTCTGGACCGGGTTCAGGCTCTAATTAAATGAAAATGCTCCAAGTAACTCAGATGTCATGGAAACAGCTTGATGATAAAGCCCGAGGGGAGGAAAGGTCAAGTTCCAAACCTAACACTGGACAACATGTGTACAAGTTATCTAAGACTATCAATCCTAAGGCAAGTTTTCCATTTAGAAATCATTGCAAAAAAAAAAAAAAAATCTTTGATTGTGCTTTAAAAATATAAGAAAGGTTTTCATCTCATCTGATCTCTTTAATAACAGTGTTATAAATTAGAGTGCGCAATGAGCCAATTACCAAACATCTGATATCTCAATTCTTCCCAACTCGTGCATTTTTCTTGTTTCAAAACGTTATCAATAAATAATGCTGGCAGCATCCGGGCGGTGAGTGAAATGCAAATGAGATTTGGTTTCTGTCTCCCATGTTCCACCGTTCACTTCTGGTCTTCCAGGGAGTTATTTTTGAGGCAAATTTGGGTCACGACTCACAAGGTGTTATTTTTAAACATCAGCCCCTTTAGCCAGTGTCTGAGCTACAATAAATTCAGCCAGGCTTGATTTGCATTTTTTAAAAGGACAGCTTGGAGAACTGGTGTACTTTGTTAGTCCTGTTGCTGTCTTTTCTCTTTTCCTCCTCCTTAGATGCAAGCTATTTCAAGAACGTGGACAGAAGCGTGATGTCTTGCTTTTGGTGGGGTCTGTTGTGATGTGGAATGAGACATGTTTGAAGATGCTGCGTCTCGACGCCGTCATTCTCAGAATACTGAAGAGCATTCGGCTGACTTGTATGCTTGCATAGCACTGTGCGTCACACAGACTGGCTTTAATTAGTTCCTTAGTTCTGTGTTACAATCTTCAGTGTCTATATTTGGATGTTGAAAGGCTCGCTTCTCATATTTGTTCCGCAGTTTAACTTTTAGCCATTAGAGTTCGGCTCTGGTGACTGACCGCATTTTGGCATTGGGTTAAATTACTTCAAGGCTGCAATGGGCGTGGGTGTCGCTGATGGCTTTTCCACTTGACCCCTTTTCCATTACAGAATTTGACAGAGCTAGTATTTAATATTCTGGCACTATTCTGGGCCTTTCAAAAATCCAATTAGACTCCCGAATTTACTGGATTATGACATAACCATTTGGGATTTAAAAAGCCTCTATTTAGTCTTTGTAAAGGAATCATCGTAGATGTTTGAGACGGGGAAAATTTAATTGCAGCTCTGTTTATGCGCAAAAGGGTACCAATAAAAAAATCTTTGTTGGGATGACAGATCTTGCACATATTATGTTTTTATGCAAATTTTACATTTATTAAATAAGCAACTTTGGCCTATTACAGTGGGAGAAAATAAGTATTTGACGTCGTGCTGAACTTGTACGTTTGCTCACTTACAAAGAAAAGAACAGTCTCAAATTTTTAAGGTAGTTTCTGGATCAACCAAAGATCCAGAAAAAGAACACGTTACATAAAAGTTATAAATTTATTTGAATGTCATTGAGTGAAATAAGTATTTCATTCCCTAAAGTCCAGCCACAATTCCCTGATGTTGCACACAGATTACAATCAATTGATCGATTACAGTCTGGAGCTCCATGCAAAATCTGATCTCGTAGAATTAGGATGATTACTACAAAGTGGCGGATGAGCCCAAAACTACAAGAGAGCAGCTTGTTAGAAAATCTGAAGGCAGCTGGGACCGCAGTCACCATAAACACCACTGGTATGATTACTAAGCTGTAATGGACTGGCCAAAGGAGGAGACAGAAGCCACTGACATGAAGACGAGGAAGCTCCTGACCATGCATGGAGGGTTTCACCCCAAATCCAGCATCCTGAGAGTGTAGGCTAAGCAAAGGGATGGAGGCCAAGGACTGGTGTGTGTCAGAACCACTATCCAGAGACAACAAATATCCACAAGTACAGGGAAGATGGTTACAACCTTCAATGTGCTTAGAGCAGCAAGGAAAAGAGCAATCATGGAAGGACAAGCCCCTGCATGGTATTTAGCACCGGTAGAAAGAAGAAGTGGCTCAAATCCAGAAATCCTTCCAGTTGGTGGACAAAGCTGGACTAAAAGGCAGTGCAGAGACACTAGTCATGACAGCACAGAAACAAGCCCTAAGTACCAGATCCATGAAAGGAGGGGTCTACCACATCTTTTTGCAGTCTGCAAATAGGCCAAAGCACATAACAGCAGGGTACAAGATGCTAGCTGGCAGGGCATACATGGAACCATAACCAAGTGTTCAGCATAGTGTACAGAAACATCTGTGCCAAGTATGGCCTGAAAGTCCAGATGTCAAAATGGGAGACGCACCCTAGGCTGGTGGAGAATGACCGAGCTAAGATCCTGTGGGACTTCCAGATACAGACGAACAAACTAGTGATGGGTAACCTACCGGACATAGTAGTGGTGGACAAGCAGAGGAAGGCGGCTGTAGTGGTAGATGTAGCTATAGCGAATAAAGGCAACTTCAGGAAGAAAGAACACAAGGAGCTGGAGAAGTACCAAGGGCTCAGAGAAGAGCTCAAGAAGATGTGGAGGGTGAAGGTAACAGTGGTCCCAGTGGTAATCAGAGCGTTAGGTGCAGTGACTCCCAAGCTAGGCAAGTGGTTCTAGCAGATCCCGGGAACAACATCTCTGTCCAAAAGAGCGCAGTCCTAGGAACAGCTAAGATACTGCGGAGGACCCTCAAGCTCCCAGGCCTCTGGTAGAGGACCTGAGCTTAAATGACTGAAGGATAAAGAGGATATCATCAAAAATCACTCTAATAACATAAGTAGCCTGGCTTTTACAATACTCTTAAAACTCCACAATAGATTCCTATTTATTTTTATTAGTCTAGTGATCTGCCCTTAAAACACAAAAGTTCACTGAGAAAATTCTTTACGTGGAACATTTAATTATGTAATTGGGCTCACAGCAGCTCGTTGTAACATAAACACATTGTCAATCTGTTAAATGTACCATCTTGCTTTCAGAGGGAAAAGTGTGACCCACATGTTGTTAACGACAGGATCCATGTTGCACTGCGCATACAATTTGTGCCTGCAAATGTTTCACTCTGAAACAGTATTGCTTTTACATTGCCAAGGCAAAGAGCAAATTAGAAATCATATTGCAGAAGACTGTTTTCAATTTCCTTCTGAATTTCCTCTGAATGATGCCCCCACCCTTTGTGCGGTGAGGAAGCCTGAGCTCCTCCATACTTTATGACACAGGAGGTCTCGTTGGGTTTTTTTTTTCTGTCACATTTTGAGTAATCTGTTTGCTGAATCACACCAAAAGCCTCTCTCACTTCAACGAGCACACGTCAGGATCAGCCAGAGTAAAAACATAATGAGAATAATATATTTTTTAAAAAGAGTTTCTTTAAGTAACGCTCCACGTCCGTGTAATATTCTATTATTTTCCCCACTTGCGTGACTCGTGAGTGGAAAGGACAGATTGTGTACTCACCGATCACAAACAGCAAGCGACAGAGGATATTCCACCACAGTGGCCAAATATGTAAAATGTCTGGAAATGGATTATATTGAGCGCAGTGCAAGAGTGATCTGCAAGTTAATTGGTTCTGGTTTGCATGGGATTATCTAAAGTAAGGGAAGTATTTAATGAATTTCAAAGTCCTATTTAGTATTATGCTATTGTGGAGGGAAGCATCAATCATTTGTTGGACTATTCCCACATGGCCTTGTGTACTTGACCATGATGTTTCTGGAGTGGTGCTTTGAAAAGAATGTAATTAGAATCGCTGTATGACAACTGAATAACCTGGGGATCTGGGACTTTCTTCTAAAGGCTTCACGGTGTTTCCCAGGCCTTCATATTCCAGTCAAGACTGAAAATTATTCCTTTTAGCTTAAAAAAAACCCAGCAACAACAACAAAATACCATCTTTGTCTTTCAATCTCCATCCATGAGCTCATTAAACAAAGCTAAGGGACTGGGTGAAGTAAGCGGTGAGTTCTCAGGATTACTTTAACATAACGCATCACGCCTCCGGGCATGCTGGTCTGCCTCTCCCATCTCTGTCTGCAGTTGCCCAGAGCTATGTGTGTGTATTTGCTATTATTAGGAGCTGAACCGCTGCAAGGTATAGAAAAATGTCATGGAGGGCAGCTATTTTTAACAGCCTGTGCTTAGTGTTGATCCTTCTTTTCTCTCCCTCTTCTTTGTGTGCTGGCTGGACATCAGTGTATTGCTCCCTCCTTCACCTCCATAGCAAATAAATCACAAAGTGTCACACCCTTCCCTAAAAACGAGCAAATTCACTCAGAAGCAAAAAAGAGAGGGAAAGGAAGAGAAAGGGTATCAGAGACTTATGCGTGCTATTTTTAGAAAATGTCTTGGAATTACTACTCTGCCCGAAGCAAATTAATGAACTCCATAAATTTTTGCATGCGTTTTTTGCTCAAGCTTTGCAAAAACCCATTCATACGTTCACTGATAGCCACTAGTCCTCGCTGACATTGCAGTGCTAATGCAGGTAGGAGAACTCCTCCTCTTCTACTATGCAAGCACCACAAGCTGAGAGCAACAACAGAAGCAGCTCTCCTCTCTGTCCTTCTCTCATACATGTGCTTGCTCTCTTTCTCTGACACCCTGCTCAAACACTTGTCTCCCCAGTTTTGTTTGACTATCATTTCCTTCCCTCCACCCTAAAGCTACAAAACGTTTTCTTTTAGCTTCAGCTTTTTCTTTGACCTCTAACTATCCCTTTGTCTCCTGCCAAATGAGAACGCAGATGATGGGGTGAAAAAAGAAAAAAAAAATCATCCCCTTCCGCCTCTCAAATGCTTTTCCTGGGAGACACGGAGCACAATGTTATCAACCACTTTAAATATCATCAGGGAAGATAATCTCCTGATTGCTTTGATCATACTGTTTCGGGGGCACTTTTTAAAAGAGACAAAGAAATGAAAGTGATATGACACTGTGATTATATCATCCTCCAAAAAATATCCAATTTGTGAGCTGTCACTCTAGACTAGGAGATAATCATTCTACCCATTCATCTATGGGGGAAAAAACATGATTTAACTGTTCAGGGAGTTATTTTTGGTGCTGAATGTGACAGGTAGAATTACAGAAGCCATATGGTCTTTTCTTATTTGTATTCCCATGGCATGTCTGAGTTTTATGTTGAATTTAACAGTGTTGTCAAGGCTACCACATGCAGCATATGAGCCCATGCAGAACACGCTATTTTCTTGTTCTGTTTTTGAAACCTTGACCACAAGCTGGACTGTGCACACGGCCCCATTTGCTGTGTTCCGAACTTAATGTGACTCGTTATGAAGAGGAACTTGTAGCTGGTGTCAGATTTAAGAATCAGACAGAAGTCTGAAGTCAAAATACATATCATGATGCCTGTGTCTGCAAACAAAGAGCTGTAAAGCCATCCTCGGGTATTACAATAGCAGTGAAAGCCCTCACCAAGGGAGACGGAGCAGAGAAAGGGAAAATTATGATTATGAAACTCTGTAGATGGAAAATGAGACAGGAAGCAACCGAATGAGAAGACAGAGAGGCTGCGCAGCTGGCATCAGCCCAGCAAACTCATTTTCTGAGGCCACAAATCAGTCAGTGTTATGTGAGTCAAGATTCACAACTTGTGTTTGCAGTGGAAAAACAGCAACTGCTGGCAGTATTGGAGCACGATCAAAGTGGATTGCAGTGCAAGCTAACGCATCCACTGAAGTGGACCTGGAAAGCATTTCGCCTTTAATTTACTTAAGTTCCTTCTTTAGCTTATTTAATGAACACTTTTGTTAGAAGCATTAAATACAGCTGTACTCTCCACCTACAGTGCAGCAGCTGACCCTGCATGGTGCAGACCAGTTCAGTCATGCATAAATGGCAACTATCCCTGCAGGGCATGTTGTGTACAAAAAATACCTAGTTTAACCTTACCTTGTTAGTGTATATGCAGTAACACTGACTTTCCCTATTTTAAAGAGAAATCCTTGACTTGCTCCTGAAATCTTTAATAGTTTGTTAATTGCAAATCAGCATATTTGGGCTGTTAGTACCCACATCAGAGTGCAACCAGAGTGAACATATGCCAGAATGTTTCCTTTTTGTACATTGCAGGGTGTCCTTATTAGAGAAATCTCTATATAGATTGCCTTTTTCAGCAGCTGTAAAGCTTGGTACAGTAATGAGCTAGGTGATATTTAGTGGGTGGCCCTTCTGACTAAAGCAAAGTGACAGCCGCATGCTAGGTTGTAATTTGTTTCTTATAAAACCCCAGTTCAGTGTCTGAGCTCATTACATGTGAGAACATGTTGCAAGGAGTATTTCAGTGGTAAGTAACACAGTTTCAAGCACACTGCATCTTCAGTCTCAAGGGCTGATGCAAGACAACATCATCCCGTATCTTAGCTACACTGTAGTATAGGGTTGTTGTTTTTTAATCTATGATTTGAGTTTCTGTTTCTCTTTATTATTTTTTCCACTATATTCTAGTTGCTTCCGTACGTTTTTTGGCACTTAACTACTTCCTCAGTTTTGGTGCTATTTTCACCGTTCAAATTTTATAATATTCTACTATTTCTGCTCTTTCCTGCTATGACTTTTGGTGCTCATAACTTTTGAGATATTACATTTTTTTATGCAATTTCTTTGTCCCATTGAAATGAATGGACCACATTATCAGTGTGGTCACTGATTTTGCTTGCTGGGGTGAGCTGTGTTTTAGCTCAGTGAGATGAGCAGCCGTCCTCAGAGCAGGAAGTTCGGGTTTGAATCCAGCTTATGGCAACATGTTTTTCAATTAACATTTCAACTTTTTTAACTCGTTTCAACACAAATTTCAGCTTCTTCTTCCTTTTCAGCAGAATTTTCATTTTTTTCACTCCTTTTAAGCAAAAATTCCAGATTCGTCAGTTGTTTTTTTAGCAGAAACTTCAGCTTCGTTACCTCTTTTCAGCAGAAATTCTGCTGATTCACCTTTTTTCAGCGTAACGTTCTGCTTCTTTACCTCTTTTTAGCAGAAAATATACTGATTCAGCAGAAATTTCAGTTTCTTCACCTCCTTTCAGCACATAGTTTTACTTCTTCAGCTGTTTTCAGAAGATTCCGCAACAAGGCATTCACACAGCATTTTTGCGGGAAATGCAACTTCTTCTAGTTTTTTTGTTGTCGTTGTTGCTCACAAAGGGTGGTACATTGTAAGTATATATTTCCATACATTTATATATTTACACACTCACTGATAATTTGTTTAATACATCTTGCTAACACTGAGTTGGACTTCACATCCATCACCAGTGTTGGGGAGTAACGGAACACATGTACCGCCATTACGTATTTAAAATACAAAATATGAGTAACTGTATTCCGTTACAGTTACCGTTTAAAAAGGTGGTATTTAGAATACAGTTACTTTGTTGAAATAAATGGATTACACGGCGGTACTTCCCTGTTTCATATTGTGGCGGGTCAGGCCTGTTTGGGTTTTGTTTGACAGCTACGTTCTGTTGTTCCAGGTGGCAGCGTTACGGTTGCCATGGTTACAGGGTGACGCTCTCTCTCTGCGTGTATCCTGGGTGAGAGAGGCCTTTTTGTTGTTGTTGTGCTAAGCTAATAAGCAGAATGCTACCGGTATAACGGGTGGCATGGGGTGGGCATGTGCCACCCTATGATGCTACATAAGAATGTAGCATCATAGGCAGTGTAGTCCGTGCTGCAGGGAGAATGGACTGCCATACACGTTATGTGTCTGTGAGCGAGGGAGGGAGAAAAAGGAAAAGTACGAGCTGTCATCGAGCAAAAACGGGAGCTGGAAGCATGTAAATATAATAATAACCACTGCAGGCAAGAAGAGTGCCTGACGAGCCCAGTTGTAAGTAAGCTATTAAGACTCGACTGTACGCTGTGTTCGTGTTTTCCTCCGAAACAATAAGTTCTGTTGGAGCAGCCTTTCAACGCCTCTCTCTGTCTCTCGCTAGCAAGGTTGACCCAGACAACAAAGTATAGCTAGTTTTCGGCTATGAGCCTGACACAGAACCCACCGTATTAGCCAGAGGTCCCTTTACTACGGTTCGGAGCCGCGGACCTTCAGTAACAGTAATAAATCACAGCAATAGTACATTCATGTAGTTGTAAACAGCATGATAATATATTAAGTAATCCAAAGTATTCAGAATACATTACTCTCATTGAGTAACGTAACGGAATACGTTACAGGATACATTTTGGGGCATGTATTCTGTATTCTGTAATGGAATACATTTTAAAAGTAACTTTCCCAACACTGTCCATCACCTATGTATGTGTTTCACCACATACCAAAGATGCTCTATTGGATTGAGATCTGGTAATTGTGGAGGCCATCTGAGTTACCTCATTGGCATGTTCAAAAAAACACTTTAAGATGACGTTCTGTTATTTTGCTGGAAGGAACCATCTGAATATGTATTATCTGAATGTGGCAGCAGAAATTAAGACTCATTCAATCAGGCAACGTTACTCCAGTGTTTTACTGGCCACCTTTGGTGAGCCTGTGCAAATTGTAGCCTCAGTTTCCTGACTGACATGGGTGGCACCCAGTGTGCTCCTGTAGCCCATCTGCTTTGAGGTTTAACATGTTGTGCATTCAGAGCTCTTCTGCATAACTTGGTTGTAACGACTGGTTATTAGAGTTACTGCTTCCTGTCTGCTAAAAGCACACAGACCATACTACTTTTTCCTCAGACATCAACAGCATTTTCACTCTGAGAACTGCTGCTCAATGGATATTTGTCTTTTTTGGACAATTCTCTGTAAACCCTAGAGATGGTTATGTGGGAAAATCACAATAGCTCAGCAGTTTCTGAAATACTCAGACCAGCTCATCTTGCACCAACTATATATATATATATATATATATATATATATATATATATAGTGTGTGTTATTTTGATGCATTTGATTATATGAAACGAAAACATACTGTTGTTGCAAGAGGCTGAAGCAATTTCTCTATTTCTATACAGAGTTAGCCACAGGGCCTCCCAGAGGACTCTCATACTTGGAACTGCATTTGATTGTGTTTCTTCTGTCTGCGTCTCTCAAGCATTATAGTTTCCACAGTGTGTCCCACTTTACCTGATTCAAACACGACTGACATATGAGGCCAGGCGAGCCTCTATTACCATATTCATTACTTGTGTTATTGGAACCTGCACATGCAGCTCTGAACTTTCCCCCTCATATGCAAGCAGCCCTTCCCAGGAGAGTGGTGGCTGCACCTGCCTCTTTCTCCAGCTATTGTTAGTCTTATATGGAATGACTCCCATCATGATTTGTCCTATTGAAGCTGCGACTAGGTGTGCGCATGGGAATGAGTCCATCAGGACAAATTAGGAAGGTCACAAATAAACTTCTCAGAGGAAGAAGGTGGAAAATCGAAATGGGCATTAGCGTGGCACCTGTGAAGCCTTAAACTGCTGTTATTTGATTTTTTCCAAATAGTTGCCCAGGATAAAATACGGAATCTAACAGCTATGCTTTCATCACAGAGAAGATGTGCTGATCTATATCTCTTCTTTCTTCAAACTTTGATGGCAAATGAAAACTGTGCCCAGCTGAAAAGGTCAAGACAGAGATGGAGACTTGTGCGCTCAGCCAGAAAATAGATCAGTCATAACAGTGATAACTGGAAATTAACTTTTTTATCCTCATGGTGTCTGCTCCATTTTTGAAAATGCGCTGTTGTGACAAACACGTTTGATGTGAGTTGTCGGATAATGTTAATCATTCAAACTGTTTGCAGACACCATCATAAAAAGTAAGAACTGAAAATTAGGCTTTTCTGTAACATGTATTTTAGCTTCCATTTTCATTCCTTATTTTTTGTGTTGCTATAATTCTCCTCGACAGACAACAGCACATATTTAACATAAGTACACTTGTGTGCTAAAGGGTAAACTTGCTCAAGCGCTGCTTGTGAGAGCTGGAGTCAAAAAATCAACCAGAATCAAACACCAGTTTGGACAGCAAGTGAATGGATAGATCAATTGATTGATTAGTGTGTAAATCCTCTCTTGCAAATGCTCCTAAATCCCCTCTTCATGATTACCGCTTCGTACTGTGAATGCTAAGTAGCCAATACAGCACACACATCCACAGTGGTCGATAAGGATATTATTGCTTTGTGTTGAATTTTTCATTTCTTGTCTTCTTTTCTTAGCGGTACTTGTCAAAGAAATGATCTCGCTTCACTGGTCACTGCATCAGTCACGCCTCAGTCTGTAGTTGCTCTGGAAAATTGCCTGGACTTTAGAATAGTTATCAGCTTGGGGCATGGGATTGTTTGCAACCTTTTTTTTCTTCTTCAGAAAATGATTTTTTTTCTCTGTTAAATTCAGGGGTTATTCAGGCAGCCCCCAAAGCACACACTCACCACATAATCCTACATCATCTTTTTATGTCTAGTTCAAAAAAAGAAAAATCACACACAGCTCATTTTATCCTTCGGCTCTATGTGTCCCTTTTTTATTTATTTGTTTGACTGGCTCTGGAACAACAGTTTCCTTATCTTCATGTTGTAAAAATAAGTCGCTTCAAGCACAAAACACCACAAAAAAGTTATCACGTTGCTCTGGTACAAAAGTCAGAATCCATCCTTGATTACTGGCCAATGTCTGATTTGATTAAAATAAAAGTAAATATAGTAGAATATTTCATGGAATTCAGATTTTTACCTTTACTGACCCAAAACATGCAAACTATTTAATCTCTTGCTTGCAAGTAATTTCAGTTTACACTTGTTGTTTGCATGAACTGCTAATTCCTTCTGCCCTCTTTGGACATCTGAAACAATGAATTTTAATTGTAGTTATATATGTATTTTACTCTCCTTTGCTCTTGAGGAAAAGAATTTGTTGTTTAGCAAATAAATATTTAACTATGTTTATTAGGCACCAAAGTTCAATCAAAGCAAAATATATATGTGATGTAAAACAAACTACAGGGTGGGCCATTTATATGGATACACCGTAATAAAATGGGAATGGTTGGTGATATTAAAGTCCTGTTTGTGGCACATTAGTATATGTGAGGGGGCAAACTCCTCAAGATTGGTGGTGACCATGGTGGCCATTTAGAAGTCGGCCATCTTGGATACAACTGTTTTTTCAATAGGAAGAGGGCCATGTGACACATCAAACTTATTGGTAATGTCACAAGAAAAACAATGGTGTGCTTGGTTTCAACATAACATTATTCTTTCATGAGTTATTTACAAGTTTCTCTTTGTTCACAGCCATTGACATGTCGAAGAGGTTAACATGTGAGGAGCGGATCGAAATCGTGTTGATATCTGGTGAACGCAGTAACCGGGTCATTGCAGCAGATTTCAATGCAAGACACCCTACGAGACCACCCATCTCCCATGCTACAGTGAGCAAACTACTTGCTAAGTTTTGTGAAACTGGTTCAGTGTTGGATTTGCCAAAATGTGGACGCAAGAAAACTGTCACTAATGAAGAAACATCAGTGGCTGTCCTAGCTTCATTCAGCAAGAGCCCACAGTGTAGCACTCGCCGCATGTCACTGGAGAGTGGCATTAGTCGAACATCCCTTCGGCGGATATTAGCTACTCACAAATGGCACCGTTACAAACTCCAGCTACTGCAGCATCTCAACGAGGATGACCCAGATCGGCGCACAGAATTTGCAGAATGGGCAAAACAAAAATTGGAACAGGACCCTCAGTTCACGCAGAAGATTTTGTTCAGTGATGAGGCAAACATTTATGTGAATGGTAAAGTTAACAAACAAAACCACCACTATTGGTTTGACACTAACCCACATTGGATGGCTCCCTCCAAGACTGTTGGAACAACAAAAGTGATGGTTTGGTGTGGTATATGGGGTACAACGATAGTGGTTCCATTCTTCATCAATGGAAACCTCAAGGCCACTGGATATTTGAAATTGCTACATGATGATGTGTTTCCCTCTTTATGCACTGAAGCTGGCACGTTCCCTGAGTTTTTCCAGCAAGATGGTGCACCACCACATTATGGGTGCCAGGTCCGAGCATTCCTAGATGAACAGTTTCCTGGAAAGTGGATTGGTTGTCGTGGGCCAGTTTATTGGCCCCCAAGGTCTCCCGATCTGACCCCCTTAGACTTTTATCTTTGGGGTCATCTGAAGGCAATTGTCTATAGTGCAAAGATACGAGATGTGCAGTACCTGAAATTACGGATACTGGATGCCTGTGCTGGCATTTCTCCTGCGGTGTTGCTATCAGTGTGTGAAGAGTGGGAGAAGAGGGTTGCATTGACAATCCAACACAATGGGCAGCACATTGAACACATTTTAGAAGTGGTCAGAAACTTGTAAATAACTCATGAAAGAATAAAGTTACGTTGAAACCAAGCACACCCCTGAGCTAATACAATACTGTGGTGGAGGTGTGGTCCCTGGCTCAGCTGGGGTGGCGCAGTGAGCTCAAGGGAGTGGTGCCAGGGAGGCTGGTGGGACAGGTGGTGATGATTTTCCTAACAAAGAGTCTCCTTTTTATAGTGAAGCTGGAGACCAGCTGGAAAGTTGGTGAACCGGGTGCCGAACCAAACAAAACTGTATGTGTAAAACGTCAATAAACACTCCTAAAAGTGATCAAGATAACACTGTGTCGGGTTGGTCTTTACAAACACTTTGTCAAATCCCTTGAATCAAAGTCTGCACTTCAGCCACATCTTTTTTCAACCAGTTTTTACGTGTTGTTACGTGTTTTGGAGTTTGTACGTGCTTCAGGGTTTGTACGTGATTTGAAGTTTGTATGTGCTTTGTCTGTAGGGGCCACCGTAAATATACTTTTATTTATTCACTCCACATAAAATGTAATAAATAAATCATATACTACAAAAATCAACTATTCACATTTCAACTTTTAACTATTTAAATTTTCAGCTTTTTCCTTTTACAAATTTAAAGTGAAACAACACAAAACACTGCAAACCACAACACAATTAAATATAAATTATAATATGAAAACAAAAAGAACATGCATATTCTCTGTCATATGGGCCTGCATGAAAAAAACTTTCTGAATCCTTTATCATCCGCAACTGAAAATAGTTGTGGATGATTACTATACCTTTCTAATGTGACATTGTTGTCCCTGGCTCTCTTTCTCTCTTTCTCCCTCCTGCTCTGTTCCTGTGCTACTGAGTGTAACTACCACCCCTCCCCCCTCTTCCCAGCGTAAAGCACAAGGCTCGCATGCAGAGTGAAGCTGAAAAAAAGTGCGAGAGAGAGAGAGGGTGAGAGAAAGAAAAAAAACCCCACAGCTCGCGATAAGGAGCCGGCTCGCGTCGTTCACGTCAAAGAGCCGGCTCTAAGAGCCATTTCGTTCGCGACCGACCCATCACTAGCACTTTGGTACTAGAAGATAAGACAATATCTAGATAAGGTTGTTTTTTTTTTGTCTGTTTGTTTTTTGCAAAGAAAAATGTTTTAATTTCTTTTGATTGTAGATTTGAATCCTAGTGCATAAATAATTAACCTACAGTGGTGTGGACATACTAAGACCAAAGGTAATTCAAAAGTGTACCCTGTGGTGTTACTTTTAAAGTGATTATCTACACTTTGGTCATTTTCTATACTGGTAAATGGAGACATGTTGAAGATGGATTCCTCAGCTCACACCTGACACACAGTATGATGCAAAGCATCTGCTGATTTATGCTGGCTCTTCCCGACCATACGGCTCACATCACTCACTCCCCAGTGACCGGGCTGAAGACTTCTTCATCAAAGAGAGGGCAGAGAGGGTAATAGTTGTGTTGGGTATTTAACAAGGGTGGGAAAGGACAGAGGAACTTCTAAATCAGACAAATCAAACCAACAGCACTTCACTCGCTTCCCTCCGCCTTTGCTTATACCTCAATCAAGCCTTGTTTATTTGCTAAACGAAGATGGGATTGTGAGCACTCTGTCTTGTGTCAATAAAGCTGAAGAGGCAAAGCGATCAATGACAAAGAAGGCATTCAATTTATGCTTAAACCTGAGGCTAATCAGCTAATTTGCTAGCTTGTGACAAGGGCTCCTTGAATGTTCTGGTAATGAGCATTAAGACTGTTGTATCATTTCACAGAAGTAAAACTGTAAATAGAAAAGTTTGACTACACATTTTCATTTGTATGAGATTAGCCACAAAAAAAAGCTAATCTCATGCAAAACACAGAGAAGCCCATTTTAGCGAGCAAGTGAGACACAGAAGAGCTAATATACCCTGTAGAGGAATTTTTGCAGATGAGCAGATCATGGCAATTATGTCGAAATCAGTTTATAAGTGATTGTTTTGCTAAAATTAAGTTTACTTGTCAGCCGTATTTGACTAAAAATATGCATTTTTTTCCAGCATGGACTGTATATTTGAGTGATTAAGGTGCAAGGCTCTCGGGTAGCACATGGCACCTTGGTGGTGGTAGTGTGGTGTTCATTCAAAGCCCTACTTTGTTTAAAATCCATGTCTAAATAGCTTATACAGCCTTCTCTAATTAAACATTTATTTGATTTTCTCCTTTTGGGTGATTTCTAGAGACAAGCAGAAGAAAGCATTTTCCTGTAGCTGCTGGCATGGAAACTGTTAGTGTTGGGGGAAATAAATTCTAAAGCAGCTTCCAATGCTGTGAAAATTATATCCAAATATGATTGATCTGTTTATTCTGGACTGGAGCGGGCAACCATTTTTTAATTTATTTATTTTCTTTATCTCAGTCATGCATTTTCAATAAAACAATCATGGCTCTTTCATTCTTCCAAATGACCCCATCATGTGTGCTCGGTTTATTTAGTCATTTTCTCTCGTTTTGCTTGATGATTTCATCCACATCGTTCATTTGCCCATTCCCATTCAGTTCATTCATTTACCTGCTCACTGCAGACTGAAAGATGTGCCATAGTATAATAAAGCTGGGCACGCTGTTAGCTTCTTTGATGCCATTCTGTTCGGCCTCGCCTTTAATTAGAGCATGATAACATGTTTTTAAACTCCATCCTTCCCTGCCTCGTGTTTCCCGAGAAAGGCTCATAAATAAATTGAGGCGGACCACCACTTCTGAACTCACTGGGCTTTACAGTACACGGAGACAGGCATTGCACTCGCAGGAATGTGGAACGGGAAGTGGTCTAAAACTGGAAATAGCTGCTTCTTCTTTATCACACTGTATAAGCGATCTGCAGTAATGACACCAAAGAGTCCAGCTAACTGAATGATATCCTTTAAAATATCCCCACAAAAACACTGCATAATCAGATAATCATGATCCTGTAAATCGATGAACTTTCTGCCATATATGCTACAAAAGATGCAAAATAAAATAATCTCAGGTTGCTCCATATTTGTGGTTGTTGTGTATACACCATCCACTGCTCCTTAACACATCACCGCTGGATGTCATGCTTATGTGCTTAAGGAGACGACTACAATAACAGATGAAGACTATATTCATTTTATTGGCTAAAGAAGACAATTTGCTTCTGTGGCGTGGTTGCAAAGTGCAGGAGGGAAAGAGCTTTACCGAACCATAAACAAACATCCAATTTGGATCAATAAGCTGCGTGGCCAATGTCGCCTTGAGATGTTCGCTGTGAATCTCAGAGGGCCGCCCTCTCCCTCATTAAATTATAAAGGATCCATGAGCCGTGAAACACTAACGGCAAAGCATCACATTGGTTGCTAAAAATAGGAAGGCCTAGACAAAAGAGTTTCTTTTCTTTTTTTTTTTTATCCTCATTCACATTGTTACTCAAGAATCCTTTTAACCATCCACTTCTATCCTTGCCTTAAGTCAAGCAGAGAGACATGGCCAAAGCCCGACATCCCTGCAGTGCCTCGCGTGTGTTTGCTCGGTATCGTCCTTGCGTCAACAAAACAGTAACACGTCCCTGTGATGTCATGATGAGGGAGATACAGCTGTTCTGGCGGATGGGAACACAGTTGGTGAAGTGCTCCGTCTCTGACAGGAGGTCCGAGGTGCATCTTGTTGCTCCAATTTAAATTTCAAATCCACTTAAAGTACATAAGTCAGGAGTGCTCCCAGCTAAAATGCAAGCCGTGTTGGGCCTGGAAGATATTTAAAAAATCATGGACATTGCACTTGGGAGGATTACATCTTCTTGTGCTGAAAGGAAAAGAACGAGGGAGAGTCCCAACGCAGCATCATCATCACCTGAAAAAGGGGGCACCCCTCACAGCAAATGATGTTTATTTTAAAACAATGCTTATCATGCCCTTAGCTAAAGCCTCGTAATGAATCTCGCAACCAGTCATATGCTTTCCGTGCGGTGAGATATTGTCGTGCTCTTGGTGATGTGAAACTAATCAGGGAGAAAGAGTGGTTTCCACACTGGTGACTTTTCAAGGCCCTGTGGTATAAATATCAACCATCTGTGAGGCCATCTGCATTGGGGTGCTATATCATGCACCAAGGCCAAACTACCAAACACAGACAGGTTGCCTTCCGTGGCGCAATTTACACTGCATGCAAGACAAAGTAACCTATTGCACAATCGCTACAGTCAACAAAGGATATGCCCTCATACCTCATGTTGCGCTGTCATCAGCTTATACATAACAAAGCTCCTCATTTGAAATGATAGTGTCACTGTTGTTTAATGTATTCTACAGCCACATACTCTCCTCTGCTTCCAGATCTCATTTTTGTGCAGAAAGACTCATTTTAAAAGGGGAAAAATGATATATGTTGGCTGTCAGATGCATTTTCATTCAAGTGTGTTTATCTGGACCAGGGATACAGGAGGACTGTTGTCACTGCAGGTGAAACGTGTCTTTTGAACCTGGCGATCCATCATAGTTACACTGCTAATATTGCATCAGTTCCGAGGATTCCTTGCTTTTGTATTTCACTACAGTGCATGCTGCTCACTTTCTGTAAATACTGACCTCTGCAGAAAAGAGCTGTGATGAAACTGGGATGTTTTTTTCTTTTTATGGAAAAGCAGAAGAAAGAGAATGCAAACAGGGAAGAGAAACAAAAGGGACACGTGACACTAAAGACCTCAGTTTTACCACTACCGCTATTTCTCACAACATCTGGAATTATGTTGTTGAGTCTCATCCTCTGCTTTCTGTGCACAAATCTTCTTTTCTGTTCTTCTTTTTAAAAGCGTATATGTGCGTGTGTGTGTGTGTGTGTGTGTGTGTGTGTGTGTGTGTGTGTGTGTGTGTGTGTGTCTACTTGTGCGTGTGAAACATTGTTTCAAGCTATCTAGTTATTGGAACGGAAAGGAATGGCGGAAGGCTGGTGCTGAAGAGCAGGCCTCTTGAGGGGGGAAGAGAGAGAAGAGAGGGGCCACAGGCGAGTGAAAATCCTTTTTTGTTGTTTCGGCTGATTGTTGAGACACAGAAGAGGGGGATTAATTTGTCTCAAAGTCTGACAACAACCTTCAACAGACAGCAGCTTTTCCCCTTTTTTTTCCTTTTTGTTTGTTTATATAACTGGTGCCAGTACGGGGTGTGGGATGACAGTTTTGTAAAGATGCACAGAATAATCAGCTCATGGTCAAAATATAACATGGTAAACGAGAACAAATATGCCCTATGATTCCAGACAAATCTTTAAATTTAATTCCTTTAATCATAACTATACATCATCATAGCCTGAATAATATAGTTACAAAATGCATACCTTTTGGGGGCTTTAACATGTGGACTTCTGGATTTCCCTGTTCCTATTGTAAAGTCACACCAAATCCTCAAAAAACAGTTTAAGACAGCATTATTTGAAATACTGATGTAGTATAGTAGCTGTAGTATCACCAAAAGACAAAGAATGTTCCCACAAATATATGAACATTTGTAAAAAAAGTAAAATATGTATAGCAGATTTAAAAAAACAACAACGTTGTGTGGTTTTTTGAAACACTGTAGTTATGAGGAATACAACGAAAAATAAGCTTTAGGGAAAATGTGACAAATATTATAGCCTGCATATTATAGTCTCTTAAAATATATGTTGGCTTCACTGATTTAAAAAAAATAAAAATAAAAAATAATTACTGTGTTGAGAAGCCCATTCATTTTACACGCGAGCCTTATTATTTCTCATAAAGACACATGCATGACTTTTTCTGCAGCAGCTCATAGCAAGAAGGGACACAAATATAAAGGTGCAGCTTTTCAAGACATTCGGTGTTATCTAAAGTGGAAAAATATTAACATCACAGAGAAATATAATAACAAAGATGAGGGTGGATCAGAGATGGTCTTTTTTTTTTATGCAAAACCTCTAGCTGCTATTTAACTTCTGGTAACTACACAGTAAGACATGTTATACCAGTTCTAAAATATTTTGGTCTCTAATAACTGGTTGTAAACCTTTAAATGTTTGGTCACAGAGTCATGAACCCTAATCACGCCCCTTTTTCCTGTTGGTCCCTTTTTTTGTCTTCAGTGGAATAAACACCAGCGCCAACCAGTCAGTGTTTTATTGGTACAGAGCAGAATGCTGTAATTTTAAGTGTTAATGGCTTATGTTAAAAAAAATAAGAAGGAAAAAATGCAATGATAAAGTTTTGTTATCAAAACTCTGGTTCTCAGCTGGTGAATTCTGCCTTACAAAGAGCATTGTTCATTTACTGTATATTGCATTAATATACAGATCAAAGATACAAAAATATAATTCCAGTGTCTCAACTTCACATGCAGTTTTGTTTAATGGGACTGTGTGTAGCTATTTATCAGCTTGCATGATTTTCATTCAGTGATACGTAAACAGATTCACTCCTGTCTGCTGCACCTAACTATCGACTCCCAGCCACCCAACAAGCAGAGCGTGTGTTGCCGGATGCTCAAGCATGTGTAAGAGAACTTCAGACTCTAGAGGTCTCCATCCTTCAGCATCCCCTCATCATCATCCACCTATTCTCCCTCCTCCTCCTCCTTCTCCTCTCTGGCATTTTGTGCAGCGGAGGAGGATAGGAGGAGTGACTGCTGAGGAGGAGACAGAGGGGACTCTGAGACAACACGTCCCACGCCAGAGCCAGACAGCCAGGGAACTTTGATTTGACGCCAAGTAGCCTGCGATCAAAATTACAATGAGAAGAAAGAGCCTCGTTTCTTCCTCCTCCTCTTCTCCTTTTTCTTCTCGGGAGGCTTAGATATGTCGGGCGTGTGCAACATATGATGTCGTTGGACTCATAAGCTCAATGAAGATTTATTTATCTCTGATTTCGGTCCTTAATTCGCTGATGGTGCCGCTTCGTTGTGCTTGCGCTTAGGTCAGCCGAATGAATTTGAAGGCAGTCTGAGCGCATTGTTTCCAGCTCCGTTACATATGGGATTTCGAGCCGTGATGTCTGCAATCTCTCGCTCTTTGTTTCTGGGTAAGTCACTTTCCATTTCTTTAAAAGACCGGATTTATTTATGTAAAAGCAGCGCAGGCGTGTTGCTCTGAAAAATGAGGATGTGAACACCGAGGTTCATTTTTCGTATATATTTGAATATAATTCTCTTTCGTTGTTTCACGTGTCGTTAACACCACATCTGACAGCTTCGGTTCAGAATGATGTCAGAATATATCTGTTGTCTATTTTCTCTTCCCCCTTATGACACTTTAAGATTTGGGTGAGAAATGACTACATTTACATTTAGATTCATCTTCAAAAACGCAAACGCGCTGTAGCCAACCGTGCGCTTTCTCTCAAGCTGGGAGCTCTCGAAAATGGGACAAATTAAAGCAACGTGAAGGGGATAAAAGTTCACCTGACCCCTCCCTTCAAATCTGCTTTCAAGATTTATTGACCCTGCGCGTTCTTGTATTGGCATTTTCTTCAAAGGCAGGCCCGCAGCAGATGCACAAAAACCTCCTTTGTCATATTTAAACAAAGGGAAATAATTCATTAATTTCAGTAACCACCGAGAAAACACTAGGCTAGAAAAAGATCTCTATTCTAGCTCTTCTGGAAGTCAGTGATTAGATTTGTTAGGATAATTGTTAGGATAGGATATCTTGAAAGGATCTCTAAAAAGTCTTTTTTTTCTAATTGTTACTCTTATTTTATTATATCATAAACCATAGATGGACCTCTTTTTATTTTATAGAAACAGAAGCTTCATTTGTCTCCAAGGCTTGATTTTATCACTACTGCTATTTGCTGTGTTAACAGTAATCCTGCTTCTATTATTACTGTTACTAATATTATGGGATTGTAATGTAGAGGGGGCCTGGAACTGTTTCCAGGTCCGAAGCTCAATGAGGAATGTTTAATTCCACTGTGACCTCTCTGACTGGAAGTTACAGTTAGCACTGCGGGACGGTGTGTTAAAAATGACAGCCAGTACGAGGTGTTATTCACCCCACTGTGGTGTAACTGAGGGGAAAACTAGTTTTGAAAGCCACAGATTTGAAAAGACAAACTAACAAAAGATTTTAAAGTTTGAAAATTGTCTTTGACTGGGTGCTAGAAAAACTTTGAACCCCCACCCTGGTTGAGAGTTAGATTGGTTGAATGTAGCCATATGAGGAGAAATCCACACGGCTCGTGCGCTCTGGTCTGAGTCCCGAGGTCGTGCTCTGGTAGTTTCTGTGTGGTTTGCTGCTTGTTGCGTATTGCAGTCTGGAGACAAATCAAAAGACCTCGGCATTTGTTTTTAATTTTCTATTCCATTAGTTTAGACATACAACTGATGTTATTTGCTTATGCTTGATGTGGTTTGTGCTGCAGGCTTGTAAATGCTTTGAGAGTTTGTTATCTTCGTCTCCCATTATTCAGTCACTGACATATTGTGGTGATATGTCTGTGGAATACCCTGTCCAATGCCTAATGCGTTCAGTGGAGAGATCCTCGTCCCTCTGGACCTGGTATAAAATAAATAGATAGTTGAAGGATGGAGATATGTATGGATAAGCTAACCTGTCATGGCTTACATTGGTAGACCAGCAAGTCCAAAGAGTGTGGTACGCTGTAATGCATACTGATCCTCTGTTAAACTAAAGGAGCTGACTCTGCAGAGAACACTGCATACAAGTAAATCTTAGGTTTAGGTCAAAAAGCACTCTGTAACACTGGGCAATGATGTAGGCTATTTTAAGCTAAGCATGCAGATTATCATAACACCAGCAGTGCTTTTCCGGTAATGACGATCTTAAATAACGCAACGGGCTCATTCAGGAGAAGGTGAAAACATTACACATTATCCCTAAATAATAGCAGTTGTTTGCTTTTCTTAAAATAACCATATGACTGCGCCTTGGGTATTAAATGACTTGTTGCCATGGTGAGGTATTTTTTCCCTCCTTTGTCATGTTTAAGACAACGGAAAGAAAACTATATTAAACAGTTTGTGCAGCGATGTGACTGGATGGCATGTTCAATACAGTTGGAACCGGGGTCACACGTCTCTCGTCCAAGAACAAAACATCCATCAGTCATCCAAAAGAGTGTTCACCCACCCCCCAACCGAGGGGATATGCAGCTTTTCAAGCTTGGCTGCTTGGCTGTACCATACCGAAGGACTTTTTTCCTCTGAATTTATAGCCTGCATTAATTCAAGATCAACTAAAAGGCCAAGCAGAGGGAGGAGGTGGCTGTTTTATTCTAAAAGAGGATCAATAGCCATTAATAGGGGCTCCTTTTCTTTTAATTTGGATTTGGCTTCGCAAGTCCTGAGACATCCTTAAATTAATATCTGTTGGAAATGTAATATCCACTGGTCACATTACAGATAAGTAGCACAATTAATTGCCACAGAGAGTTCAATAGCTCCCTTCGGTAACTCTGCTGATGTGAAGTAAGAATCAGAACAAGGTCATACAAAACTGAACAAATCAAGTAACTCAGTAAGAGCGCAGGGCACGTGGCAATTTGGCCAGGTAATGGAGACCAGTGATTGATTGCGTGTCTGTCCCAGTGCCAGGATTAAATGATTCTGAATGGGGGGAATTTGAAAGTGAAATGACTGTCCAAAAAGTAATAACACAATCTAAGTCACTTGACGGAAATCTAATTTAAAAGTATGATTAGCTTTTATATGAGAGCCAAACCTTAGCACCTTTGCTTCTTTTTCTTTTTCCTGCATGGCCTTTTGGGCCTCAGTGTCTAAGAAAACTGCAATGTGATCACTGCAGTACAGCAGGATCTTAGCATTAAGATGTGTGCTGATGTCCACATTCATACATTCGTACAGTATAATACTGAGAAGATGGCAGTGCATATGCAAGTATGCTAGTGTGTGATGTAGATAAAGAGAGCAGTAGCTCCAAACAGAAATTCTGTCCCCATTCTATATTTAGCATGTCTGCCGGGTTAGGCAGAGGATCTCTGAAATGTGAAGATGACAGGAGCCTCCTGAGCCAGAGGTTATGAAGTGACATCTTGATGTGTTTGTGCCTGAATCACACTCCCACACACACACACACACCCTGCCAAAGACTTCTGACATTCCTGCACACCCAAAGACGTTCCGATATTTGACGTCTAGTTACCATACATTAAGGCTTAGTTTTGATCTTCTTTTGACTCATGTCGTGCGTCAGTGTTATCATTTGGCATCCCCGTTCTATATTCTCAGCTTTGAAGGTATTTTGTTTTGGGGGGGGGAAATATGTGGTGACTCTGGAAGCTCTGCTTTGCAGGACTTGAACTTGTGTGATGTTTGACTTCTTACTTGCATGAAGAGTAATCTTGTGTTTTTAAAGCATAAACCATTTAGTTATTTTCAATTTTACTTGAATTACCAAGTTCAGTTAATTTTGTTAGTCATTTCACACATTGGGACTAGTGTGTGTAAAAATCCCTATCATTTAGCGCAAATGCAGGACTTACAGTAAAGTGTAGCTGCAGCTGTTGAAGGAAATTTTGTACCAATGCTTTTTGTTGAATGACTTCCCTTGCACCTACAATGTCAGTTATTTTACATGCAGAACGAAGTGTAAAAACACTTCCATCCAGAGAGGATTGTATTACTCAAAACAAAAATGCAGAATCTGACTGGCTCATCAAGGGCAGAGCCCTCTGGAATACAAAACCTGCAACAATGGTGACTGAAGAGGCCTACAGATGAGTGCAGAGGTCCTGCTGTCCTCAAAACAATTGAACCATATCATTAGCAAACACTGATTTGCCTTCCAAGCACTTTCCTTCTGATGTGTATGGCCTTTAAATGACAGCATGGTTCCCTGAATAACAAGCCATCCTCTTTTTGTACCTGGGGGGATTCTTCATGTTTCATTGATTGTGGTGCTTTTAGTTGGAAGGTCTTTCTATTCTGTCGCAGCAAACCGAATGCCACGCTTTGAATGAGAGCGTTTGTAGGTGAAAGTCTAACTGCTTTGTACAGTAAGTGCTTTTATTCCTGGAGGATCGAGGCAGGTTTGTGTTTTCACTGAAACCGAAGACATCCGAAGGAAAAATATACAAAGATTGTACCACTGGAATCGTCTGCAGTTTTCCACAATATTTCTTTGTTTGGCAGTTCCTTCATCTTCGTTTCACCGCACCCGCAATTTCCGAGCCACCCGGTCGTTATTCTGCACGAGCCGTTTGTCGCTCGCGTCCTGAGAAATGAAATACATATGCGTAGACAGAGGGGGGTTTGTGTAGTGTTTCTGACCTACACAAACCCGGCCCCTTTCAACCGTCACTGGGAAAATTACTCCCAGATTATTTTGGAACGTATGAACAGGAACTGCCTATTTCACTTTACTGCTAATCTTTGACAGATGTTCTGGAGAAGCTCACGTTCACGTTAACCAGAGACACATGTGCAATCTATGCTGGGCTGAACAGCAGTATTAATGAACGTCAAGACTCCACTGATAGTCAGGATGATCAGATTGAGCTTGAGATTGACACATTTTAAAGGAAAGTGAATCTGGTTACTGAGTGGAGGAAATATTTTCTTCTATTAAGTCGCTAATATTTTGCAAATGGGCTTTTAGTGCTTAAACATTTTTTTGATCAGTTGATTAACAAATTGGAAGAAAATGAACCATCGCAATTAGGGGGGGAAAAAAGGAGACTAACTGTAAAATAAAACAGCAAAAGCACATACACTTTACGGGAAACATAACCGTTCCACCTGCATGTGCTTTTATTTTTAATGTTTGCATCTGGCAAGAAAATGTGCTCTAGCCATGTTCTTTACTTGTTTACTGCAACCATTTGATCTTCTTTTACAATATCCATTCATGACAACTAAACCAGCTTAAATCTTATTTATGGTTATGTTAAAGGAACTCCCACCACATAGGGATAGGGGAAGATTGTGGTCTTTGTTATTTACTGAAAAAGTCAACAGTGGCTATAAGAATGAGACACAACTTGATTGCAGTATTTAGCACAGCATTGTTTAGAGTAGAGTTTAAACTAAAACTTCGGGATTCAGAACTTGCCCTGTGAATAGCTAATATTCACCCCGACCATTTACCAGTGAACTCCATGAGGCAAACAAATCTCAAGAACATGTTGGAATCAAGCACGCAGCAAGAATATGTTTGCCTAAAGTGTGTTGTGCAATCCAGATTAGTTCTGTATACTCATCATTTGTTGAAAGTAGTACTGAAACCAGGAACGCCTCCACTGATTTTTTGTTTTGGCTGTTTCACAACAGGCTGGACCAGATGTCACCTTGGGGAAGGGGTGCATCTGAATTGATAAATCAAAAAATCAATAGCTCATTTTGTCATTTTGATCAAGTGTCTTATTAGATGAGCTCAAGGCAGCGTTCGCCTTACAAAATAACCCTTCACCTCATCACTTGACCCCACTTCACATAGCTCTCTCACCAGCTGACCTAAGTATATAGATTTAGTTAACCATGCTTTTTACTTAACCTGCAGCCATCGTGAACAATGCAATATTTCAGTGCTAAGCATGCATATTTCATAATATCATGTTAGCAGTGAATTAAAGTAGCTACAGCCTAGCTTGCTCTCACAACCGATTAGCATGACCCTTTTTTGTTTCCTCTGCACCACACCATATTCTGCTGACTTATCTGCTGATAAACTGATTTGCTCTTTTGAACATCCTTTTAGAATACTGTGCAAAAGTCTTGAGCCACCCCTCATTTCTTTATATTTGGCTTCCACGGAGCCAGATGTTTCTCCAGGCTTTCTAAAGGTTTGCTTTTTCACTCCATTCCTTGTTCTTGACCATTTTTAGACTCAGTTTTTATTTGTCTGTTTGCTTGTTAAACTGCTTAACACTGACTCATGAATCAGCATACAGTAAATACTGTGTCCTCACATAACAGACAAGTTAGAGCAAAAACATTTCAAATAATGAATTGTTTCTTTAGGTGTATGGTTACTAGCAGACTTGTGCAAAAACATTAGCTGAATTAGCTGAATCTATGAAAACACAGCAAAAATAATGCTTGTCACAGTGTGTTGAGGTTTGTTGAGGTATGTCAAATGATACAAGAACTGGACTGCTAATCAGCTGCAACAGTTCTGAATCACAATTTAAAATTTCTGGTTCAAACTGTCATCAGTACAAAGGTAGTCAGGAGAGAGTAGCTACAGTCATCTGTAAAACACAGTGGAGGCTCTTTCATCATCTGGAACTGCATGATATTATAGATATTTGTTAAAATCCATGGAATTATGACCACAGAAAAATACAGTCCGATTTTAATTCACCATGCAATTCTATCTGGAAAGCATCTGATTGGCAAAGGCTTCATTTTTCAGCACGACAGTGATCCCAAACACTCTGCCAGTGCAGTAAATGCATACCTGGACAGAAAAACACACATTGGATCACTATCAGTCATGGATTTGCTTCCACAGAGCCCAGATCTCAATATCACCGAAGCAGTGTGGGATCATCTTGACAGAGAACAGAAAGGCAGCCAACATCCAAAGGAGAGCTTTGAATGTCCTTCAAGAAGCCTGGAGAGCTATTCCTGCTTAAAGGTGTTCATACCAAAGGCTCCTTAGAATTCTAAATATATTGTTTTGCCTCATATACTGTATTTGCATTTATGTTTGCACGTCTCAGTAAATTATTACACCTACTTCCCAATTATTTACCAAAAAATAACAGCACTTTTAGTAAATACTGCCACTTTGTTAGAAAACATGTTCTCATCCTTTTAATCTGCTTAACAAGCAATAGTGATGGATGGCCTCCATCCATGATCTCGAGCACATCCTTGGTTACCAAAGTTACACACCCAATGGCAGTGACCATTTCTGTCAAACTAACTTGTAGAAAATTATGGTGAAGATTTATCAAAAGCATTACAGGTTCTGACCAAGTGTCAGTATGAAATGTCTTTAAAGTGAGAACAGGTTGTAAAAACAGGTTGCAGATTTGCCACATTAGGATCAGATTGTACAAAAATAAAGCAAGCTGTTTAAAATTTGAATAAACTATAATTCTGATAGGGAGAAAATGTGTAGGAACGTGAATGAGTGGTTGGAAACATTGTGTTGTTCTCAGCAATCTGTGATCTATTCTACCGTGGCCATTTGCTCCAAAGGGAGGATTCTTGCCTCATTTGCAGAAGTGATACACTGTGAAAGTAAATGAAGCTAACTCGGTTACTAGCTTTATAATTTCTTGGAAAATCTGAAGTGATTTGCTTCTTGTGAGCATAAATGTTTTAATCAAGGTCTATGATTGTGTTATGTAAGCAGCGGGCAGATCAAAGAGTGAACAAAGCTGAGATAAACACTGATGCGATTGGTGAGGTGGAGCAAAGAAGTGTCTCCCATTGATTCACCACACTGAAGGTCTGTCTTGATATTAATTTCTTTGCGGCTATTGACAGTACTAGAAGCGGGATGCGGCCTATCGCCAATCAAGCGTTCTTCAGCTGCAATCAAAATCCACACACCTTGCAAAAACACCATTTAAAATGATTTGTTTATCAGTGGTGGGGGTTGAGATGCTATCATCTCTGAGCTCCCAGCACTGTTGTGGTGCTTTCAAGTGCTTTCTGCCTTAGTGAAAACTGGCAGCGCGGAATAAAGCTGGCATACTTGTCTTCTCTAAGCAGAACATGCTTTTGATCTATGTTCTCTGTCTCTGAAACCAGGTATATCTCTTGTTTTCTATGCAGCTGTGCAATCCAACTGTGCAGAAAAATAAACTGCTAAAAAAGCCTATTGCTCAGCTGCCTTTCATTTTCAAGCAGGTTGGGACAGGGCTTACACCCATTACTCAAAGAAAATAAAGTTACACTACTGATGAAACATTTATAAGCAATTATTAGCACACAGTCAAGCATCCATGCCTCACCAAAGTCACCTGGAAGCTTGTTAGGATGATTGAAAATAACAACATGTGAATTTACTGGTTTCATATAACTTGTTTACTCAAAAGACTGGACCTCGACCGAACGCTCCGAAGTTTTCATTTTTGGACAAGTCTCTCGCGTGGTTCCATTTCCAGTGTACTGTCTGCCAATAATTGATCATTTCCTACCAGTCGTACTTTAATTGGTCATGGGGTGCACCTGTCAGAACCCAGTGTGTGTGGTGCCTCATGTCACACTGTGATTATTGATTATTGTGTCCAGATTCCAACTTGTAAGTTTAAATGGCATCATGCTGCTTAGATGGGAATCAGCAAGAGAGCACAGCCGGACTATGACCACAGGGAATCATCTCCATAAATCAGAGAGGTTTTTTTTTCAATTCTGAAATGTATATGAATTAATTCCAGCATGTCACCAATGCACAAAATATTGATTTGCCTTTCTGTCTGCGTGGAGTTCGGCTGTAATTCAATTCCACAAATTGACTGCAAATGAATGAAAGCAACTTGCACTAAGCCAAACAATGAGATCCTAAGTGAGTTTTTCTTTCCACCCTCTTCTCACACTTTTCTGACTGACTGAACAGGAGGAAATGTTCCACGTCGCTCTAGTTAGACGCCTGCCGTTCCTTTCAATTTGAAGCAGTCGAGTAGCCCAGCAAGCAGGACACTCCATTAGGTGTTTTGAATGCGCACGCTCCTTTGTCTCACTCCATTTCCTCTTTTGCCTGCCAGTCTTCCCTAAAGCCTTCATTGCTTTAATCAGCAGAGGCCCTTCTGCCCTTCAGACATTTATCTTCACCTGCGCTTGGTCATCACAGCGCAACCAGGAAAGACCCAAAGATGGATGCTGTTGGAGACAGCGAGAATTCGATGGTCATTGATTAGAGAGGCATAAGAAAAAAGTGGTTACCTGCACGAGACCTGAGCACCATCTGGAGGATCCCTTTCTCCCTTAGTGGATGATAGCATGAAGTCAGATCTCTGCCCACTGTCCAGCTGAGAACTAGGACAGTTTTATATCAGCAGGGAGGCAAGAAAGTTGTAACTTTAATAAGTTTAAACAGTGGCCTTAATCTCTTTATGGACTGTAACAAAAGTTTGGAAATGACCTTTTAAAGCTCTTTATAATATGCAATTCTGCTGATTAATTCTTCATAGGAATAAAATCCCTTGTCATCAGAACCTCAACTTGTGTAAATGTGCTTTAGTAGAAACTGTAAAATTCCATAATTTAGGTACAGGCTTGGGTTGGCAGTCCTGTTCTTCTGCAGTGGATGTTGCGTGATGGATGATTTCATTATCCAACCACAATGCCGGCCACTTGGTCTTTCATACCACAGCGAAAACATTGTAAACCGAATATCATTGATCAGTTGCTCCATTGTCCACAAATTAAGTATATAATACCGCTGATTGCATTGCAGTCAGTATTTTCCGATTTAAGCACCCAGAGCGTTTTACCGGGTGAAAAGGTTGAGAAGTTTTGTTGTTTTCACTTTTGATAAAGTAACTTATGCAGGCACTCAGGCTGTGGTCAGGGTACAGCATGATGTCAGTGCTGAAAAAGCTTTTTTCCCCTCTTGCCCTCCCGTCTCTTTTCCCCCCTTCCCGGCAAAGTGGTTCAGAACAGATGGCACCACCACCTTTTTTTCCAACTCGTTAGACTTGACTTGTTGATGAAATGGAGCCTTTACGCTATACTGCCCATGCAGATGTTTAGCTGTACATATTTCTGTGTGTGCATGTATGTGTGTGTGTGTGTGTGTATACTCTCCTATAAACTGCCCTGCAGCAAAGGAGGGAGAGTCCACAGCCTAAAGGTATCTAAAGTATAAATGTTACATTTACATCTTAACAGCCTCTATATTTTTTCCAGGACCAGGAAAGCAACTATATGGCTTTGTATAGATATAAAGAGAACAGTGTGGAATGTTTTTATGTTTGCTACTGCTGCATAGCCACATATATACCCAAGTGCTCTGCAGCACAACAACCCTCCAATTAGCCAATGCAGAGCTCATTCAACAAAAATTACGTTTTTGCCATTCTGTTTGTGACATTTTCTACAGTTTCCCCGAGTGCGGCCCTCTTTAGCCTGGTCTGTCATGGAGTTTGTCAGGCTCAACTTACAGAGTACCACATCTCTTGCTAAGAAACAGACAGGGGCTTAGGACTGCATTCAAGATGCCTGTTATGGTTTGGCAATGTTGTCCAAACTGTCACATTTTGTATGAAACTTGTCTTATTGTAGTTGCTGGATGAGTAAGAGGAAGTGTTTAAGTGTCTAAAACTGTTGTAGTAGCAAGCGAAAACTGCACTTTACTTCGAGTTTGATGTCTCTCTTAAAATTCTTAAGCATGTAGCTTTTTTCTATTTTGGACTTTCCGTTTTTCTCCCAGCATCAACCCTATTTTTTTTTAATGCTATGTCTTTCTTCAATAGGGAAATCAAGAGTGCTATAGCATTTGGCTTGATTTGCTGTCTGGGATCCAAAGAAGCTGAGGAGGAGGAAATAGCAGAGTTTGCAAATTCAAGCTCTTAAAATAATTAAAGTTGGCGTGATGACTCTGCTTTCTAGACGGGACCAAGCTTTAAAAAAAGGCAGCACTGGGAGTTACCACACAGCTACAGTGAGCTGTGTTGTACTCAGAAATTAGGAATAATGAAGGTTGCTATATGCAATATGCAGATAAGATTACATTAAAAATCTGTCAGTGTGGAATGAAATAAAGCTTTTGGCCACTGACCCATCATAGTAGAAAAATAAACATTTTTTTCTATTTAGAAGAGGGAGATGTTGTTTACTCTATTAACCTTTCCTCTCGGTTGCACTCTTGACATTGAACAATGTGGAAGCGGCCGACTCGTCGCTGGCCCTTTTGCTAATGAGGCAATTAAGTCTATCCTGTGTTGGTTGAGCAAGGGGCCGAGAGAGCAAGCCAAGTCATCTGCTGTCTCAGCAAACACCAAGCATCTTAGCCATGCCGCAGTCAGAATATATAACAAGCTCTCCTTTGTTGTAATGGTCTTCCATTCCTTGTGGTTCTCCCTTGTCAGTGTGACCCACAGCACAGCTGGAGATCACAAGCACCATCAGGCTCTGTTTATCTAAATGCACTGAATGGTGGCAAATGGAAATTGAAGAAAAACACTAGGTTAAAATAATGTTTGAGCTATACTCGGAAGCTGTTGTGAAGCTGTGGTGGAAATTGGGTAGGATAAATTTGGTCATTTGTTAAAATAATGTAGAAAACACAGTGGGCACTATTTAGGAATCAAGTTCCAACCGTCCATCTATCCTCTTCCGCTTATCTTTATCAGGGTCGCGGGGGGGGGGGCTGGAGCCTATCCCAGCTATCATAGAGCGAGAGGTAGGGTACACCCTGGACAGGTCGCTGGTCTGTCTCAGGGCTAACACATAGAGAGACACAAACATTCGCACTCACATTTACACCTATGGGCAATTTAGAGTTTTCAGTTAACCTAACCGCACTAGTTGCTTATCTTTGGACTGTGGGAGGACACCAGAGTACCCGGAGAGAACCCATGCAAACATATGAAGTGAATAGAAAGACTCTGACCTGATGGTGGAATTGAACTCAGGACCCTCTTGCTGTGGGGCAAGTTGCCTGTTTTGGAAACACAGTGATCAAACCCTGATACAAGGTTGGTCAACATATTAAAATGTTCTAACCTGCCAAATTAATAAAATAATTTACATATCTATACAATTATTCTAATAATACTCTCCGTAGGCGCCTTTGCACTACTCTCAAACCTAAGCAAACAAAGCGAAATGGAAGGACTACCTTGTAGTTGGTATGCTACTACATTAGCAAAACTAAGCTAACGTACAACTTACTTGCCTAGGAAAAGACCGATAAAAATCCAATGACTCAACAAATGATATGTAGCTGGTATATTTGTTCAAATACCTAACTCTATTTGCCATGTTTCTTTTATAGTATGGCTTATTTGTGGAGAAAAAAGAAAGACTGAATGACTCTAACACCTCTAATAGACTGCATCCTGTTGTCAGGGGTGGTGTATGTCGTTTTCGGAGTTTTATTTTAGTACATAATGGAGTAGAGTGAGGAACTGATCATAGACTCAAAGGTTCTCTCTGTCTTTTGAACCTGTATGCTGATAATCAGAGCAATCCAGATGCATGTATGACACAAAGACATATTATACAACCACGTGCATACATCATTGATAGAGAAGCTGTCAGTGTGTGAGGCTCATACCTGATTCCCGTTCTTGACACATTTGAGTGGCAGTGTGGAATTGTGGCTTCTTTGAGCACTGTCTAGGATAATGTTGATTGCTGTGAAATGTGCTGCATGCATTAAAAACATCCTTGCTACCCATTTAAATGTGTTTGACAGCAATTAGCATGTTTCCGCCCTCTTAGCCTACTGACTGTCTGCTATGAGCAGCTGCTGTGTCATACAAAAGGGGCCAGCGTTAGGGCCTAAGTTAATGTGTTTAAGGGATGCACAATTCTAACGAGCGATAACCGAAGGCTTACGGCTGCTCAGAGGGGATTAAGGGACGTCGTTGTCTGTCTTAAAGCTCAGGCTTAACCATCATATTCCTTTTTTTCCCTCCTCCATCTCTCCTCCCTGGTAATGAATCGCCAGTATTCCCTGACACAAGGCATGAAAAAAAGAACATCTTACTCGGTAGGGAATAAAGATGGCTGCTCATTAGCAGCGGAAAGGTGTACCGAACCAGAAAGAGGAGATGTCTGAGTAGATTTGTTTGAAATCAATGCTTGTCTTCTGAAGCTTCATCTACAGTATGGGGCTGCCACAAGATATCAGGCAAGATTTCCAAAGAACTTATGTCGGCATGCAAAAGTGTGTGCATAAGCCACACAGGCATTTGTACATTTTTCCATGTTATAGCAGAAGGACCACTAAGGCTCTTTTTAGCATCAGATTTCAGCCTTCTTGTGCAGGTTTTGCTCTTGGCTATAACATACTGCCTGTCATCACGTGACCCGATCAATACGGAGAAATTAGCCATGCATGGCGTGAGACACGGGTGCCCCCGAAGTTGCAGGACCGTCACAGAGGTGACGGTTTTCAATTACAGGACACTAAAGATGCATAGTGGCAAGGGCACCACAAAAAGAGCACAGTAAGCAACAATCTGCATTGGCAGCTGGCCACATGTGTTCGCTGCATGCTGAAAGCACCAAGCATGACAGGTTACATGCCTTTTCAGCAAAATATACTAATTTACCCCGAAAGCACATGAAGCTTTCTTTTTTGTCTCGCTGGAGAAATACATGCTTGTGTTGTAGGCTTACTGCAGATGAGGTTACAGCACAAGCCATTGAAAGTTTACTTTATGCTTTGGTGGTATTTAGTATGTAGAGCAACGGGTTAGAGGGACAATGCGGGCGGTCCTGTGCTAAGATAGATAGACCAGGGCACAGTTTTTCTGAGGTAACATCAATAGCTCTGTCACTCGCCCCTGTGGCGCCCGATCGGGAGACCTTTTCCATTGACATGCAAGTTAGCGCTTGATTGTCATCTGGTAACTGTACTACACCGAGTCTTTGGGGAAATCCCAATGCAACTGCATCGGCTTATTTTTGATTATTACCAAAATTTATTGCATTGAACATTCCTCGCGACATGGTTAGAGCACCACCCACTCTAACATCGCCTTCATTTCCATATTTCACTCCTGTTTCAGCACATATAATCGAAATTCAGATTCAGTGGAAGGGAGAATAGAGGCTATTCTGTAGGGGTTAGAGAAGGGTATTTAATCCGCCCTGTCTTGTGGGTGGACATTTCGATGTATTACTGCACACATTATTATCTGAATTAATTAGCATGAGCAGCAAAATGTAGGTTTTGCAAGCCTTCATTATTTTATGTATTGATTTTTGTTCAACACACCTGTAGTTGAGCTCAAGTAATCCTACTTATTGTTTATTTATCACTCCTGCCACAGCTAAAGCATATTTGAGTGAAGAGCAGAAAAACAAATAGATGCCTTTCTTTCTTTCTTTTTTTGGTAGACTCCAAATGTTCTCCTACATTGCCAGTGTTTGCCTGCATGGCATTGGAACGCAATAGAAGCATGACTGATATTTCACTAGACTTACCAGCATGGTCATTAATCCTAATATTTGGACTGTAGCCACCATCCACTCCCAGCCGTGGCTTGACTACGTGTAATCATAGGCGTACACCCTTGTGTATTGGGCTGCAGGAAAAACACTACACGCTCAGAAGCTTAGTCCATCAATCTAAGAGGCCAGACATTTTTCCTCCAACCCCGATGTCAGAGGATTTCACATGGCACCCTCCCCCTTCCAGGCGGAATATGTTTATGAGCCCTTTCTCTTACTGTCCTGTCTCTTCCTAGTCCCCACTTCCTCTTATGAGACGAGGGGGTCTGAGCAAACAGCGCCTGCATAGCTCCCCGCTGCAGGGCCGTGATGGATGGCCACTCAGCTATACCTGCCTTACTCACCAGAGGCCGACCATATTTCTCCTTCACTGCCCGCGTAGGCCTGCATCTGCATGAAGACTGTCAAAGATGCTGTTTTCTGTGAGCTCAGCAGGGCTGAGGCAGAGTATTTGATTAGATGTAATGGAATTAAAGTAATCTGATTCCAAAAAGATGACATCTGTAATCTGTTGCAGTTACTGTAAATATGCAGTAATAAGATCACAGAGTTATTGCATTGCTCAGTACAACTGTGGCATCTAAATTGTTGTATTTCCTTGTGTATTGTGAAATAGTAGATTTAAATTATCCTTATTTAACTTTAAACTCAGGAGTCTGACATAAATTAACTACCCTTGCCATATTAGCGGCTACAATTTTCTGCAGGTAATCAGCTCTTTTGGTAATTGCCTTTAAATGTAATACTCCTAGCCCTCATAAGTGGTAATCCATTGAATAGTGGGCTGTGTGTGTTTGGTGCGATGTGTCGGAGAGGTAATAGCTATGGGATGACCTGAGGGCCTTATTGGAGGCCACTGCTCGGTCACAGAAGGAACACATGCTGCAGGATTCTCTGCATGGCAGCGCACTGCTGCTTTTGGGTCAGAGACATAAAAGAGGTGGGAGGAAAGAGAAGAAAGGGAGAGAGAATATCTATCATTGATCCTATGGTATTAGCCGAGGCTGCAGTCCTAATGAAGCTAGTGCTGTGGGCTCTAGGAAAGCATGTGTGTGTTTGTGTTACTGATAACTCCTGTAAATATCCACATCTGGAGTGTTTACATCCTGGTGATTAATTATTAGTCATGTGGACACAAATAAATCACTCAGAGTGTGTGCTTGTGTGTGTGTCTGTATGTGTGTGTGAGTGTGTGTATCACCAGATGGCCTGGCGTGAGCATATTGGTGTGTGTGTGTGTGTGTGTATTGTACCTGTGCAGGTGTGCATGAAACCGTGTATATCTGCAGAAGCCTTTTTGTGAACATCTTGCACGGTACGCATTGTCTTCGTGTGAGTATACTGTCAGTGCATTTCCCTGACTTTGAATGCATGTTTGAGTTTATGTGCGAGGGTGTGTGTGTGTGTGTACACAGTGGTGAGGCAGGAGAGGCTGCTTGGCGACTCATCCATCATTTTCCCCCCTGGCCTGCGATGCCCTCGGAGGAGCGCTGCACTGTTACGGTGACACTGGGCTCATTTTGGAATAGAAAAATGGTGCATCCGCCCCCAGCGTCATTGCCGCACGTCGTTACCCCCCTCCAGCCAAACAGCCAGCTTAAGATGGTGCAGTAACAATCCCTCTAACGGTCTCAGACACGCTCCCTCGCTGTCAGGTTTACACGCCATATCCACAGGGACAGATTACTAATCAGAGGAAGTGCTCTGTTGAAGGGCCTTGCGATGTCCACGGCTGCTTAGTGAAGCTGCTTTAGGTGGCCTGTCATCTTTTCTTCCTCTCCCTACCCCGACCACTGCTACCTTTTCCACTCTCACCTCCCGCTGGATAACCTTGGCAAGGGTGGAGGAGGGGTAGCAAATGGGGTAGAGAAAGGGAAAGATGAGACCACTTTATGAGTGTCCTGGGTTCCCTGTGCCCAGCGTTTCTCTCTTGCTGGTAATGCACAGGGTGAGTCAGCATGAGCAACTGCAGTATAGCGGCCCAATCAATTTGTTTACGCTTGCCTCTAAAGAGACAATGCCATTGCCAGTGCTGCTGTGTGCGAGTGGTCTCACCACTTCACTTCACAGATTTCCTCATGTCGGACAGCAGTAGCACACACTAGCCAAACTTTCTGGCATTGCTCAGAGTGACACCTGCCACTCTGAGCAATGCTGGGAAATAAACGCAGAGTCAAGCAAGAGGTTGGAAAATGGGGAACAGAAAGAAAGCATGGTAGATAAAGAGAAAATTATGTGCTGGCAATCTTTCTCAGCCCTAAATTGGTGCATGTTGCTGCAATAGATGGACGATGGAGTCCTGCTTTTTCATCTAGATTTAGGAAGGCAGAGTGTGTGTTTATGTCTTCAGTTTACAGTGCATGCTTTCTATTTCAGGATAGAGTCTTTCCAAGGGCATTAGGATAACCTGTGAACAAATTGCACACGGGTGATAAAAACAAATAGCAACAATTCCCACTCAGACACACACTCTCACACAGAGAGATGTCACTACTCGACAAATAGCACAGTCTGTTAGCGCAGACAGTGATAAGCAGATAAATGCATGCAGACGTAGCTCACCTACCAGCTCCCATTATGTAACCGTGTTCGCCACATTTTAATGTCATTCCTTGTTGCTGGAGGAGGAGGGGGATGTGAGACGCACAGAGATAAAATTAATAAATAAAGCGAGAGAGGCGAGAAGGGAAAGAACAGAGGAAGACTGGAAGAAGAGAGGAAAAAAAGTGTTTGCGCCCCACCTCCCCCGCCATCCTCCTTCGTCCTGACACTTCACACGCACAAGCGCATTCACCGTAGTTTCGCAGATTTACTGATACATCAAAAGAGATGCACACAAACACTCACACACACGCAGCTTTTCCTCAATAAGCCTCCTTTCATAGATAACCCCTCTCCGGCTGACAATAGCAACAATAGCATAAATCCTGATCCCAACAACAACAACAGCAGCGGAGGACAGCCTCGTCCTTCACTGAACTCACGTCAGCACATTGTCCCCTCTCTGTCTGTCCTCCAAACCTGTTTTTTTTTTTAAACTTTTAAAAGGATCAGTTTCCAGAGCTGAAGTATTCTGGTAGGACATGCTGTGATGGTGATGATTGATCACCCTGTTCTGTTGCTGGAGATCAATTGCCATCCGTCCTCCTCCACTGAAGATCTTGTTTCCTCTAGTTGCCTGTAGCAGCTTTCCTGGGGACTTTTTATTCCCGAATGACCCCACCTTTCCTAAAAGTCAGGCCACAGGTCAACACCTATTATGAAGTTGTATGACCTCGTCGACTATAATGCCCTGTGCCTGTATTGTCTTTCATACAGTCCTGAGAATAACTTCCTTCCTGGGCGGGAATCAATAATGTAGCTTGGTTTATGAGAAATATTATGCCATTTCCCGCCCAATAATGTCCGGAGTCATGGAGAATGTATGCTAGCCTGCATGAAATCAATAGCCTAAATGTAAACGTAAACCTTTCTATTGTCTTGCGTCAATGTGTTTATGTACATTTCAATACACTAAAAGCTGATTTCTGTGTGAGAAAGCCACACCGAACGCATTTCACAGTGCTGGGTTGCAAATATCACTCGCAGTTTTCTTTTGAATATCACATATCCCAGTCTTATGATGCACGGCTCCATGGCCTCTTATCACGGTCTCTCACCATGAAGGAATAGCACGTTTCAATCATCCTGTCATGGGAGAACTATAATCTTTTTCTTTTGCATGGCATATGTCCTTCCACTTCTAACTAATCCTTATTATGCCAGAGAAGCGAAGGTCATTGTCAAAGCCGAGGGGTGATTAAGTTAATCCACTTGTTTTCTGAATCCGATTTACCTCATTTTCCAAACTAGGGAACAATGTTCCAGCACAAAGACATCAAGATGATAGTGTGGCACGCATTAAGGAGGAGGGCCCCTACACTGGAGAGGATTCTTTTATCTGTCTTCATCATCTGCATCCCATTCTGATTCCCAGTTCTATCAGCCGATTTCTAATCACAGCATTCAAAGCTATCTCTGCCATATGGAGAGCCAGAGCAAAGGCGAGAGGAGAGCAGACAAGTTAAAAGCAGCATGATCGCTCATATTCCTGAATCAATCTATGTCGCTGCGGTATGAGACACTAGTGAAGCAAAGCACAGTGCCCTGGTGTGTGGGAGTCCCGCCATGCAGCCAGCAAGCCTCTGAGTTACGCAGTGCAGTGGCATACAGTTGACTTCATTAGCAGGTCCCTCCCTTCAAGGGGATGGGTTATTTACTACTGCACCGTGCAGGGCCAGATGCTCCACAGATATTATACTATAGAGATTTGCGCAAGAACAAATAGGTTTGCATTATTGAGTAAAAGTGTGTGTGTTTTAGGGCCAAAGCTCTTTGTATCCCTTGCAGTCAGCAGTGAACCTGTAATAAATCCTCAGCAAAAGTATATTTGACTTCAGAGAATGCAAATAAGGTGATTAAAATGCATCCCCGTGTCAGTGAGGGAATACGTGTGGATTATTGTTTTAAACGGCAACTCTGCCTTTGAGCTCACATACAGTACAGACCAGCAAACGTCCCTGATTTTAGCATCTGCACCTCACTGTGAACGTGTTATGTATTATGTGCTTTTCTCTGTATATCATGCAAGTCTGCATCTATGAATATTTAATATAGATTCAGTTCAATTCAATTTTATCTATATTATTGTTATGCCAAATCATAACAATAGCCACCTCAGAGAACTTTGACACTATGACAATACAGAGAAAACATATGACCCCCTGAGACAGTGGGAAGGAAAAACACCCGTTTAACAGGAAGAAAACTCAAACAGAACTGGGCTTAGGGAGGGGAAGCCATCTGGTGTGACCAGTTGGAGGGGAGGGCAGATTTCTTACTAGCGTGTGTGGCTTTTAGTACGTTAATATCACCATTAGTTTCTTTCTATCCAGTTTTATCAATGTCACTTCTCTTTATTTTGTAAAGACCATACTGTATCAGAGAAAATACCATAATAGTCAAGTGCTTGACCTTCAAGGTCATGTGCTTGTGTAGTAAAGCACCACTTTTACCATTCCTAGAAATATAATTGTAATTGCGCCTATATGTCAAAACACCAGCCCATCATTTTGGAGAAGAGGATGAAATTTAAGGGTCTAAATATAGTGAACTGGGGGGGGGGGGGGGGGGGGGGGGGGGGGGAGAAGACTCCTGCCTTTTGCTTCTTCAGGCTTTGACATCATGGGTTTTTCTACTGAACATTGTCTGGCCTCTGGAGATCAGTCCTAGTCACCAGTAATGGCTTTGGCATAGAGGTTGGGTCAGTTTGACACAGGAACCAGAACATGAAGAGAGCAGTGTCTGGCCCCCCAGGAGATGACATTAAATGAGATACAATTTACAATACTGTGTAAAAGTCAGGCATTTCTTTATATTTTGCTAGGTGTATTTTTTTTAATGTGGAAATAGTATATAAAATATAGTAAATAAGGCAAATGTATAGTTTCTAGAAGTGTAATGAGCTTGAAAGTCAGTATTAGGTATAACTAACAAAATTTTTCAACACAGCCTGAAATCTTTTGGGCGAGCTTTCTTTAAATTTATTGTAGTTTTCAGGAATAGTTCTCCAGTCTTCTTGAAACTCTTCTTTAGAACACACACACACACACACACACACACACACAAACCCTTTTCTGCACAATATTTTTCTAGATGGTATTGCATTGTGGTTTAAAATCTGGTGGCACTTTCTGGATTCATAATTTTCTTCCACACCACTGGCTAAAATACCTCAAACCATGACATAGTCTCCATCGACTTTTACACGAGGCTGTAGATACTCGCTTTTATCTCTCCCTCGGTACATCCTGGCCATGATTTGAACCAAAGATAATTATATATTCATACTTAACCCTAGAACAATATCGCTATAAATAGTAGCACAATCACTAATGCCGGGTGATTTTTACCCGATATAATATGATCAACAAAAAGTACTTGTCATCAAAATATATCAAAATATGACAACACATGACATATCAGAGTGGTCTGCTTTTACTTTCAACTGTGCCACATCTAACAAAATGAAAAAAGTGTCATGCGGGGACCCTAAAATAATGCTCCAAAATTACAGAAAAATCTGGAATTCAAGAACAAAAAAATTCCTAAAAAAATAAAATAATAATGACACGGGAAAGCTGGTCTTTGATCCACCCATTCCTGGGACATTTGAGACTTCCCTGGTGAAGGCACAGTCTCCTCAACATGCTAACAGCTGCAGCAGAGAGAAATCATGTAAATATATTGGCTTGGGTGAAAATCACTCAGCGATTCTAGGGTTAATATAATTATGAAACTGGTGCAAAGACTGGAATGAAAATGAGTGAAAAAGCATCCAGTATCCAAAGCAAAAGCTTGAATAACTCTTGTTCAAGACCGCTTTAAAAAGAAATATATGTTTGGTTCCATGGAAGGCAAATGTAGATTTGAGGGATGGCTCAGGCATTTTGCAATTCTGTGTGCAAAAAAAACCATCAAACTTGCAGTAAATCTGATTCCTTCTGCAATAAAATGGGTAACTTGTGTGTGATGAGTTGAATGACGCAGTTTTAAAGACGCATTGCTAACAGTGACTCTAACATTTAATGTCCAAACCCAACCTGAACTGCAGTATTCACAATAAAATAAGCTGAAAGTCTGACTGTTAAGCCTGCTGGGAGTTTGAGATGGGTTTCAGATTTCTGTTGCACAGTCTGCACAAGCATGAGGGGCGAGAAAAAGACAAGGAAAGGAGAAAGAAAAACAGACGGAAAGGAAGAATGAAAGGAAAAAAAGAGACTGAATGTGAAGAAGAACAATAGACAGCAAGTTAAAAAAAACAAGGTGTTTAAGAGTATTTAGCTCATCCTATTGTGAAGCTCTCAGTCAGTCCTAATAAGCAGACCTAATGCACAATTAAAACCACCTGGAGCCCGCCCGTCACTTCCAGAGTCAACCTTACAATCATTTCTTTGTGTGCGTGTGTTCTTCGTCAACCCTTCAGTCTATCACCCCCACAGCTTTGCAAATTAAGGTGTGACCGAGCCAAAATGAGATCTCTCCGTAGCCAGAACAAACACCATAATAGACATTTCAAACACAGACCCTATTATTTTTGTGTGACGGGTGTGCTGCATTTGAAGTAACACTGGTGCTTTGATAGGCTGTGGATCCTAAGAACCTTCCATTCAAAAACACCCACATTTCCCCCTCCAAAGATCTGAATCACAACGTCCTAGTCCTTTCACATAAATGTCTCACTTCTACACTGAACAATTATGTTTACATAACAAAAACGCTTTATTGCTTTTACGTGAAGAACTGGGTAAGACAGATTTCCTTGAGGATAAATTGGTGCATATCAGGGTCACCCAAGTAGTAGTAGTCTTTTTGCTGCTTTGATTGTTGATTTGATCGCACAAATAGTGTTACTCTCTTTTAAATTCATAAAACAATGAAAAAAAACCTAGCTTTTAATAGAAGGACTTTGGTGGAACAAGCAGATACTGTAGTTGTTCCCATATATTTAAATTTCTCTCCTTTGGCGTCAGACTGTGAGTGTGAGCAGCAGGATGCATGAGGTGTGTTTAACTTGGACTCATTGTGGGGGAAGGCCAGAAGCTCAGAGTGAAATCTGTAAAAGCTCACATACGAAAGACACTTTTATCTTCTTTGTTTTTCTCCAGTTCATATAATGTGGATGTTTGTTCTTGCTATGCGGCCCCTGATTGTTAATGTAGTGTAGCTTTTCTCTAGAGGTAGACCAAAATAAAAACAGCTCCAACATATTCCACTTCTATTTTCCCTTCTCTGCAGCTCGCCACCCAGGGTTGTTGTGTATCTGCTACATTTCGCAAAGCAATCTTGCTTAAACAAACCCTTTGAACTCTGTCTGATTTGGTCTCATTTAGACCGGGGAGCAGAGGGAATAATCAACTCTAAAACGTCAAAGTTGCACCAATCTAAATATTTAATCACCTTTGACTCTGGATGATAGCTGAGCGTGAGGCAGGAAAGATGGAAGATTACCTCAGTGACTTCACAAAAATAAAATCTCATGACTGTATTGACTATGATTAACACTTAAATTAATAATTACAGAGCATTTCATTAGAGATAAAAAACATACTGGAGGCAGTTGGATCTCAGCCCACTTACCTACTTTATTGTTTGTAACGATGGAGCAGTGTCGGTAGTGGCCAGTGTGGGAGCCGATTCTTATCACTCTTGTTCTCATAGCTCTTGCCAGATGCAGCTCTTGGTGTCGATTTTGAAGTCCGACACACTAATGATAGAAGGCCTTAATGGTTAAAGCGTTAAACCTTGTCTTACCACACATCCTTATGAGCTGTTAAGAGTTTATGTTAATTAGCTTGTTTAACAGCCCGGCTGACATCTCTTGGTCTAATATGTACTTTCTTGAATCCTGCTGCCTGTTAATGATCGCAGGTACTTTAATCAGTGATGAGTAAGAGTTTGGCTTTTTAAGGAGTGCCATTAGCTGATACAGTAGACCCTTCAAATTTCTTTCCATTTGGTGAGGTTATGACCGATTTTATTAACTCTTTCCCATCGCGCGAGTTAAAGTGCATCTGTCCAGGTCAGTGACTAAACAACTATATCACTGTCTACTTTGAAGCTCTGCCTGTCCCTGTAAATTCTCCCTTGCCTCACCCTGTGAGGTGGAGTGCAATGATCCATTTGAGCAAGAGAGACACCTCCCCCATTACTCTGAAATTCAGCTTGGGACCCCTAACACTGCCACGCTGGTCATTGACACAGCTGACTAGAATTTGTTTGTGTTTGAGGTAAAGGTGTTTATGTCTATTAAGTGTCCTTGAATGGATGAATCTGGTGCATTCGAGTGGTTGCACGTGCAGCCTTGTCAGAGAAGATTCCATTTAAAAAAAGCACAGATTCCAAAAGCCATTGCATAACTGGCATGTCTCGCATCTTATCAAGTGGAAGAAAATCCCCAGAAAAGACTCAGACGTGACTTATTTACACTGATCCCCCACAACTTTAAACCAGCGTCACAATTTGTAGGTTCAAAACAGTAGCAAATCTTTTGGTTCCTGATGGTTGTGGACTAGGACGCTGTCTTCTGGGTTCTGTGCAGTTTTGAGGATAGATCAACACGTTGGCTATTCGTCATGTTTCAGGAGAAGTAGGGTTTTTTTTATGCTGCACAAAATGGAGTTTTTTCCAATTCATGGAGGCTGCTGGCGGTGCAGAGGAAACCTTGCAGCAGAGTGCTTGGTGCGTGGTCTGCAACACTGTATGCTGAACAATGTAAGGTAAGTGTCAATGGTTTTATTGTTGTGGTTGGTCAATGTATGAAGATTTATTGAGAGAAAGGTTGTTTTGTCTTGCAGAGAGCTACTAATCGGAAACATTAGAGGTTGAAGGTTAGTGTGGTCTTTTTGGATCTGTATGTTCATCAAAAACTAAACTTTTTTATTTTTGAGTTATGACCAGTGTCTTTCGCCTCAGCTTGGAGCAGAAACGGCGCTACAAGGTTCTGGAGATGAACCAGTTCAGGCTTTGCATTCTTGGCTCGGCTTCTTCTGCATAGTTGCTAACTTGCAAATCACAATAAAGCTGCTAATAGTCAAATATGAAATGGGAATCTTTTCACGATAGTGTAAATCCACAGGCATGCAACCAGCCAGCATGTCTTCTTGAGTATCATTTTCCCAGAGCTATTAATTACTCATTCTTGCTTTGATTTATTCTGCTTTACAAAGGTAATCTGTTCAGTCAAAAGTTGAAATGGTAAGCCCCAACATAGTACTTGAAAGTTCAGGCTAAAACAATTCTGGAATAGGTTATGATACTTTAGGCAGTTCATTTCGTGAGAAAATATATTTCAAGTTATGTGACGCTACAAGGTTTACTCACTCAGCTGGTATGTTAAAATGGACCAAAGAGGAAAAAGCCAGTCAGTGTGTAACCACAGAGAAACAAGCAAAAGCTTCTTAGATTTATCAAATGAGAGGCTAGTGGTCTGGAAAAATTCAGCGAGTCAGTCGCTGATGGGCCAGGATCGATTGGTTGGGTTGAGTTCCAGATGTTTGTGGACATACAAATAATATGGCGCAGCTGGTCCTTGCAGCATCCAGAAAAATATGAAAAAACTTGGCACAGTAAAAGACCTTTCTCCTTGGCACAGTATGTTTATGTGCAAACTGCTTAGTCCCAACCCTTTTTCTGCCCTGCGTCATCGCCACTCTCAATCAAAAGACTCGAGGCTTTCACATGATGTCATGTGCTAAACTGTTCCGCTTCTTTTTCCTTTTCCATTTCTTAGCACTCTAAACTTTGTTGTGTTTTTTCTGATTCAAAATGATGTGAAGTATTTGTTGTAACAGCTTTGGCGCCATAAAGAAACAATACAGAAACATACTGATGATATTGCCTTTATAAAATAATAAAGCCTATTTATATTCAAGGTGTGTAAAGAGAAGCTAATCAAGGCAATCAGCAGCCGGTGTCTTGACAGCAGCTCTTCTCGTTCTGACATCCGGCAATCACCTCAGCTGAGGTTCCTACCTAATAATGATTGTTTCTTTCATCTTTGTGTGCAGAATCAACTGCTTAACAGGTGTAAGATTTAGCCAAAAGTGCTTTGACTGTCTTTATAACATCTCAAGGCTCTTAGTCTTCCTGGCCCAGGATTCAGTCTGAGTTTATGGTGCAGCATTTTACTAACTTGTCACCATGTCTAAGGGGTCAACCAGAGTGCTTGCTCACTGACCTTACAGGTCAGCAGACATGCTTCACCTCACCACTACATTGATGGAGCACCCATGCGTCCCTGAAGCTGATTAAAACACAGGGTGATTGGGATTATTTACAGCATGGCCCATGTGTGTGTGTTGTGTTTTCTTTTTACGTGTGCATATGTCTCAAGGACTCTAGTCCCAGGAGGATCCTAGCCTCATAACCTCCCCCATTCCCAGCCATGCCATGGATCATGTAAGGAAATAAGAAATGGGAGGAGCTGCCATTTCCTTCTGCTGGATGTGTCACCTCTTTAGCCTTGGTGAACAGCTAGCTGAAGGCTGAAGCCTGCTGAGAGACACTCAGACCATGACACACCAGAATGTGCTCGATGAGTGTACTTTATCTGGGTACTCAAGATTTGTGTGTTTTGTGCAGCCTGTTAGGACATAGCACATGTGTTGGTACGTGCATGCACGTGCATGTGAGTGTACACCTTAGAAGGCATTGCAGCTGATGGGTTGTCACTGATAGTGGCCCCAATGTGAAACAAAGGTCACAGTACTCTCAGGGTTTCATCTAGCCCTCTCACTGGAGTACCGCTGTAGCTGTCAGCTAATGAGACAGTAGAAGAGTGCAGGGGAAATAGGAGATAGATCAAAAAAAAAGTTGAAAGAGAGAAAAAGAGAGCAGGAGATAGGGATTTAATAATGAAACTGAAAGAGAAGGAAAAAAGAGATTTTCTGTTTTGTTTCAGTGGCCAAAACGTAAGAAAACATGAGAATAAGCACAGAAGGTGGGGGGGGGGAGACAAAAGAGCAAACAGTGCACTACAACAGCAAAAAAGGAGACATCACAGCAAGTCGTGAGTTTAGCTCTTTTAGAAAAAAAAGCACAAAATGGGGACAAGGAGGGACTAAAGAAAGGAAAAGCTTGAAGAAAATTAAAGGAAAAGTCTGCTTCAGTTCCATCTCAGGGAAACCATAAAATGCAGTTTCACAGCAGCTGCTGCAAAGAGAAGCAGTTAGGGAACGGCCTCCTGCAGTCTGCCATACACCACACCCTTAGTGAAACTATCTGGCTCTGTCTCTTTTTAATTTCTATCTGTGCTCTTGTCTTTCTGTCTGTAACTCACTGTCTTTCTATATTGCTCCCTTTCTGACTTTTCCCCGTTTGTTTCCCCCCGTTCCTTTAGAGAGGCATCCTAGACAGTGCCTTGAGGCCACCTAAGTCAGGAATGATGGATTGGGTCGAGGGTGCATGGAAACGCAGGGGGTTGTGGTGCACTGCAGTGTAGCATGACTGATGGGAACATGCATTATTTTCCTTGAAGGCTGGTTCAGCATGCACCAAAATACCAGCACGTGTTAAAATGGCCCGAAGCATAAAGAAAAGAGTGCCTTTTAAATGGTCATCCTGTTGCTCTGAATCATGACCTGTTATGCCAACCCGAATGTATTAGCTAATGGCACTGACAGAAGAGGATATTGGCAGATGTTCAGGTTACACTGCAGAACTTACGTATGATTAACTGTCTTTAAAAGCCTGTTTGTGTGAGACTTGGTTGCTGACTCACCGCCACCATGGGATGTCATCCCAAAACCAGTTGCCACCCTGTAGTACACTGTATACGTGCATCACTTTGGCCACCATCTTCCCTGTTTTGCTTTTCCTCCCTCAGGGTGAGCACATAAAGTGGAGTCTTTCCAAAGCGGCATAAATATCCACCCAGCTGTTCGTGTAGTGCTTTTAATCACATCCCTGTGGTTTAACCCAAAATCAATATTCTTGACTGTGAAGTTCCTGTAACTTCACAAAAAAATGCTTCCATGTACTGTTGCCTTGGCCTGTCTCATTCATTTATAAGGAGTCAGTTATGACTCCCAAGAGTTGTGCTGGAGACGAAAGTCTTATGGTTCAGTCAGCCCAAACCTGCTGTTGGAGCAGGAAGGTAGGGACGTGGAACCATACAGTGTTTGTAACAGAACAGCAAAGAAGTGCTGCTGCGATATTTGCATCTAGTGCATAAATGGAAACAGAATTATAGTTCTTTTTAAGACTATAATTGTAGATGTATCATTACAGAGCAGAAAAGCAGGAAAGGCAAAGCTCTAGCTTTCTTTTTTTTTTTACAGAAACCTCATAAAAACCATTAACATACCATTTGCATGAACATATATGACAGAACTCAATATATGAAACCATTTTCTTAACCTATTCAATTATAAAAAACTTACTATTGCGTATTTGTGTGAAATAACTCCTTTTTCATGAATAGGCCTGTTAAGGATAGAATAAAGGGAAATTAGCAACTGTGCTTCCACAGGAAATGAAAAGAGTAAGGTTGTCAAAAAAATTGATACTCGGATCCAAATCCAAGTACTATTATCTACAATGCTGGATACTCATTTACAACAGTATCTATACTGGTAGGCAGGTACACAACCCCTCCCATTACTAGCAGCCCTAATATAAAACTGTTACATCACCCACTGTTTTCTGAAGTCCTGTTTTGAAGCCTTGAGATGAGCCTTTCCACTGGTGAGGCAGGATGGATCTGACTCTAAAACTGGACGGTCACTGGCTAATGACTTGATTAGCCAATGAGCAGAGATGGGCAGTAACGCGTTGTAATCCGATTACTTTTTGTAGTAACGAGTAAAGTAAGGGATTACTATTGCAAAAACGGTAGTTAGATTACCGTTACTTTCCCGTAAGCACGCTGCGTTACTGCATTACTAAAACCGTGATTTTTATGCGAGAGTGTCTCATGACAGTGACGTAAGCGAGTGCGACATTCGTGACAACAGCTGTGTGCAGATCAACAATGGATCATATATCGAGTGCGGGAGAGAGTATGAGCGTGCAGCGTTTAAAGCGTGGAAGTACTGACCTTACTTTGAGTGTGATTCCATAAAAAGTGACAAAAATATTAGTGTCCATTGTGCGTGGGAAGAAAACTTCTTTTTACAGTGAAAAAAACCCCTAAACTTCCAAGCAAGCACCGAGTGCGCTACCACGTAATGGGAAATTCACTGAGAAACTCACGGATTCTTCCACTGAACACTGCGGCACACCTGCACCAGGGCAAACCTCTGCCTGCCCTGCTCCTGCTTTACAGGTGAAAATAGAGCAGGGGTAAGCAACGCCAGGCCTCGAGTGCCGGTGTCCTGCAGGTTTTAGATGTGTCCTTGATCCAACACAGCTGATTCAAATGGCTAAATTACCTCCTCAACATGTCTTGAAGTTCTCCAGGGGGCTGGTAATGAACTAATCATTTGATTCAGGTGTGTTGACCCAGGGTGAGATCTAAAACCTGCAGGACACCGGCACTCGAGGCCTGGCGTTGCCTACCCCTGAAATAGAGCAACAAGACCGCTCACTCTTTGATGTTATTTATTTTCTGCTGTGTTTTACTTGCATCTATTTGAAAGACTGAGTGTAAACACAAAAAAAGATTTCATTTTATGTGCTGGAATGTGCAGAAAATAGGTTTAAATATTAAACAAATTTCTTCCAGTCAGAGAATGTTGCATATAATTACATTTTTGCTTACATTTTTAAAAAGAGACTTTTCCATTTGATTACATTTTGTATGATAGATTATGCAGAAAAAGTAAAATTAGGCTGAAAGATCTATCACTTTATTACCTATTCAGATTGTAAATCATGTTTTTAAAAAGTAACTAAGTAACTAAGTAACTAAGTAACTAATTACTTTTGAAAATAAGTAATCAGTAAAGTAGCGGGATTACTTTTTGGGGGAAGTAATCAGTAATTAGTTACTAATTACTTTTTTCAAGTAACTTGACCAACACTGCCAATGAGCGTCCAGTTTCATACGACAAATAATCTTCTATTTAGTTTTTTGTTCAGTCTGACCCTACTCCTTCTATAGCAGTGGAAGTCTTTTTTCAACTGCAACTATCACCATCAGTAGTCTTAAGATAGAATGTAGGTTTACTTCTTTTTCTGTATCTGAAGGTCTGTGCTTTATACCATCTATGCTAGCAGCTTAACATATCAGCTGGGGTTAATGCTTACAATACTGAACAACACTTTATGAGCTAATTCTAGCGTTCAATAAGGCTCCTGTTTCAACAACAGTTACATTTTCAGTAATAAACAGTTGTCATGAATTCTTCCCTGACTGATACGTACGTTTATGTTAGCTGACTATTAGCAATTAAAAAATAGCCAAAATTATTGTTTTTATTAATGTTTTTAGTGACCACGGTGGCTGTGGGTAGTTCTGCCTGTTTGTAATGTGTTAACATGATCATCATTTATGTTGAAAGAAGTGTTTTTTTAACAGATTGAAGCTTGATTAAAGTCTACCAGTAACAAAATCAAAACAGTAGCAGCTTACCTTACCAATTTTATTTTATCAGCAAAAACAACACATCACCAGAAGCACAGTAGTACCTCTGACAAGCAAATTTATTTTTTTTTTTTTAGCTACCCAAGAGAATCTTTAAAGCCCTTACCATTATGCATTTTTTGTTTGTTTTTTGTTTTTGTTGTAGTAAATCAAAAAGCTTAAAAATAGTGTTGCCATTGAAATTATTGTTTGTATTATTGTAATCCTTTTTTGTTATGCTTCTTTTTTGATATCTTTTGTAACAAAACTGGTATTATGTATTTTCCTGGGTATTGGTCCTGAGTTTGAATTTCTATTGTTGTGTCAACCCCAGAGGAAAGTTATTGTCATGATATATCTGAAAATCTACTGTCAAGTTGTGCAGGAAATCATGGAAAAACAAAAATTACCAAGAAAGTAGCCATTGATTGACAAAAATGTGCTTTTGGACTATAGGATCTACATTTGGAGGAAAGTTAAAAATGAGTCATTATTGGGAAAATTTTGTTTAAAAGTCAATAAATTTGAAAGCTTCTGTCACCTTCTTTTAATTGAAACTTCCAAGAAAAAAACAATACAAACAAAAACAGGTCATTGTAATTTTAAGATCTGTGGTATCAGGCGACAGGATTTAAGCAGTAAATCCTTTAAGTTCTTAAGTAGCAAAATGGAGATTAGATTTGTTTCAACATCTTAACACTGGTTCATGGTTCGTCCCTACTTTACCTACAACAGTGGGTAGGTTCCTACAAATGCCAGCACAGTGATCAACATTGCTTGTTTGATCTGTGAGTTGCCATCATATTTTGGCCTCATACTGATATGAGAAAGGAAAAAAACAATGGTACACCTAGGCAGGCCAAAGACACTGCTAACACGTGAAGGGAAACTATAATATAATAGCCATAATGATGTCAGCGATAAAGCTAGGTATGGTCTGTCAGTGTTGAAACAAAGTCCTCTGCATGGTCCAGACACTGAAAAGGTCATCAGTCCTGAACCATTAGTATCAGGTTAAACAACATTTGAGGCCAGTTCCTACAAAAAGATTTCATTGCTTCTTTGATTTATACATAATTGTTTTCAATTAATTCTTTATCTATTTTTAGCTATTTAGCCTAGCATGCATTAGCCTTACCGCATATGAGTTGCATAAACTGGTGCCCCATTACACATTATTTGGTTGCAGCTTTATTATTTTCCAGCAGACTTATCAGGAAGAATAGTCATAATCTTCCTCATAGGCTTCTTATAATTTAATGTTTTGGCCACGCTGACCTTGTGATTCATACACTGCATAGGTGAGAAAGTAGTTTTTTTCTGGTTTATTAATAGTTCAAACGTTTTAATAACCAGCAACAGCATTATTCGCCATCTGTTTAAATACCATTATCATTCGTTACAATTAGTTTAAGCCAGCATATTTTTGCCATTTTCCTCCTCAGGTAAGCTCCGTCATGTTCTGTGTCACCACTACTCTAAGCAGTCTTGACATTTTGCTCCATTGCATCACTACTTTTCATCCTTTCCCCGCAACGAACATGTGTAAAATTCAATTTTCTTACATTGCATTAGCTTGGTATGCAAAAAGTGCCAAGATATCTTATGTTATATGTCAGCCGGTGGTACTCTTCTGTGCAAGGATGACTCCATTTATAATGAAGACAGGACTTAGTGTGAAATTAACTTTAGCTGCTGAGAAGCTGATGACACAAAGAGAACTCTTCTACTGACTGCGCTGACAGACCAACCGCCTCGACTCAGCTTGGATCTCGCTGGAGTCTCTCAGGTGTTTTGGAGTCTGGGAACAGAGGCTTTGCGAGGAGAATAGACTGCTGCCAAACGCCTATAACCTAAACACTGTGAGAGCACACTTCACCCTCTGTCTCCTGTTGTGTGTTCTTTGTTTAAAATGTGTTTTCCCCTGCTTCTGTCTATGACACATTCCTACTCTCACTGCTTTCCATGTACCTTTCTTTCTTTTGCCTCCATCTCATCCATTTTCAGCCTACCCTGCTACTCATCTGCATTTTTCTTCCTCCATCTTTCTCTCTGTTTTCTCTCATCCCTCCATCACACCCCTCCTCTCCTGCTGCGAACTAGTCGGGCTGCAGAGAACACAGAGCCTGAGGACAGGATGTCAGGAAGTCAGTTCCCATGAAAGGCAATGGGTCGCCACGATGCCTGTATAAGGCCAGATGACTGGCCATTGTCGTGTGCATCAGTGTGAGCGTGTGCAAGTGTGTGTCTATATCTGCGTGTTTTTTAGTTAAATTTGCTTATCGCTGTCAGCTAATGCGCATGCGGAGGTGTTTCTAGATTTGAAGATACATGTGAACATGTGCATGCAGCTACTTGAGTACATGGTTGTCATGTGTATGTGTGTATTTTGGTGTGAGTGCAAACCCAGCAGCAGGCTGACGTGTGCCGTGCAGCCACAGAGACCAGAAGGGTTCTGCTCCCTCTCAGCTAATCCAAACAAAGCGTAGGCTGAGCCAGAATGAGGAATGTCTGCACTGTTGGTCGTAGACGCAAAGGGTCAACCAGCATGAGTGTGCGTTTGCATGTGAGAGAAGAAGGGAAACAGATTTGTATTTTTTCCTAGGTTTTTGCTATATTGGTTCATCTGTGCACACTATGTGAGTGTGTGTCTGTGGCTCAGTAATTCTTAATGTGCACTGTGTTATGGAGGGGCAGCTATTCTTATCCCCAGACTTACCTGATTACCATGTAAAGTCACAGAAAAAGGATACAGTAAAATAACCTCTGCTGGCAGGAATTCAGTGTCTGCTAGAATTAAAGGCAGCACTTCCACAGAAACGCACACCGAGTTACAAAAACAGGCACCATAGCAACAGCTTTTATTTCTTTCAGTATTTTGTAGTTTTCTTTATATGTTTATCAATCTTCTTCACGTGTTTATCTGATCCTAAGTGCTTCCTGTGAGGCACTTTGTTCTGTATACAGAAACGACTCATTTTGTTTCCTGAAAGCGGAAACCTCAAGGTTTTGGGTTCTTTTTTCTTTTCTTTTTTTCCACTTTTGCACGAGTCATTCGCATTTGGCTCTTTCCTTAGATTCCTGTTGCATTTCAAAACTCTAACCACTGACAGTGGAACTGTGTTTTCCTTGGGGTGACTGGTGAAATACAGATGGGATTTGGAAACTTGACTGTTTGCCTGAGCCAGAAGGATCATTAGGTACTTGTCAGTGACGGGCCTTATTGCATGTCATGGGTTTTCCAGACAGCTAAGGGGGGGCACAGCGAGTTCACAGAGGTTTACATTCACAGCCAGCCTTTTGCAGAGATAAAAGAAACGGAAAGAGCACACTGTGCCCCAGTCTCAAACACATTAAAATCGTGTCGGTGCAATCATAAAAATTGACTTTTTGTTTAGAAAAGCCTGACCCGTTCCCTCAAAACACACAAGACAGATCTCTTCCTGCTGCTTACCTTGAATAATGATACTCTGGGAGCTCATTTACGTGCTGTGTGCTTCAAGTTTTACTGTGCTCAAGGGGCTATTGTGAAGCCATCAGCGTGGCACAAGTGACACCTATCACATACGACTGTCACAATTGTCAAATAGAAGAAAAGACATGGCAGAGCTTTTAAGCCCCTTTTCCGTTAGTATGTACTTGGATCGACTTGCCACGGTTTGCCACAACTTGACTCAGATCGACCGTTTTTTCATTACAATTTAGTACCTCTTAATGTGTGTGGTCGTTGTCATAGCAGTGTAATTAATATGCGGCACGGGCGCAACAACAAATGTGGACATCAAGGCAAGAAAATGCATGCTGCTTGGTCTGAGGCTTTTAGTCAGACTCAGGTATGACGGCGTTGTTTTTTGTAGCCATTACTCTCGTTGCAGGGTTTCAAAAATGGCAGTTTTGATTTCCGTGAATGTGATGCTCTCATGAAGTCTGACAACATCACATTTTAGTACCTGCTCGGATCGCTTGAAATCCAGGTTCTATGACCTAATGGAAAAAACTAAAACCGTGGCGGACCGTGCCAAGTCGATCCGAGTATGTACTAATGGAAAAGTGGCTTTAGGTTGTGTTGTGATACTCAATACTGTTTGTTTCATGAAATAATTCTGCAGTGTAAAGTCACTGATGCCTGTGTGTGTGTGTGTGTGTGTGTGTAGGTGTGTGTGTGTGTGTGTGTGTGCGTGTGTGTGTGTGTATTTGTGCAAGAGAGCAGTAGACAGCCAGAGAGTGAATATGTGTAACTGATTAGTCTCCATGTGTCCCAGGAGCCCATCGGCATAGGACTTTAGAGCAGCTGTGACTGGTTTGACCTCTGACCTTTGAATATTTTACTCTCGGGGTAAATCCCAGGGTACTGCATTTGCTCCTACAGACTGATATTTTTTTCTGCATTAAAATGAAGTGCATTATGTCTACTGCTTAATTTATAATCTATTTTCCCCAGTATATTGTCATTTGTATTGCACCACTTAAGTTGAGTAGGAATGTTAGGAAACAACTTCAGCGTTCATTGAAAATGGTCCTCAGCTTTTTTTGCAATGGTACATGTTCAGGCAACCATGTGGCACAGGGTATGCTGAATTTGTCAGAATGCAATGAAACCATAGTCACTTATGATCCATCAGTGGCTTCTGGACATAAATAACACTACCATTTCACAAGCAGGCCAATTAAAAATCGGTGACATTCAGGTGTGGGAAACAGAGTGGCATTAAAGTTAATTCCTGCTAAAACCCAGTGACATTAGGAAACAGACAACTAGAGAGCAGGCATTCACTCTCATTTTTAATCTATTGCGTTCTTTAGCAAAAAATGTAGCAGTATGCAGGGAAATTGCCAGTGGGAACTCAATAGCAATGGGCAGCCTTTCAAATGTCATTGGGCATCTTTTTCTCTGCATTTAGCAGTTAAAATGGCCAATGTACACTGTACAGGGTAGCTTGAGGATTGGAAGGAAGGGACATGGCCTCCTTCTAGTCATGATCAGCATTTAAACTGCCTTTTCAATGAGCGCTTTATCATTTTATGTGCATTTGTGCAGCATGTGTTTCTACACGTTAGTGTATTTACATGTATTTACATGTATTTACATGTACGAGCAGCGTACTGTTACTGTATTGACAAGAATACATTAGCTATTTAGATTGGACCGACTAAAGAAAGGGAGTTCCTGGCCATGTTCCTCTGATGGCTTATGCAGATGTTATTCCCACTCCTCCTTACTTGCATTAGTGAGGAGGAAAGCATCCAGGGATGAAGGACACTACGGCTTGAAGGTCAAACCATAGAATCAGTAGCAGATTGCTGTGGGCAGCATTGCTCTCTCACATTAGAGTGCTAGCTACTAATGTGACTATGAACTGCCAGGTCTGAACAATCTGAGTAGTATGTACATGAGTGTCATAACATGCTTTTGTGTTTGCTTTCTCAAATGCATAATCAAATTTGCATTGTCCAGAAGAGGACATTGTGTTTGTACCTGAACACCTAACCCCAGGCTACACTGTTGTGTTCATTAAACCTTCCAGGAGTCTTCTTGTCATCCCATCACTCACAGTGAGGCTAAATCGGTATACTGCTCTGCGCGGATCTTAAATGAACACCAAATGAATGTCTGCACTAATAATTTCAGCATATCTCATTCAAATGCACTCATAGTACATGCACCTTACAAATGCTTTTAAGGAAGACATTATGCATAGATGTACAGCGTGCACGCAAACTAACAGTGGTGCCACATCTCAGGTGGAATAAAATCATCTCTTTCTCTTGCTGTCTCTGTCCCCCATTAGCCTTGCTTCTCATGCAGAGCCACAAGTGTCACATCACATCATTGCGAGGCACCCCTAATAGAAATATTAATAGAGGGAAGGATGATAGAGAAAAGCCATTTTCACTGCCTCTCGTTCTTTTTTTTTTCCCTTCAGCAAACAGATTAGTACGTAATCCACCAAGGATAAGGCGAGATAAAATGTCCCTGATTGGCTACATTGCGATAAATAAACACATGCCTGCTCCAAATGGATCTTCGCTGCAGAAGGCATTTTTTTTCCCTGATATTTATCCTTAAAATTGCACTTTCTTTTGGATAATTGAATTCACAATTGCTTTCCAATGCAGTACAGGAGCTTTCCTGAAACAAATGTTTTAGTTCAGGTTGCTAATTAAGTTTCCTTTTCTCATAATACAACAAATTCTACTCATTGCGTCTCTTTCTTTAAGCTAGAGTCTGTTAGGAGCTCGGTGTTGGAGCTCGGGCTCTTATTTGGTTCTTCATCTGTTACTTAGTGATTTATTTTGGAAACAGGCATTATGTTGGTCTAAGCTGTGGTGAGTTTACACAGGCCCTGCTAACTCCTCTGATGGAATTAGTAGTTAGGGATGTACCTTGCCAGCATGTGGCATAAGAGAAAAGCTAAGATGTCTGGACAGTTTCTTGTTGTGGACTCAGGGAAGAACATTTTCATCATCCTGGCATTGGCATCCATGCATGGCTCAGGCATTATGTACTCTCCACTGAGCAGGCGTCACGCAGGGCAAAAAGTGTGCTTCTTTGGCAATAACTGACTGTGTGCATGTGTTCATCATGAGATCTGATATATATGCTGAGAGATAGGACGGATGATGGGGATGGGGCGGTGGTGTTGGTGCTATCCATAACCATTTCCCATGTGAAGGCAGATGCACAGAGATGGTTTTTTGAGATGTCTCTGCAATGTAACCTATAGCAAGTTAAACATTTCATCTGGTGAAGTGAAAATCACATACTGTACAGTGATTTATTTTTATTTTTTTAACCTGGCTATCCTCTTCCTTTTTTAAAATTGAATCATGCATAAAGTTTCTATGCTAATCGCAACAATAAAAGTATACTTTGATCGTTTAATCATAAATTCCAATTTAAACTCAGGAATATGACGTTGGAGCAGTTCCACCACAATAATAAGGATACGATTTTATCTCAACAGTTCCTCCAACAATTTTGATGTCATGGAGCCATCCAGACTCTTCCGGGATGGTCAAAAGTTAAAACCTGTGGCTTTAAGTTTCAGGGAGGAGAGGATGCACCGCAAGTCACCTGACCAGACAGACAGACGGGCGCTGTAATTTCCACCAGAGTGTGAATAGATAATAATAGTTCTCCCAGCTCACCCACACAAAACTGAGGTGCCGTTAGTGGACGTACTGTAGGTTAAACAGTTTGTTCTCAGCTTACTGTAATATGCAACACAGGGACACATACTTGCACGCACTTGGTAGATAAAATGCATAATTTGTCAGTACAAGAGAGATGCGGGCGTAATGTAGTTTGTTTGAAATACAGCTGAGCTTCACTTTATTTTCTTTTTTTTTGTGTTGGTGAAAATGGGAGAAAAAATATAGAATGAAAAAAAATTGCTTCCCTGAGTGAGGAGAGCATCCTCGGTGGCGCATAAACCTTTCGCTGGTCAGAGGCTGTTTTTAACCTTTGTGTGGGATCCAAAATGTCAAAGAGCCAAACGTCTTTCATTAATCACGAGACAAAAGCCCCTTACATCAGCAAAACCCGCAGAGTGCCAGCAAAGTGAGAATCATATCCCAAACTTTAAGAGAAGAAAAATACGCGAGCAGACCGGGGCTGCTCCCTCCCAATTCTGTTCAAGCACGCTGCCTACATCGTTTTCCTCCTGCACCTTGTTCTTTTTTTAATTAGGCAGGAAATACTGCCCAAGGGCTGATGCATGAGGGACAAAGCACTTAGCATGTCTGGCCCGATCTAAGATTCTACATTCTGGCTCCTAAAATAAATCCATTTATTGCTTCCTCCTGGGTATGCTTTCTCATGCCTAAAAGGAGCATGATGTTGATTATAGCTTTAGCTGCCACACTCTGTAGACTACCCAAGCTTAAGCTGTGTGGCCAGATGAGAGACTGTGGGACATGAATTTGCATAATACAAACATACAAAAAAAAAGGGAGAGGGGATCGAAGGTAAAGCCTGAGATGACTTCTATAGCTTCTATAAAGCACAAATTAAAGAGTGTCCTTTCCCCCTCACCACCACTTACATCACCTCCAGATCCTGATTCTATCATCTGTTAAACTACCACCTCGATTCGATGACATATCCTCAGATACACCTCATACACATTCATCCTAATGTTTAATTCACTCGAAATTTGTGCACGCGGCGTGTTTTCCTTTCCCTACGCTCCCTATTTTTCCATTTCCCTGTGGCGATGTCACAGGGGATTAAGTCACGGAGGCCAAGGGACTTGTTTATGATTCATCTGGAGGAAGGCTGGAGCCGGTAGTAGTACCCGCAGGGCAGGCAAGTAGCAGGCTATATCCCAAGCTCCCTAAGTTATGCTAACAGGACAGGAGCACTGAAAAGCGTCTAATGGAAATCACAGAGATGATGCGGAAGGAACATTATTAAAGTAAGATTAGACATTTCGTATGATGTAAATGTCCATGATGTAAATCCTGTGTCGTGGTCGGTGTTGTATTTATAGACTTATGTAAATTAATTGTTTATGATCCCATTAGATGGGATTAATAATGTCACACCACAATATGATAAACAAGACAGAAGAAAAAGTGAAAGTTTATTTATATGACTTTAGGGGAAAATATACCCTATTTTTACTTTTTTTTGTCTCATGATCTAATGATCATCTCAACTTTTCTTTACCTGCTCTTATTTTTGTTTTTATCTTTTATTTTGAAAGCACCTCAAGCAGATTGCAGTAGGGTGCTCCTGGAGTGCATTATCCCAATAAATTACAGGCATTTAAACCTTCTGCAATTCAGCCCAACTAATTGCATGTCAAGTTTTTAGGAACCTGTTGGAGTTGATTAACATTTTTAATAGGTGTGTGGGTGCTGCGGTGAGGCTTACATTTAATAAACCCACTCACCGTGAGTAAACCACAGCCAGCACTAAAAGTTAGTTTGAAGCACATGTTCAACCTTTCCTTTTTTATATATATTTTTGCAGTATTACTAGTCTCATTTGTTAGTAACAAAGTGATTTGTTATTGGTGACAGACAACATTAGAATAGTCTCTTTTTTTTTAATGTCAGTGCACCGGTGTCACAGAAACTAACATATTGGGACTCACTGTCTTCTTTTAATTACTCTTTTAATTAACTTGTGTCTAACCTTCGTTTTGTCTGAGGATGCCCGAGCATGCCATTTAGCACAAGGTAATGAGATTAACCTCTCATTGACCAAGCAAATGTAGATTAAACGTTATGGCTAAATGAAATGAGCTGGGCTTTATTTACTCATGTGTGCAGGCAGGCGGCAGGCAGGCGAGCCACAACTCTCTCAGCGGTAACATAGCTGAAATGTCAGGGGGATAGAGGGGAGTGTGTTTGGCATTGAGTCGTGAGTGTGGCCGACCAGCTGCATGGGAAGGAAAGAGAACGCAGCCTGCGCTGAAAAGAGTACAAAAGTCTCCCGCCTCTAATTCACTGCCTAAGGAGAGATGACTACAGACGGCCGACAAAAACGGGTCGGTAATCGGTCGGTTCTGTGCGTGGAACTTACATGTGAGTGCATCTACAGAACCCAGGCTTCTTTGCTGTCACATTCTCCCGCTGTCTCGCTCTTCACATTCACCCAGAAAGAATGCAAAGGACACCCTCTTTCTCCAGCCACACACATGTGTGCAAAAACATGACCTCCACGACTGTCAAGGCGCGCTCACTGGGTGTGCAGGCTAACTGGTAAAGGCAGTAGGAAACAACATGTGGCATGTTTGGCTGTTTTTCCTCTTTCCAAGTGAATTCTCGTCCAGAGAATGCAACATTGCACAACACTGACTCTAATGTCTGTGGACACAAACATGAACATTATGCCTCAGAGATCTTGGAAATGCAGTCATATCTTGTAAGTGTTCAGGAGTTTTTGTTAACAGGCACACTGCACTCTTTAAGGTTTATTGTTCCTTTATGCTTCAAATGATACTTCAGAGGAACAAAGTTAAATTCTCAGGGGAGAATCTTTAAATCTAGGCCCTACTATTAGTACATTAATACGAGGTATGTTGTTGTTGTTGTTTCTAAAATTCTAATAAGAATTCATATTTTGGAATCATATCACAAAACCCTAGTTTATTAAGTCTGATGGCTTTATTTGCTTTTCCCCGTATCAGATTCTTCATCTACAGCAACGTTTGTATGTTAATGACCCTTGCTCTACAATACAGGCTCTCATTTCCTTTGGCACATCTGTTATTACACATAAGTGGCCTAGTTTGAATATCAAATTTAAAAGCCAACAATGCATGCATACCTTTAAGGCATGTCAAATGCATCTTTAGAGAAAGACTCTGGAATTTGGGGGATTTATTTATTTTTTTTTTTTTTTGAAATTTAGGAACTGTCTGTGCTTTTTCAACGGTCTACTGAGAGATTATGTGCAAATTTTCAAAACCTTAGGTGTGACCTTCGCCCCGTTTCCTTCTAGCCCAGAGTTTCTGCAACCAAATGTGCTTCTCCTAGCAAGAGAAAAGCTGCACTGGCCCAGCTAGAGCTGCACCTCGTTTTAATCAGGCTTTGGGGAGTGAAATATGACTCTGTTGAGCAGGCTGTACCCAAGCTCAATTCATCTGGTTTCAATCTTCTCTCCGCCCTCGTATGTGGCCGCGTGGGCATTCCTTTTCGAGACATGGTGGGGAGTAGTGCTGAGCAGCACAAAGGGCAAGCATATTTATTTGGAGGAGAGTTTGTGTGCGTGTGTGTGCGTTTGTGTTTCTGTATCACAGAACCAGACTGAGACTTACACAAACTTTCTTTTCTCAAAAATGCCACTGAGGACTATTGCTCTTGCACACAGATGCATTCCACACCCCTTTAAATATAATCAAATAACAGATTGGATATGTGTGCCATGTGTTAGTTCAGCTGCACACACATATACAGTGTAAGTGTGTTTTGTGTGTGTCTGTGTAGCAGGTGAATAAGTTTAGTGTCCTGCACGAATGGCCTTAGCTAATCATAAGGACAGATGGTAGGTTGGTCCATTAGTTCTCCTAAATGAGCCTAAGTGAGGCCTTTCCTGGAAACCTCACAGCCCCTGTTGACCTCCCTGGCCATCATACAGCCACCACTCTGGCTCTGTCAGCTACCCCACCAGTCAACACCTTTCAGCATACAGCTGCCAAAACAGACGTAGCATCTGCTCACCTCTGGGGAAATTGCAGCCATTGACGTGTCCTTCCACGTCAGTGGCTTGAACAGATAACTTACCTCTTTGTCCTCTACAGGAGCAGCTACGGCACGAGCGGCAGTAACAGTATCATCCTCTCATTTGTGTATGAGCTGTCCCCTGCTTTATTATTTTCCGCGTAACCAATCAAGTAAGAATGGCGTGTCAGATGCATACCATAAGACCGGCGACAGCCCTAATATGTCAGTGACGCAGCCAGCGCTGGGCGGATGAAGAGGGGGAGTTAGCGCCCCGTCTGTTTTCAATTAGCCGATGAAATGTACAACAGGGGAGCTGCTCTGCTGTGCTCAGTTCCTATTCTCTCGTGGATCCGGCGAAGTAAATTAGCTGAGAGAAGCTTTGCCGTCGAACCCCAGGTGAACTTGGACTTTAGACATTGACAAATAAACACAATGACCTAAATAATGGAAGCAAATCTTCATGTGCAAGAATGGAAGCAGAGGTGGAGAAGAAGAAGGGAAGCATCCAGAATCCCCACACACTCATGACTATGAGCTCCCCAAATGCAGTGTTTACATGTCCAGATCGGATCTTATATTGCCTCTAAAGCTAAACTTTAGTGCTGCTACAAATATAGCACTAGCTGCAGACTTGTTTTCTTCCTATTCCCCTTGTTCGTCACGTGCCTGCAAACCTAACCATATAGCCCACTGTGGCTTTTATTATCTTCCCACAGGTTGTTAAACGTGTCTTTGAAACACAGCTGGGGCATTGAATTGCGTTTAATAAAAGCCAGGGGTGCTGTAGTTTATAGCGCACGAGGCAGATAGTATTTGAAGTTTTCATCGGTCGCAGACTATCGTGAAGCATCCATCATTTGGGCGACCACGATGCACCCCGCTTCTTGTGGCCATGCACCTAGTCAGCTCTATTTTCAACCTAATGGACATAAAAAAAAATTGCAGATTGCAGCAAAATGGACTTGGCAGCACAAAAGCTTATTAAGTATTGATCCACTGAGGTCAGTCCCCATGTCCAGCCACTCCAACAATGTGAGAGCAGTTCATTCACATGCTTGCCAGCCACAAATTGAGATTAGACCACATAAATAACTGAGGAAATTGAGGAACATTTTGTGAACAGAGAACAGCTCCTGCAGTCACCTGATGTGCCAGCAAAAGCTGTAGGAGCTGTTTATATGTGCGCTGTGGGCTTTATGGCTGTAGCATAACTAGTCCATCTGTCCTAACTCCAGCAGTGCTTAGCTGATGATATCATACCATTTGAAAGCTCAACAGGAAAGCTTTAAGTTGATCAGCAGCAGGAGAACCTGTCTTCTACAGTCTTTTAATGAATACAGCTCATCTTGTTTCTGACTGCACCATCTGTCAGGCATACGGGGTCGAACAGAGCTTGAAGTCAGCAAAGAACAGCCTCCGACTGAGTTATCTATTCGGCTGTGATTGTAAATACGCTAGGGATCTCTGCGATGTATATTTTTCACTCTTATTCTCAAACTCCCACCAACAAAACTCCTTAATGCTGCTGAGATCAAGGGATGGTTGAGCCCTGGGATCAAAGTTTGTTGAATAGAGAAAAATAAGAAAAATGGTCTGCACAGGAATGGAAAGATAGTTTTGTTTGCGTGGGGGAAAGGCAAATCTGATTTCTGCCAAAGCAAATATAATTTCTGTAACTGGATTTGCAGTTGTTTTCGTTTGATATCCCAAATTGCTGACTTACCACTTTGAAAATGAGCAATTGTTTTCTGTTCAGTCGAAGACCCACACGAGAGAGAATGAGTCCCAGCAAAAATATCCTCGGCAACAGCAGAGAGTTTAATTTCAGAGTGCTTTTTTGTGACTTCTTATATATAATGACTGACTGTCCTCTACTCCTCCATTAAAACGTGTTTCCTCAGCGGGGGGTACAGCAGGTTTATTCAAGGCTGCGTGCATGTGCTGCAGGGAAGATGTGCCCTTTACACACATTCACACGTACCCACACACAGCTTCAGTCACCTTGGTGATATGTTTCTGTAAGACGTTAACTTCCTCTCTCTCTTCTTTGCTGCAATGCTTTCCTCAGATATGCAGACTCTCACGCAGAATAAAGTGACTATCCACACATGCTGGTTTGTTTAGTCACTGCCAGATGTTGGGAGGGTCTGATGTTGCACAGAGAGGTCACTGTCCAAGCCCCATTTGACTGAAGCGTGTTATCTGGCACAAAAAACAGACCATTTGACATTTGGACCTTGTTCAGTGTAAAGACTTTGATGGGGGAAGGGGGGGGGGGGGGGGGGGGGGTGGTTGTCTTAAATGTTGTTTTTTGTGTGTGTTTGCTTGTTAGTTTAGTTCCTTTAACCTGAATATAACCCTGTAAACGGTTTTACTCCACGCAGGCTTTTGGAGATTATTCTACAAGTCAGTCTCCAAGATGCATTGCTGTAATTAACATTTTAAATGTGGAGAGTCCTTTATAAAATGATGAATTGGTTTTCCAAAAAAAAAAAAGAAGATGAAGAAGAAAGAAGAACTTTTTGCCAAAGACAGAGTTTTGTTGTTCAAGAGACTGGAGTTTGTCCGTCTTTCCACTTGGTCTTTTTTTTTTTCATACAAAAGCCACAGAAAGGTGGAAAGAATTACTCAGACTTCTTGCAGTAGTGTGTCGTGTTTCAGTGTTCCCTTTAACTTAGATTATACAGTATATGTAAAATATGTGTTTATCTTCTCTTGGAAAAAAGACAAAACCAAAATTGACTGAATGGTAAAAGCAGCCTCCAGGCTGAAGAAAATGCTACAAAGGCTTTGAGAAGCCTTTACTTTTTGGATTGTTTTAAAAGAAAAGTAGAAGACTTTGCAGTTGAGCAGCTACACCCAAGAGTGTAGGTTGTGCCACCAGATGCAGCAGTGTGTATAGCAGTGTAAGCAGGTTTCACTGACTCGCTCAGACCCCTGGGGAATGATGTAATTATCTTTTTCCCATTTTCGTTTCTTCATTCTTATTTTGCTAAGGGAAAATGCAGAATACTTTGGGGGAATTAAAAGTGCCTGTTGTGAAACTAATTTCGGATCTATTTTGGGGATCTATCAGCGGGATGCTGATGCCATCTCTTGACATGACAGCAATGACAAGGCCATGAAAGGTATGCTAATGAAAGTAATAACAGCATCACAAGGTGAGCATTTGCCACATCATTCAGACGTCGGTGGTATTTTATCTCCTTTTTCTTTTCCAATTGGTCTTCCTTCTCTTTTCCCATCTGCCCTCCCTCTGCAGCTTCGAGGGATTATTGTGGAAATTATTCTGTTCATTTCCTCCTAAACCCACCCATTACTGCTCGAGCCACATTTCTTAGAAACTCCTCATCGAAGATGAACAGGAACCGGATGACCTTCACTTTTACAACTTTTCGTGTAAAGCTTCAGTTTTCTCATTGATCTAGTGGCCCTCATATTTAATGGTGCTAGAAATGAAAGAGGTTTAAATATTCAGGTTGGCTGTACGAGCTCGTGATGTTGTGATTATTAATGGCCAGGCTTGTTGGGATTAAACTCTGTTTCACCAAAGACATCTGAGAACATGACACAAACATAACAGCACAGGATGCAAATGGTAACAGCAGTGCAAGAAGCCATCAGTTTGAAGTACTTCACATTTAATCAATGCACAATACCTGATAAGTGGTACACAATATTAAATATATATATATATATATATATATATATATATATATATATATATATATATATATATATATATAGTATTTAATATTGAGTGCTAGATACTTACTGGATCCTGATTTAAAGTTACAAGATTTAAATCAGAGGAGAGCTTTGAGATGACACGTTATTCTGGTTTCTTCCAGTTAATTATTACATTTTCCATTTGTAATAGTACATAATGCACCTTTTTTAAGAGGTTTTAGCTGGTGTAGTATTGTTTGAGCAGCAGGACGGTACAGAATACCTCCATATTGAAGAACAGACATAAATATTGTATAATAATTTAAAGGGTGGAAAAAAAGGCATCACCTGCATTCTTCAACTCTAAAAAAAAAAAGCCTTGTTGCAGCACTGAACATCTGGTTCATAAGTCATTGAATTTGAATCAGATGTTCAATATGAGTCTTAAATCAGTGTTACCATAAACCCAAATACCAAATTACAATACCAAGGACTAAGCCAAGGTTGGTACTGCATTTGTAGTGACTGCTTGTCAGTGGTTAGGGTTAGGGATGTGATGTTTTCCTTATATGGACACAAAATGATAATAGTGTAATAATCATAAATTACTGACATATTTCTAGTAGTAATATTTAAGTAAAGAGTTATTCTGGTTAGCAGTTACTAATTAGCGCTGTGGTCTTATTTGCTCCTTACACATTACTCAATAACGACTCTATGTACCTTATTGTAAAATGCTACTGACAAAAAATTCAATGTCAGCAGAGGGTTGCAATGGTCGCTGGGTGTGAGGCAAAAAGGATTATGGGATTTAATCCCTTCAAAGAGCAGCTTCCAGTCAGGGAAAACCAAACAGCCCGTTTGATTTCCACAGGCACAGTATATATTCATGAGTTGGACCTTGAAACTACAAGGAGACCACTATAGTGCGCCATATGCAAAACATGTGTTTTAATGTGATGTGATAACTTGGAACATTTAAAGAGACTTACCACTTAAAAAGATATGACTAAAAGAGGGGGCTGTGTTTGGATGAGTAAAGGACTCTCTCACAGAGCATGCATGGTGGCTCTTTTTGTAAGCGTTGCATTTGTTCTAACAACTGTAGGCAGCCTCTCGTCTGCTGAAACATGTTTTGCACATTCCTCATTTTTTCTGAAATATCAGGAAAGAAAATAAAAAGGGACAAGATGTGACCTATATTTAGAGATGTACCACACTCATACACCATGCTGTATATGTTTGGCATTTGAATGGCCCGTTCAGTCACATAGGAGAGCTGTGAGTGGAGGGAAGCTACAGCCTATAAAACACGCTGACCTGTGAGTATGTTGCCGTTGTCTCATGCCCTGTGCTCTTCTCCAAGTCAGCTAAAAAACACTAGCTCTATGTCAGCAGCATGGATGGATAAATGAGATTTGTATTTCCTGTGTGAGATTTTGCTAGTTAAATGGATACACGTTTGATGAAGTTCCTAATCCAGATTCTCCTCCTCCTCGCCCTGTATTTAACAGAGTCTCTATTTGACAGAAGATAAACAGTTGTGGGAAAGACTGGCAGGACTGGGAGATGATTGTTGCTTTTCCCTGCTGCTGTAAGGCTGTAAATGTAACTCAAATGCGACTTGTGTCTGTATGTGCAAAGTAGCCATATTCCAAATCATAGGTCCTGATGTTGAGGCGCTGATTTGCTGTCAGCACGAGATAGTCCCTTGCATCTGGAGTGGAGGTGTCTTTGTGACAGAGTATCTACCCACATACAGCATAAATCATATACACTGGCAGCTGGGAATTTACATGAAATATAGATGTTTGCACATGACGAAAATCAGCATGAATGCACACAGCAGAAAATTGTCAGAAATTGTCAAAAAAGATAAACCAGCCGTCCCTCCAGTCTTTCGGGGCGGGGTGTGTGTGCATATGCTAACCTGTGTCTAAAACCACCTTTGTGACGGTATAATCCTTCATCCACACCAGTGATTGAGCCAGCATAAGTGGTCAAATCAAGGCATTGCACCATTCCTCCACCCCTCCCTCAACCTATTTCTCCCCGCCCTGTCACTGTCCCACACCCCTCCACCCCGCCTCCCCCCACTTTCTGATGTGCTATGTTTGAGTACCAGAGGTCATAAGCGTCGGACGTGGCAAAGGCCCCAGCCAGGCTGATGTGCTGACTGAGGGGATATGGGGCTTGACTTTGGGCAGTGCGAAAGATCTGGGCCTGTCTTGTTTGTCTGTCTGTCCGTCTCACTGGCTACACTATAATGAGATTGCAGGGCTCTGTAAGGCGGATTTACTGGAGCACAACTCCCCCTAGGGTCTTTTCATAGAAATTGGTTCCTCCATATTTCACCCAAGCCTCTCACTCTCGCTCTCTTTGTCAAATGTGTCCCGCACTCACACTCTCTCTCCCTAAACCTCCCTCTCTTTTAGCTCCCACTTTTGTTAATTATGATCGTCTTCTTTCCTTCCTTTCTTTCTGTGGGTGAAGACCAAACGCAGTCACAAATGGAGGCACGAAACTGAACCAAGCAGAGCTGTAACAAGAAGGCATCATGAGAGAGAGAGAGAGAGAGAGAGAGAGAGAGAAAGCGGGATAGAGGATATGCTTTGGGATATGGCACAAGCCAACATATCGCAAGCCTGTACCACATTTATCTCCCCCTCAAGAAGACAGTGTTTATTTAGATGGTCTTTTCCATGCCCCTATGGAATCTTATAAGGTCATGTGAAAGCATGCACGCTGCTGTGATCAGGGATGTTACTGAAGCTGAAGGTTATATGGCTCACTTTTCTTTTATTATTCTTTCTGGGTCACCTTAGCTGCAAATTGAAGCCCAAGGTCACGAGCCCATACCAAAGCAAAACAGAATTTCCATAGTGTTTGCAAATCTGCCACAGAGATTAATTCTGATGTGTCTCATAGCTGATGTGTTGATGTTGACACAAATGATGGGGTCTTGCAGTCCAGCCACCCCAGCTGTGCACACGGTGAATGAGGCCAAACCAAATGCAAGCTCAAACTCACATCAAGGCAAGCTTATTTTGGGAGCACTGTGTCATCCATTCCACAGCACAAAAGCCCCTCTGCAAGACCATAAATAAATGGGAAAGTGGGTAGCACGGACTACATATCGACCAAAAAACCCCCGTCTGATTTGTCTGACAATTCTTTCTGTTAAAAATGAAAAATATTTTCTGTCACAGATGGAAAAAAAATATTAGGCGTTTGCTTTTTTTTTATTTCTAAGGAATAAATTAAATACCTGGAACTGAAAAGTTTACTGTTTGATGATAAAGAGAATATTTAACACCCACAAGTCAAAGTTAGTGAGCTGACACAGGTCGCTTTTTTGAAGGTCAGTTTAGAGACAGTTAATGAAAAGTAAAGTACTTTGTGTGGGAAAAGATGGCAATTCCCCTCATTCTTCAGACACATTGGCCCTATCTATCTTTCAGGGGAACTCTTCCATTTACAAAGCCTACAGCTGAAGCGGTGGGCAGTTAAGGATGAGGTGGGAGGCGAGGAGGGAAGCACAAAGCTCTTATCAGGCCAGCAACACAGTGCCGGGTTCAGCCCCAAGCTGCTGATGACTGTAGGAGCACCGATTACAGAGGCTAGCCTGAGGAGCGGAGTGGGCACAGGTCTCCCAGCAGACCCTGTACCACCATCAAGCATTAACTTGAACCATTAAGCTCAACCAGCTGTGCATTCACACATGGCCTGAACTTTCTTCCTCTTGAATATTTTCTAATGCTGCAAAGCCCTCACTCTCTTTTCTGACATTCAACGCAATATCAGCAGGGAGGCTAACAAGATGAATAACCCCTGCAAATGCTGCATTAAAAAGTCATGAAAGGGGATACCCTTAGGGTGCAGAAGCTTCTCTGTGAGGAGGGGTGGCCCATCCTTTTCTGCTGACTAATGATTTGAACTGGGCAGGTGGGCAAGCAGAGCAGAAGGACCTCAGCAATTTGTCCTGTTGCTCCTCAGGTGCCAAAGGGACACAGAAGCTCTCAGCCAGCCACACAGTACTTTCAATTCCCTCTCTTTGTTCCTCCAAATGGCAAATTCCAATTGGAAACTTTACATTTAACTGGCAACAAGTAGCTCAAATCTCAAGTTTAGAATGTGGGACTCGGAAAATCAAGACATAATGTTGAGGAGTCACACTATGCACAAGCTTTTATTGCCACTGGATGGCACACTAGAGCATCTGCTTCTCAGAGCAAAACAAACCTAACCAAAAACCCCAGTGAAGCCCTTTAGCAACAGGCATGAATCTATCTTAGGAAAAAGTTGTGTCATATGTAGGGATGGGTATTGATAAGATTTTCACGATTTCGATTCCATTTTCGATTCTGTTTAACGATTCGATTCTTTATCGATTCTCTTATCGATTATTTTTTTTTAAAAAAAGGAGAACACTAAGGTCAATTAGCTTAGATCTTTGTTTTATATCTTCTCTTTGAACAAGATAGAAATTTAGGAGTAACATGGCCTTACAAACCCAACAGTGAGATCTTAACAGATCCAACCTACGGCTCTTCAATGGGGTGTCACAGGGTCCCCAGGAAAAAAAATTGTGAATGTAAAATAATAAAATAAATATTCTTCTGTAGCAATTACACAAGAATATCCAATAATGTCCCTGCCTACAATTAAACACATTCACTTACCGAAAATCGGGGGCATCTGCTGTGGCAAATGGGTCCAAGCCTTTTACCACAAACTTAGTCACTGCTCGGTGACATTCGTCTATCCTGGCCTGAAAGGAGAAGCTACCGGTAGACTGTAGCAATAACTGCCAGCATCTGAGGCAGCCAGAGTCTGTCTGTCTCTCTCATCATGGTCACCTAAATGCACAGTAATGGCAGGTTTTGTAATAAGGCAGATCGCGCTAACATAATATGCACTGTTAGTTGATTATTTACCTGCCGTATTAACGGGAGAGGACGTGCAAACGTTACCGCTGCTGCTGGGTTGAGATTCACGAGTCCAGAGCGGAATTAAAAACACGACATTCATTTAAGGTCATCGCGTGTTTTGTGAGCAAATGCTTTTTCATATTCGTAGTGTTTCCTCCCTTAAATGAAATATCCACTTTGCAAGTATTGCAAGTTGCCCTGTTGTCATCCGTTCTCGTAAAGTATAACCAAACTTTTTAGCGTTTGAGCCGCCGTGTTTCCTGCCAGGTAAATGACGCTCCGCAACGTGGTGACGTCATTCGGGGCGACTGGAATCGATAAGGGAATCGTTTGCAAAAATGGCAAACAATTCCAAGGAATTGAAACAGTGGGAACCGGTTCTCAACAAGAACCGGTTTTCGATACCCATCCCTAGTCATATGTGGTCTTGTACCTCTCTTTGTGGTTTTTCACTGGCGAAAAAGTGGAAAGACTAACTTCTGCTAAACGCTTAGGTTTGCATATAAAGTGGCTTTGGAGGTTACTTTATATCCAGCCTCTCATCCATCATCTTCTTTCCCTACTTAGGGTGGTCAGGAGTGAAGCATAACCTGGCTGACGTCAGCTAAAGGGGTGAAAAAGTGACGGGCTACCAAACTGAGACTACCAAAATGTAAAATCACCAGTTAACCAAATAAGCATGTCTTTGGTTTATTGGAGGAAAGAGGAGCAAGTACTTTCTAGTCTTTTTATAAACACAGAAAGGTCCTAGATCCGTTAATATACATGTCTCTCTGGCCATTAAAACATGGAACAGAGAAGCTACAATACACACCTAGGAATTGTGGCACAAGTCTCAAAAAAAATCATTTTAATTATCAAAATAATTAGGAATAATCTGTACACAAACCACAGCATAAAAGCCTGTAGATTAAAACTGTGTTGTCTCTCTTTGTGCTGCCTCTGTGAATGCCTGAACCCATGGTTTCGTTAGGAAAGCACTGCATCCTCCCAAGATGCTCAGTGTTAATCACTTCCCCATCGGCGGGGGGGGGGGTTTAACACCGCCGCCGATGCGCACAACCTTTAATCAAAACTTGAAGAGCAACTGAACTCAAGCAGATGACGTCATCTCAGTAAGGATGAAGCTCTTTAAGGAGAATTAGTTTCTGCGAGGTTACTCTTCATCTCTTTGTGTGCTGTATCAGCACTGAGTCACCCATTTCACAGCACTGAGCTGACATTTTCATTGGCCCTGAGATCACTTATGGGATAGGGCGTTAGCTCCTATGAGGGTGAACCGGTTCACAAGTGGAGAGGCGCCCAGTAAGCGCTGATGCATTCACATGGCTTCCCGTGGAACGTATATGAGGTTATATTCTAAACACAAAACTATTCTGTCAGTCAGTATCAGTATAACAGACAAAACAAAGTGCACAGCTTTCATTCAGATGTGTGTCCCACACTACGTTTATTTATTCTGTTCAAACAGCAGGCCATGTTGAGTGTCTAGTAAGGTGGCATGATAATGAATAGGAGCAACAATATTTACACAGTCTGAACATGTCACTTCAAATGAGCATCTGTTAGGCGGGATAACTTTAATTCCAAGCAGTCAAATTCCCCTGGAGCTATCGGATTATTCAGCACAGCAGACTTAAATTAAAGGCAGGTAGTTAAGATGAATATAGCAGGGCCAAAACTGTACGTCACACGTGAGTGCGTAAGCACAGTCAAGCTCTGCAGTCTTTCTAAACATATCTCACCACTGCACCACTGCTTCTTGACACACACAGTCCAGCACATGCACGAACGCGAGCACGCACAAACACTATCCACAGTTTTCACTTTCCCAGCATCCCCTGGCTAATTCCATTCAAGCCCTCTAGGCTGTCCAGCAACCTCCAATAAATTAGCCCTGCTGCTCCTCCACTGATACGCAGGCCACACTAGTCTGGCCAGTGCCCAGAGTCACTCACTTGTGCACACGCTCGCAATTACTGCTACCTTTTACTGCGACTGTCGGTCTTAACTGAGTCGACAGTGGGAGTTTTTGGTATGTGCGTTTTCTGTGCGGTTGGGACTTAAAATAGTTTCCATACTGACATTCACTGTTAATGGGAAGGTGGCCTGGGATAGCTTTTGGACTTTTTTGCAATGGAAGTGACTCATTAATTGTATCTTTTCGGGGTTTTCTGGCAGAATTGTCCATGTGTCAGATGTGTCGGCACAGTACCCGTCCATAATTCCCCCAAACTGCAGCTGTGAATAGCTTTTCTTAGTACTTTTCCTTCAACTCCTCAATCAAACTTTATTCCCTCTGAACAGAATCCATCTGTTCTGTCTCCCTTCAATATTTGGATGTATCCTCGCACCCGGTTTCCTCTATCATTGTGGTTTTGCTTCCTGTCCACAGCATCTGTCTCTTGCCTCAAGCTTAGATCGAGCTAGTGACCCCGTCTGACATGTCTCTACCTCTGTCTCAAGTTTTTTTCTCTCTCTCTCTCTTTCTCTTGTTCTCCCTCAGTTCTAGTTAGCCTTCTGTCAGTGGGGGCCCAGACAGAGATGAAAAAGGTCGTTGGGGACAATGCCACCTTGCCATGCCACCACCAGTTCTCATCATCCGTCCCTCTTGACATTGAGTGGCTACTGCAGAAACCAAACTCCCCACAGAAAGTGGTAAGATTGTATTCCTTTTTTCCCCTGCATTTAATACAGTTTAGAAGCATCTGAATTGTTAAAGGTTCCCTGCCGTCTTACTCTGCCATGACTTGCTGCAAAGTTATTGCAACACCAAGACTGACCTTTACTGGGATGAAATGGCAATGACAGTGACATTTAGGCTAAAAACCAGAAGAACAACATGTGAGGTATATGTATAGACTGTATATACCTTGGATAGTTTTTCTTTTCTCCCTCTCTTTCCACTTCCCTTTTTCACACACAAAAAAAAAACATTTTAGCTTTTCTCCATTTGGGTTACGCTCGCTGATTTCCAGCAGGACCTATAATAGTTGCACATTAACACAATCCCAAAATTACTAAGGCACTTCAACTTTCAGTGGCATTCACAAAGGAGCAATTGTGTTCACCAACACATTATATATTTCTAACCTTGGCACTTTTACTTTTAACTGTTTTAACTGATGGGAGATAAACACTGTAACAAGTGGAAATGAAAAACAGACCTAATGACCTTTTCATTACTATCAAGCTGACAAATTCATCTTAGTTTTGTAAAAATATGTAACTATAGAGGCAATTGAAGATTACAACTGCAGCAACCTTCCACCCCAAAAGGAATTGAAATCAGAAATTAGACCAAACAACAGAATCAGGTCCAAAATCTACTATTTAATAAACATACAAGGGCTCACGTGCAATCGGGCATTCAGTGACACAAGCAGAATTAGCAAGGTTGACAGGAAACGGTCTCAAAACAGATCATACATGAGAACTCTCTGAAAAGTAGTCAAAATCAGCAGTCAGGTAAAGGCAATAATCGTACGCTGTGGGTATAAAGACATTCTGGCAAATATGTCCAAATGTTTTGGGGCAAGGACATAAAGTACTTTGTTAGTTTTTTGCTTCTTTTCTTGTTTTATTTTGTTTTTGCAGAAGTGTATAGGCTTTTTCTGGAAATAGTAAAATTCAATGCTTTAAAAATGGAAAACATCTGTTAAATGAAATAAAGAAAATTTCTTCATTTTAAAGTTTTTAAAGGTTTAAGTTTTTTTCCCCCTTTGTGTGCAGTCACACTGAATTTTAAATCAAGCAGTCAAGGTGTGCTTTAAGTGCAGTTTCAGCTTTACAAAAAGTATTGCATTAACTGTAAAGGAATTACAGCATTTATAAAAAAAAATGTCCCCCTTGTTTGTCTTTTAAAGTTTTAGTTGGCACAATAATATATTCTGATTCTGGCTTCATAAAGTCTATCAGCCTGAACCAGGAGGATAACTGAAATCTTTAAACGGCTAATTTGGTTTTGTTTTTTAAAGCCTTTGATAACATTCTGGTATAATTTCGCTGGTGTTTGAAAAACTGCCATGTTTTTCACCCAAATTGAGCTTAGAATCTGATAAGAGAGCGCGAGAGAGCAAAACATCTCAACAGCGTTCTGTTGGAAGGAACTGACTTCCATTTTCTTCTGAACCCATTTCTTCATGCGCTCTTGCGTTGGCACAGAGAAAGGAATGAATAGCAAAGTGTGGAAGGGAAGCGGCGGGGCTAGGAATGAAAGAAAGGGGAAAACTGGTGCCTTACACTTTGATTATTCAGACTGGGGCTGCCACATTGCGATGAATATTTAACGGGAGGATAACATTGAAGGCACCATTAATTAAAATCAAACGTTTGAAAATTTGATTAGGAAAGAGACTACGCCTGTAGCCGAATGAATAAATCATTCTTTTGTTCTGCTTGAAGGCCGTGTTGAGATGGAAAGAGCATCTTGTCAACATTTAGCCTCTGTTAGCAAATGTACAGGCTACATGTGTTTAAGACACAGAGGGGCACAAAATTCAACTCCATTTAGTCAGATGAAGAGTAAAAAAAAAAAACTTAGATCTTAGATGATGAGAGTTACTCAAAGACAGCATTTTATAGCCTATCATAGTGTAGTTTCAGCAAAGACCAGCGATGGTTAATAAAGATGAAGTTATTAATTTCATTTCCATCCTTTCTTGGGAAATTGCTCCTGCCACAGTGCCACATTAGTTAGCGTGTATTGTGTGTTGTTGCTATTTGCTATGCATAATTGCTGCCCTTCAGCATATAAAACTGAAGATATTGAACTGGCATTATTGTGAGGACAATTATTGTCCACAGAGGTGATAAATATATTAGCAGTAGAGTAAAATGACAGAGTCATTGTTGTATACTTGTTTCCTCTGTGTGTTCTTCATTGACTATAAAATTATTTATGGAAAACATTTTAAAAACCGAACAGCTTAAATATTTGAATGTTAGCCACACTGTTCATATAATCTGCTTCCAGTAATCTTTAACAAGCTGCTTTGATCAGAGCAGCAATTCTACTGTGTTAATGTTTTTGATAAAATGATGTGATATAAAAATTATATATTGTGCTGTGCAAAAGTTTTGAGCCACCCCTCATGTCTTTGTAGTTTGCTTCCAAGGAGCCAGACTTTCTCCAGGCCTTCTGAAGGTCAAAGTTTTTCTTTGGACATGTTTCCGTCATTTTCAGTCCAGTCCTTGTACCTTTTTCAGAATTATGCTTTTTGTTTGTTAAGCATAAAACAGGCACCTGACTCAAGAATGTTGCATCTGCACATAACAGACAACTTAGCAAAGAAACTAAAAACACATCATTTGTTTCCATTTATATACTTAAACCTATGAAAAGTGTGCGACATTCACATGCAGAAATTCTGCCAAACTGTATTTTTGCACCAACAGGGTGATTCCCAAAGCTTTATTAGCTGAAAGCTTTCCAAATCTCTTCATCGTGTACAGAATTGCCTTAAAAACATTTGAGGAAACTGGAGGAGTGGCTGTCATTAAGTCAATTGAAGGGAAACAAGGAGAAAAGACTGAAGCATGTCAATGTTTGCTTCAAACTTTCCACAGTAAGCATGGGGAAAGTCAGGAGAACAGTACAAGAGTGAGTGTCTACAGCCATCTGTAAAACAGAAGAAGCTTGTACATGGTTTGGGGTTGCATTTTGTCATCATTATCATCATTTCATGACCTGTGTGAAAAAGCAGAGACGCTTAATTATCTGTGTGCAGTATTTTACTGAATCAACAAAACACCTTCCCTTAATAGAACAATTCACTAACAGACATTACCAGAAGCAAAAACACATATACACATGTGGTTTGGTTTGTGAGTAATTAATGTTCTGATTTCATGAAGGCAACAGATGCATGCCCACAGGACAGGTACAGGTATGCCCTTTTTTGTTTTGGTGTTAGAGCCTCGTTACTTTCTGTGTGTAGCTGTGGCACAGTGATATGTTTCTGTTTGCATTCATGGTGTGTCACATGTTTGGTAAACGGCAAGTTTGTGAGTAGGTTTGGGTATATACGTGTGTGTGTAAATGGCCAGTCATCACCTGTGATCACAGCAGGTGCCCCTGCTTCTTAGGCACTGATGCGCTGTGGCACCAGCATTTAGCGGTCCCCATCTGCAGGCTCTCACTTGCCCTGAGTAATAGGCCACTGTGACAGCTGTGTTTGTTTCTGTTTGTGTGTGTGGATAAAGCAAGAGCGTGAGAAAGCAAAAGACACACAAGGAAAGGCTAGAAATAAACAAAGACAAACTGTAAACAGCCAGGGAAGAGAAAATGAAAGCTTTCTGGTGCAGGTTTACAGATGCTACAAACTTCAAATTAGCTCATTTTTTTTCCTTTGAACACCCGGTGTCTGCAAACATCAATGAACCTTGGTGGTAAATATAAGGAGAAAAAGGGAGAATCAAACAGATTATGTCAATCGCAGGCTCTAACAACAACATCTTTTTGTGTACCTACAAGGAATTTCCAATTAAGGTTATCAGTGTGTTGAGTCCAGCACTCCACTGTGTAAGTGTGGGGTGCCGGTTCATACTCTTTCTTGTAGTCAGAACAGCAGGTGCTCAGGTTGATGTGCCTGGTCTTGGAGTCCTGGTGTTCTGTTGATTCCAATGACTCTATGAGATTTGCTTATGTGACGACTAGTAACTACATCTTATGGTCTTTCATGTAACACATGTTTTATTTATGAAAAAGTTTTTCTGTTAAAAAAAAAACTGCTATTGCAGGAGCTAATGGGGATCTTAATAAACTAATTAACTAACTAATCTTGGTTGCTATGACACCTGAGCTTTCATGTTGCAGAGAAGCAGGTAATCAGCTAGGAGCTCAACAGCTTTGTGCCCTTATGGGGCACAAAACCTTTGTGATCAAGATTGTCCTGCCCTTTGTTAGCACCTGTTGTTAGCACCTGTTGTTAGCACCCCAGTTATTTATGCTGCCACGTGTTCTGGAGTGCTGTAAGCTTCTTAAACTAACAGGCATGAGTCGTGTGAGGTACTGGTACTACCCAGCTATTTTGTTGGCCTTTGTCATTGATTTTGTTCTGAGAGGTTGCTGTGGTCTGCTCTTAGGTCCACCAGCCACTTGGAGTTGGAGGCTTTATGACACCACATCCTTGCTCTTACTCAGTCTCAGCTGTGGTGAGATCTGTCCTTGTCCCTTTGTTGCCTATCCAAGGTGTTATGGTTGCAGCTGGGAAAACACCTTGGATAGGTCTTTGGAGAACAAGCCATTTATTCTCTCTGGTTGTGTATCCCTTTAGCCTAATAGCCAGTGTTATGAGCCTTTGTTTGGTACTTTGTAGAAGCTCTGTTATGAACACATTGTTATCCTGTTATGGATATCTGATCTCTGTGATGATGCCTATCTCCAGCTCTGATAGCCAACTGTAATAGCCAATATCCTTCTGGGCTTCCTCCACGGGCACACTCTGCACATATTCTTGAGCTTATAACCAAATGTTTCTATGATTACAGTGGCAGTGGCATATACAGACTCACTGGTTTATTTGATACTGGTAGTGGGGGTAGTGAGTAAAGCTGTGTGACCTGCAAGCACTTTTTCTGAGGGGATTTACCTTTCTACCTTAGCTCAGGAAGTAGATCAGGTCATCTACTAATCAGAAGGTTGGCCATTTGAGAACTGGCAGCTCCAGTGTGCATGCCAAAGATCTTTGGGAAAGATACTAACTCCATGTTGCTCTCCAATGCACCCATTGGAGTGTGAATGTGTGTGAATGAAAGTACTAAAGCATAAAAGAAAGTGCTGGTGTGAGTGGCTGAATGAGGTATGTTGTATAAAGTGCTTTGTGTGCTCAAGTAGAGTAGAAAAGCACTATATAAGAACCAGTCCATTTAAAAGGGACTAATCATTAAGAATTATGTTGTTTGAAGCTTTAAGCCAAGCCTGATCATAATCTGACTAAAATGGCCTAAAAGCTGATTTTTACCTTTTTTTTTTTTTACATTTTTCTTTTCAGTTTTATTTGTATATCCTTTGAAAAGGGGAGTTACAAAAATGTCATTTTATAGCCATTTTGTATCATCTGTATGATATTATGTACTTTGCTGTTTTGGAAGTTGTTTTCTGGTGACATCACTTTTAGTACCACTGTGTGCACTTTAATCTTTTATCTTAGGACCAGAATAATAAAATAGAATTGTTTGGGAGGGTGTTGTGGGGGTTTTTTTCTTTTTCATTTGACAGCTTTATTTGTGGAAACACCATAAAGAGATAACAACACTCACAGATAATCAGCTAAATGAACACTGGCAGGATACTGGCATTCCAGCAAATGCATTCATTTGTAAAATATTATTTCCCAAGTGTTAATTAAAAAGTGATTGTTAACAATGTTACCCATGAGTGCTGGTATTCTGTTTTTCTCAAGACTGTGCCTCCAGAGAGGAACTACGTGGAACTGTCTTAACTGAGCATACACAGCCATTAGAGCCATGTTATTTAAAATGTAAATGGCAGCCTACCAGTGAAATATATCAAGGGTAATACTGTTGGGACATAGGAATTAAGTGAACCAAATGTGCTGTTAAGAGATGAAAATCTTATTTGGGGAATTACTTGCATAAATCAGTTAAGAAATGACATCACCAGCTGCTAAAATGTTAGTACCAGGTCCAGGAAGAAATTGGAGAATTCCTTCAAAAGAAAGATAGAATCAAGATGAGTAGAACCAGAGCAATTATGAATCAGTCAATCCCTCGCTGTAACACATCAGGAGTTTTTTCACTTGTGCAAGAATTTCATTTCAGACAACAGTCTCTGGTCTGAACCAAATCCTTGATTATCTTTTCTTTCTCCACATCTAGATTATTACCTTCTTTGGGGGAAACGTGTACATCAGTGACCCCATGGATACTGAGCCCAACCATCTGTCCTTTGCTGGGGAGTACCTGGGTGGAGACGCCTCCCTACTCATCAGTGACCTGCTGCTGAGCGACACGGGGGAGTACTACTGTAAAGTCAAGAGTGGGGGAAAGTACCACTGGAGCCAAGTCAACCTCATTGTATTGGGTATGTGTGGATACATCAATGCACGTGCACGTAGCATCGGGTTATGAAGAAATTCATTTGTACATGGAAAATCCTCATACACAAACACACATACACACACTTCTTACACACACAGACCTAATCACTGGATCATTAGCCTGGCACATTTCCTCTGTCATGCTGACTGATCTAATGATTCAATTTGATTCAGACAGTGTGATTTGATTTTGTTCGTGATGTTTGGGTCCGTTTGGATTGGTTTGTTGATGAGGTGAGACCAGAAACATGCAAGTAGGTTTGGCAGGCCACAGAAATGATTGATTGAGTTAGAGACTGCATTACATGGGCAAATTTCAAGCTAGATTCTAATGTACTTGTGTCCTCTATGACATATACAGCACAAGACAACAGACCAGTTTGATGTTAATCATGTTAAAAAGTTAACTTACATCAGTTTAAGTACAGATAAGCTACTTGGAAATATTAATTACCCAAATACAGAAAATCCCGTTTTGGTACGAGAAGCGTGTTGTTCTTCTAATTTGCACATTATGCAGATGGCTATAAATGACTCAACAATACAACTACCTCAGTGGTAATGCGCTTCTCTGTCTGCATATCACAAATAGCTGAACAACTATGAAGGACAGACAGCTGCAATAGCTGGCCACAAAGTCCGGCGGGAGGAGTGAGATCGTTCTCAATGTCAAAAAAGCATGCGATTTATTAAAACATCATGGGAGATTAGTTCAACCCGTGGTTATTGGTTTTCTAATGGAACAGTCTGTTAATCCTTTCGCTCTCACTCCCCTCTCTCTTCCATAAAGACATTTCAGTGAGTTAGTGCCTCGAATTTTACAAATTGCCCTCAGCTTCCCAGTGACACTTTCGATTTTGAGAGAGACGAACATTTGCATTTTTTTCTCGCGCTCCCTACGCTAAGATAATGGCTTGGCAGCTGAGCTGGTAGCTGGCTTGGCATGAGACAGCGTGTGTGTGTGCCATAGTTTGTGCGCTTCTCCAGTGGTCGGGTATGTTTCCGTGCAAGCTTGCAAAATCACGCCTGAATGAGCGTGTGGATTTGCATGTGAAGATTTTAAATGTGTATATGTTGCGTTTATTAGTATTGGGGTTATGAGCTGAGGTTACGCAGTCCAACTGCTCCTTCTGCAGTTTGGCTTAACCGACCCCGACAGAGCTCAGAGACGCACAGACGAATGCATCAATGCTCCCTGATCTGCTTCTCTCATTATATTCTTTACAAAGTCTGTGAGCAGAATACAGCCTGCAGGGTGTCGAGAAAAGAAAGACAAACAAAGGGAGAAATGCACATAAGCTATCTGATTTTTTTTTTTTCTCCACTGGCTACTGTTAATTCAATGCATGTTAGCATTTCGCAGTTACTACTGCTGCAACTTCGCTGACAAGCATCCTAAGCCAAACACAAAAGTTAGCATTGGAAATATGTCAGCGTGACGAAAATAAAAAATAGATATTTAAATTTAGCTCACCACTGATTTAAAAATATTTCACTCGGAGGGGGAAACAGTATGCTATTTTCATGCTTTTAAAGTGTAGCAGTGCCTTTCAGCATGTATCCAACAGAGCAGGGCTCAGCAGATTCTAGCTATACTGTATTATGCCTTTAGCTAATAGACTATGACCAAAACCTTTGACATGAGGACATATTACCATAAGTATTCACAGCCAGCCTTGGGGTTGAATTGATCCATTCTCTACGGGAGGATGTTGCTTTTTTCTTCAATTTGTGTTACCAGAAATGACTGTGATGGCAAGGTAATTGAACATCCCTCATAAACAGTTGCACCAATAAAAAATACTGATAGAACAAATCAAATAAAGTTTACAATGTACGTCAAATATTTCAGCTTTATGCAACCTAACAAGCTATGTTATTATCTACATTTTATTTCTTTGCTTTTCATTTTAATGTAGTGCTTTATTCTGGGGTGATAAACACAGGTGGTGGACAGTTTCACATTATAAAATAACTCCCGCTTCAGTAGATGTTATGTTCAAAGAAGTCTATTTCAAACATAACTCAATATTCAATATTCAGCATTCAAAATAAAAAATGTCAGCCCTTCCCTTTCAAAAAAAAGATTCATTTTATGAAATGCAGAGTTCCTATAATTGGCATTGGAAATATTGTGGCAAGTCCACATGATACACGTAGGCCACGATTTTCTGCAGAGTAGTAATGGAAACCATATTTTAATGCATGCGTCACTGGCAAATCGATGACTACATTATATGCACATATTAAAAATTAATCATTTCGGTGAACGCATTTATTTTTGCTTAATTATTGTATTAATATATATGCTGTTTAACAAATTCACTAGACCACCATGCAGTGTAAGGTTTATGTCACAACTGCCCTAAATTAGCAGCATTGTAATTATAAAATAATTATTGATGTTCCTGTAATGGTTATATGCATGTGCAAGCTGTTTAATTGACATTTTTATTGCTAAATATAATTTATGTTGTTATCCATGATTTTTAAGATTCACTGTTTCACTTATAAAAAAGCAGAATAAAATAAAGCACATTATTTCCTTTGGTTGAGATGCTAATTTACAGGCATTTACTTACCTTCATGAACAGAAACATTAATTGTAGTGATTGATTTATTTCTGAACTTCTTGGAGAAGTCCAGTGTGCTGGCTGAGATTTGAATTTAAAAACATTTCAGTTTGTTATATGCGTCTTAGCTTTAAACAAGTTTTTGAAAGATGACAATTTTAGTGTGTTCCTATTTTTATGGCATGTGGTCTAGTAAATTTGTTAAACACTGTGAGTCTTTTATACACTTTATGTTTAACTGTGATAAGAAGCTTTGTTGCAAATATTGATTCAAGCATTTTTTTGATTCTTTTGTTTTCTTGCAGTCAAGCCTTCCAAGCCGAGATGCCGGCTGGATGGCAAGCTCCAAGAGGGCAGTGATGTCAAGCTGAGCTGCAAATCCAGCGATGGTTCAGACCCCATTAGCTACAAGTGGGAGCGAGTGCTGGACAAAGGCAAGAGCCTGGGAAAACTGCCAAACCTGGCGCTGATAGGTAAGAAAAATAATCGGCACTACGCTTACATGCTGATTCACTATTCGACCCCTCTGCAGAGGAATGCCACGAAGATTCATTTTCATATTAGTGATTTTCATAGGCTGCTTGTGGAAGGCAAGTTTTGCTGAGCGCGTCATCTTCCCTTCACCTCTTCCCATTTTCACATTCATACATTTGCAAACACTGACACCTAAATTTGCCAGTGCCAGCTATATTGTCTACTGCTGCTCCTTGAGCTGCTTCACTGGAATAATTAACACTTGCAGCACTTTGCTCAAGGGCACTTTGATGGGCTCAGGCTGTCCCAGTTAATCCGCTGATTCTTCATGCCTCTATTATCTTTAGTTCGCCCCTCTCTCCAAATTTGAACAGTAAACCCAGGACCACATAATGTGTACTACTTTTTTTTTTCCAGAAAATCAAACAGAACACAGCCTTGTGATTTCTAGTTGTATTCTATTGGGATGACTTATATAAACACAAGAGCTGATGCTGTGATCTGATGAATATTTCTGTGACATTGAAATGTCAGCCTGGCTCAAGTGAATACCTACATGCACGAAGTCAGTGTGACTGTTTGTGTGTAAAGTGGAGAAAATCAAACGTAATAGGCAGAACTGGATTGGCAGCTCAGACTATATTCTGTACCAAAGAGGCACTGGCTCCGCAGTAGCCTTGAGGCATACTTCACTCACATGGTGTGGATTCTGGCATTCCTCTTGAATCATAACCAGGCATATCTGCCTCTAAATAAGAACAGGGATGGTTTGTAACAGAAAAGCTAATAGCAGGGCACCTCCCCCCTATTGTGTGTTCTCTAAACCAGGAGAAACAACGTCAGGGTGCCAATCTCTGTTTTCTCTCCTCTGTTACCATCAATATTGGTCTTTTGGTTCATTTTTAATGGCTTGCAATGTGACACAGGCATCCAAAAAGTTTGTGATTCAGTTGGAGTAAGTAAATTTTAGTAGTGTAGGTAAAATCTGTGCAGCTCACTGATGTTGTGGAGCCAACAAGAGGTCAACATTCAGCAACAGTCTTCATGCCTTCATGCATAAGCCATCAAGAACATTTAATCTAATCGCATTCAGCTTCAGACTCACACCCCTATACTGCCCACACAGATCTATGCCTCTGATAACTTTTCCCAGAAACTGTCTTTGTGCTCTGCTAAATGAGTGTTGGGACTAAAATATGAGACTCTAGGGGCTTTCAAGGCTTGCCTTGATTTACCAAGGTGACAAGTGTGGAGAGAAGTATTTATCATGCTGCTACTTCAAAATTTTCAAGTCTGAATGAATGAACTTTGTTTGTGGAAATTAGAAATTGGTCTACATGGTTTTCACAGTTATGCTGTTGTTACCTAAATGTGTTGCTAGTTTTACTTCTTCGCCCAAATTCTTTTAATCATATGTGACTGTAATTCCCTTTTTGAATCATGAAACCAAGATAAATTCCTTATATGTGTCTTCAGCATTACTGGGTTTCTGCAGCTCCTGGTTTTCGTGTTTAATATATTCCAACACACAAGCAATTAAACACTATGAACTGGTTCCACAATATTTGTGGTCACTTTATGATGGGTAAGTTGTACAAAGGCAGTCACTGATCAGCACCAGAACACTTTGACAATAAACTGTATTTGAATAAAACTGTTTCCTGTAGTCTAGATTATGGCTCTGTACCTCAGTAGAATTAAAGATTTCCTCATAGGGTTAATAACATGTCTAATAACTATTTCATGTACAAATTACTGCTGAGAGTTACTCCAAAAACTTCCTTTAGTGGCTCTTCATCAGAATGTTTATTTATTTGATTAAATGAAAAGCAGTCACTTTGTATTTTTAACACCTAAAATTCAATGTTATGCCATGATCCTGCCTAACATCCTGCCTAACAACATAAAAGTCTCCAAAAAGCTATGGAACATAATATAAATGGAAAATCTTATATTGCACTCCAAACACAGTTAATGTGAAATGACAGGAAAGATCAGTGCTCTGTTGCATTATGCAGAGTACACGGGTAAATTTATCATAGTACAAAAAAACACACTGCTGATGGTATACTTGCACATAAACCACTACATTGGACACTTATGTGTCACTCCATACCGTGCCACCCACTCAAAATGTATGCTGTCCACCTAAGTGGACATGTAAAAAACTCTTTGAAAAGTGCATGTTTTAAAAAAATGAAGTTCAAAAATCTTTTTTTCATGCCTAAAGATGAATAAAAATACTTAAGAAAAAAATCCAGATTGAGGTTGTCATAATTCATGCATAAAAGGGTTAATACAGTTGACACAAATTATGCAGGTTAAGGCATAAAAAGGTAAGTGAGGTTACCAGGCTGAAAATCTCTATTTTATCTATGTGCACACAGTCCAGTAAAGACTCTCTTAGATGGTTTTTTTCAGGCTTGCTACTTCTTCTATTGTCCTTCACCTCCAGAGATGGTTGTGTGGGAAAATCCCACCCAGTAGATCAGCAGTTTCTGAAATACTCAGATCAAACCATTTCGCACCTGCAGCCATGCCACGTTCAAAGTCACTTCAATCACCTTTTCTTCGCCCCATTCTGATGCTAAGTTTGACCTTCGGAGGGTCATAATGACTATGTCTGCATGCCTACTGTAAATACACCGATTTTCAGCCATGTGACTGGCTGATTAGATATTTGTCTTTATGAGCAGTTGAGCAGGTGTAACTAAGTTACCTGGTTTTAGTCATTAGGCCTTTTAAAAAGTATTACTGCCATTTGTGTCTTAATATTTTTAGTAACACTACTTTAACTGCAGTGAGCACATGAGACATCCCTGCAGATATCTAACTGTAGTCGTCACACAATATGAATTGTGTTAATTATGGAAATATTTGTTATTTCTGGTGATAAAATTAATTAATTTGCCACAGAAAGTAACTAAATCTAATTTTCTCCTGACCCCATAGTCCCCAACGTGAACCTTGGAGCGTATACTTTTATACTTCAGTTAATCATTGTCGTGTCCAAATTGCCCAAATAGATTTTGAAGTTTTAGAAGATGTTTTAGAGTATTTTTTCAGAAATTAGAAGTACAGTTATTACAGGGTACAGTGTGTAAGACTTTTTTAAAGCCCACAGCTCCATGGTGCCAAAGGTCAAAAACCCTACTGGGAACTTTTTATGGAAAGAGAGGAAAAGTCATATTTATTATTATTCACATATTACACTGTGTGTGCTGACTGAACAGGGTCAGACCAAGGAGTGCAGTTCCTGGCCTATTTTCAAGTATCATTAAAGTTACAGTGTGTAAAATCTCACCATTAGATGTCAGTAGATTGCAGATTGCAGTCAATAGAGTCACTTTTCTTATCCCTCCTAATTCAAGTGCATAAACCATTGTTCAATAAATCCTTGTTTAATCTCTTTATTTGCTTTTTGGGGAAGTGAAGTTACAAAAATCTCTTCAATCACATTTGATTTGGTGGACAGAAAACAACTTTGTAGACTGTTGTAGCTGTGTATATACCAGCTGCTGTCAGGCTTTAAATGTATGCATTAGTCCACTGCACAGTCCACTGTGTTGTAAGCCATTGCTTTACTGCATAAGTTCCCATCTATTGTTAGAAAATGGAGATAAGCAAGCATATAATATGAAAAGGCATACTGTAAGTTGACGTTCTATCTTTTGTGATTCATCAGTTTGTATGCATCTTTTCACAGGAGTGACCTAACCTACACTTTATTTACTTATACGATAAATAGTTTAGTGTAATGTAGTGCAAAATGCATAATGTGATTTCTTTTCATTTAATAACATGAAACTCACATCAAGAGTTTCCATACTGACTGTTCTAGAATTTTGCATTCTTAAATCAGACTATCTGGTCTTTAAGTGATTTAGGGCCCAAACTGCTCTGCTTTTTTTAAGGCTTTTGTGTTTTTAGCATGTTTTAATGCGTTGTATCTTGTTCTATTTAATCTCAACAAGCCTCTAAAAACAATCAGTGATCACTGTCGGTCTCTCTCGGTTTTTATTACCGCTATTCATTTTAAAGCTCCGTTTTTTAACCTTACGATGTAACTACAGCCCAGGCAGTGCAGCAGTATATTAACGACTAACCTTGTATTGTGGATGGATTATCTCAGTTGTTCTCCTGACTGATGTTTGGTCCGTTTACAGCATCCTGCCATGCAACTGCAATTGTCCCTAACCATCGGGAACCCTCACGTTAACTTTTGTCGAGTGGAAAAAAGTTTGCATTTATCCTTCTGTGTCGCTAGCCACCACGTAGCACATCATTATATGCCAGCTAGCCAAACAGTAACTCTAAAAAACGTCACTGCTGTTTACTTCACTGTCCAACGTCTTAATTGGTTTCAGAAATCCCTCAGTCAGAACAACATATATTATATTTAGATGGAAGCTAGCGAGCTAATTCCCTGCTAACTTCTAACTCTGTTAAATTTAATAAATTCTGTTTTCATGGATGCTGCATGGATGTTACACCTGGTAGAGCAGCCACACTGATTATTTTATTACAGATGAAAGAGTTTGGACAGTTTTTCAACTCTCAGTGATGCCGCAGTGATCGTTTGACTTAGGGGCCTGCAGCGGAGTGCCTGCTAGCTTCTGCCCGGTGGCTACTGGGTGACCCCTCGTCTGGGGATCCTCAGCCCTTCCCAGGAGGGTGGCACGGATGCCCCTCCGGTGGTCTTCCTTGGGCTCTTGCACTCTGGGGCCTCTGGATGTCTGGGGCCTGGATCTCCCCCATGCCTGCTTCATGCCCTGGGGGACAGGGCTATGGCTCTCTACGTCCTCTTGCAGACCATTACATGGGGAAACCATTTGAATACAAGCGCGCTGATCCACACAGGTGTGCACACGGGTGTTCACTGTTCGTAGACTTAAATCACACCTTTCTTGGCTGCTACTTCAAAGCACATTGTGCGCTGTCTGTCCTGCGTGCTGCACAACAACATTCAATATTTACTATTTACTGCTGTTTACACTTAGCTAGATTAATGCGATGGTGTTGTGTTTAGTATGTTGCTTTGGGTTTTTTTGCTTGTTTTCTATTCTTTTTCTCTCAACAGGTGATCCGGAGATATTTTTTTTTCCCTTTCTCACTGTCCCTCTCCCCTTCTGTTTTTCTTTTCCTTCCTCTTTCTTTCTCCCTTTCCTATCCCTCACTCATGTCTGTCCCGTCTGTAACAACTGAAAATAAAATAAAATAAATAATAAAAACAAAGGTCGATCAAATGGACCAATACGGCAATGCCATGATGATCCATTTGGCAAAATCAATCCATTGGGTATCCTTGTTGGTCTTCAGACAACAATTCTGATGGCTAAAGAACCAAATGGGACAGGCAAAAAAGAAAAAAAAAAAAAAACGCAGCTTTATCTATGGTTTGGGCCTTTTGTCCATTCGTAAAGATATACATATACGCACATTTACATATACATACGCAGTTACTGTCGCTCCATTTAGAAAGACAGAGGCATCAGAGTGAAGTTCGGACATCGGACATTTGAATACATTTTTTTAAATTAAATTTTTATATGCTGTATGCATTTTGTTCATTCCTAGTTGTGAGTCTACACCAACCAAAATACTGTCTTTAGTTATTAATATTTGAAATTTTGAAGGCACTTGAAAAGTAACACAGAATTATCTGCCTTTCCAGGAAAACACAAACTTTTTTATTTCAGTTTACTTTCATTTGTTTAATTGTTTACTAAGTGTTTGAGGTGTGAAATAAACTGCAGTGGCGTTTGAAAACAAAATATGGGTGTGTGTGGGTGGAAGATGTACTTTGTGCCGGGTGAGGGGGCAAAATTTTCTTGTAAAACAAAGGGGGGCTTCGGAAAATAAGTTTGACAACCACTGACTTATAGTATGATTTCTGGCCCTTTTACAGCCAAAATTACCAAGTAAGTCCAGGCGGTCTGTACGATACTTGTTCAGTATATTAAGTAAGCTTTACTCCATTTTTTTAGGAACTAGTTTGCATAGTTTTTGTGTTCTGGGAACTAATGAGGTTGTACAGTACACTCAAAATGAATAAGTTGCCCTAACTTAGTCATCTTAAGTAAGCTGTACTCAGTTTTTTTTGAGGCAACGAGTCTGCATAGTTTTGTTTTGTTTTTTTAGATCTGGGAACTAATTAGATCTTTGATGAAAAACATGTTTAATGGTCTGAAATACACCGAATCATTCACCTGACAGCCAAAGTGCAGAACTGAAATTCACACAGAAGAACTTGGAAACAGCCTGAAAATGTACATAAGAAAAACATGTCTAATGGCAAAAGAAAATTTTGAGCTAGAACACATCTAAATGAATATTGAAAACTCATATTCCTTAAATCACTGGAAGAGTGGAATTCTGTATTTTAAATGTCTAAACTCAAGAATCTCAAATTTAAAAAAAATTAAATTAAATCAAAAAAAAGAAGGCAGCACGGTGGTTAGCACTGTTGCCGCACAGCAAGAAGGTCCTGAGTTCAATTCCAACATGAGGCCGGGGTCTTTCTGTGTGGAGTTTGCATGTTCTCCCCGTGTTTGCGTGGGTTCCCTCCAGGTACTCTGGCTTCCTCCCACCATCCAAAGACATGCAGCTTGTGGGGATAGATTAATTGGATAATCCAAATTGTCACTAGGTGTGAATGCGCGAATGAATGTGAGTGCGAATGGTTGTCTGTCCCTGTGTGTTGGCCCTGCGACAGACTGGCGGCCTGTCCAGGGTGTACCCTGCCTCTCGCCCTATGACAGCTGGGATAGGCTCCAGCGCCCCCCGCGACCCTGAAAAGGATAAGCGGAAGCGAATGGATGGAATGGATGGATAAAAAAAAAGAATATTTTCAGAATATCTGCTCTGTGTGTGTGTGTGTGTGTGTGTGTGTGTGTGTGTATCAGCGAGTGAGTGACATGCAGAGAACGATCTGAACTGGCATCAAGTGAACAGGAAAATTAGTTTTAAAACTTTAAATGTTTTGGGGGTTTTATTTTATTTGATTAGTTAATGTGTTTTAGTGGGGAGATAAACTATACAGACTAAACACAGAGACATTAACTTGCATCCATAATTGCATGTGTCCAACTAAAAAGCTTCAAAATTAATTACATCCACCAAACAACACCTGTTCAAAACTAATTAGATTTCACTGGACAGTAATACACAGCCATTATTTATTGGTCTGGGATGGCTGTCATTGGAGAATGACTAAATATCCCATGGGACTTTGGGGCTACATCGGTCTGTCAAACACGCTCCCATGATGGGCTTCTCTCTAAGATAAACACTCCAATGTCTGTCTGTCTCTCTGCCTCTAAGTTCTTCCTTCCGTCATTACAGACATTTCAGTTGTCTCTCCTATATAATTAATATTACATTGTTTTTCTTGTTCTCCCCAGATCTGAAGAACCCAGAGATTGTGACCCTGAGGAATCTCACCATGGACAGCACAGGTGTCTACAGGTGCACTGCAAGCAATGACGTGGGAGAGGAAAATTGCACCATTGAGGTCACAATAAAACGTGAGTTTGGGGAGAAAAGGGCGATGGAGTTGACCTAACAGCATTCACCTCGCACCAAACTGCCACTCTGATTGATGGTTATTGTTTCAAACAGCAGCTAGAAATACATTTATTCCCCTCCCTGCCTTTCCATCTAGCTCCTTTCACCCTCTTTATTCTCCTTCAGTGCTTCAACTGGACTAAACCAAAATTGCTGCCTATGGTCACCAGGATGATCTGATATCGTCGTGTTGGTGTTGTTCCTGGAACAACATAGTAAATGTTGTTCCAGGATCAACATTGCAAGTGACCAATCACATTCTTGTGACGTTATTCTTTGGTGCGCCAAGCCATTCGTGCATTTATGAAGTTCCAATGTTGCAAGGACAATATCAATTCTGATTAGCGTTTATTAAAGGGTTAGGATCAGGGTCAGGGTCCGTTGATCGGCGGACAGAGGCGGTTTCTCGCAGCTTAAGTACAGTTTTTGGTTTTACGGCGGTTTTTCCCGAAGTCACAAAAGTATGACGTCACAACATTCTGATTGGTCACTTGCAATGTTGATCCTGGAACAACATTTACTATGTTGATCTGGGAACAACACCAACACGACGATATCAGATCGTGCATGGTCACCACCCCTGCCCCATGTCATGTTTCACTCTAAAACTAGTACATTGCATCAAAGGCCCAGCACGATTATGGTCATGTGTAGACAAAAGGCAAATCAAGTGGTTCAGCATAAACAGTTTTCAATTCTTAACTAGAACTCAGGTGCTGTAGCAAAAAAATAAAGAGTGTGTTTCCAGCAAATGGGCATGAAGGATAGGTATTTGTGAATTTAAGAGTTCATGGGAAAACTATGAATAATATGAGACCAGAGACCGTAAGTGACTCAATCTTTCATCAACTACCTCCTTTCTTGTTCACAGACGTGAGGGATGTGGGGATGGTTGCGGGCGCAGTGGTGGGAATATCCCTCGGTGTCCTCATTGTGATATTAATCATCTGGCTCGTCTTCCGGAAGAAAGAGAAGAAGAAGTACGAGGAAGAGGAGACCCCAAATGAGATCAGGTTTATTAATCATCATTTGTCCAGTGATTGTTTCATTTTTTCACCATTTTGCAGGTTTTATGTGTGTTAGCATGTCAGTCTTTGTTACTTGTGGGGCTCTGTGGGGCTGTTCCGTTCTGCTTAGCTGCAGTTTAAATTTTTTGTTGAACTCAAACATTTGTTTCCTGGCTGTAATCACTTGTAATCAATGGTGATGACTTTTTTGAGTATTTCTGCATTTTACCCTTAATCTAGTTGCTGCGTTGCACAAATCAGCTGACGACCAGCACATTGATTTTGCAGATACACTTGTATTCTGCATACTCTGTATGCAATATATTCTAACCCCTTCAATTTGTACTAGAATGTAAGGGGCATTCCTTTTGTATCATTTTCAAAAATTTTCGCAAGGCTAAAAGTATTTGCTTTTAGCGCTGCTGTCCAAAATGAGAAAGATGCAAACTTCTGTGATTTGCAGCAAGCTTGTGCAAATTTCCTTGGTTGCCACGATTATGCACCCTGCAACGGTTATGATACCGGCAGAGCACTTTTGTTCACTACATCAGTGATGTAGTAGTTCACCTGGCTCACAGTCCTTCGCAGTTCACAAGTTACTGAAAAGTGTGAAGTACAGAAAGAAGGTGAGAAGTTTTCTTGTTTAAAATCCACTGAGAATGAAAAACGTGTACGTGACCTTGAGCACAGTTTGGGTGAAGAGCTGTTAAGTGACCACTGTGTGCAAGTTTCACTAAAATCTCACCAGTAGCCCAATAAAGACTACCTGTTACAATGCTTCTGAAATAAGATAAGTGTAAGACAGCTTAGCTGCAGCGCTGTGTAACACGGGGTTGGTTGGATGAACTGACGTTGATTGGTGCATGTTAACCTGCTGTGTGTGAGCACTGATTCCACTGGAACGGTTTTAAACTACAGCTAAGCAAGTCACATGCTGATTGAAACAGCAACAGCCCCTTTATGCCTGCATGTGCTCGATGTCATCCCGTCGTGCTGCCTGTGCTTTTTTTGTGTTTCTGTGTGTCTAAAAGGGGAAACAACTACAAGGTAGTTTTCATTGATTATCTTTTAAGAGCTTTCTTTTCAAACCACCCTTGTATTTCAGTGTGTGCCTGTGTGCTCATGGAGCTGAGATCTCACAATAGTTTTTATTTATCCCTTTAAGACCTGAATGCACAGGTGGACTCTGTGGACCTTGTAAGAGCAACGTTTTTGTGACAGAGTGGACTTGGTGTAGGTGCATATTTACCGATGTAACAATGAATAATGCAGCATAGCTTAGGAGTAAATAAAGTAGGTGTAATGAAGTGCTTTCCGTTTTCATAACATTCTATGGCAAGGCCATGATGATCCACTTGGTAAAATAAATCCGCTTGGCATCTTTCTTGGCCTTAAGACAACAATTCTGATGGCTAAAGAGCCAAACGGGACACAAAAAAAAAAAAAAAAAAAAAAAAAAACATTCAAAGTCTGAGCTTTTCCACTGTTGTTGCTGTACCAGACCACCAGAGCGATGCAGATCTCATGGGTACGGCTTTTGAACCACCCAACACTGTTTAAAAACTGTTCACTTTATGCAAGGGCTATAGGACCCCCTGTGGTGTGCCTGGTGAGACGTTGCAGTGTTGCCAGTAGTGCACAGCTGAGAAGTTTCTATTTCTAACTTTCTGAACAGATCCTCACTAATTCAAGTACCATCCAAACACCAATGACAGCAAAAATGTCTTCAGAGCTCCTGTTTAATGGTAGGGTCAGGGACAAACTCTTTCAGGCTACTTTTACCCAGCAGTTTATTGGAATATTTCTTGGAAGATTTTAACCCTGTTATTAAAAGCTGAGGAAAAAGTAGAATTATAAAGTTTTCACTGTGTTCTCAGCAAAAACTTTTTATCCCCCCCTTGTAACAATTGTATCTGGGGAACAAGTGATTTCAGCAGATTTCATGCAAATGTGTTTCACAAAAGTTAGACGCTGCAGGAATCTCATGAATTACATGAGTCCCCCTACATAATGCTACTCCCATGTGTCCTAGACCTTAGAATAATATATTGGAATGGCACTTCGGTGTACTCTTTTGCAGTTTATTGTATGCTTGTACGGTTCTAATTTCAAGTACAGGTACAGTTAATTCAGCTAAATTAAAAATGATATGGACTTTTGTCACGATTGTCTTTTCTGTGTGTTTTTAACCACAGGGAGGATGCCGAAGCTCCCAAGGCCAAGCTAGTAAAGCCCAACTCCTTGTCCTCATCCCGCTCCGGCAGTTCACGCTCCGGTGCCTCCTCCACCCAGTCCATGGTGCACAACACTGCCCAGCGTGGTCACCGCCCTCGCCCACCTGCTGTAGCAGCTCTCAAGGAAAATGGACACCCTCCTGGCTTCCCCCAGTCCCCTCCATCCTACACTACAGTGGTGCCCCCTAAAACCACTGAGCCCCCTGCCACTCCCAAATTCAACTCCAGGAACATGTCCGCGCCTACACCCCCAACCCTCATGGTGCCCGCCCAGACCAAGGCCTTTCAGACTGTGTAGGACTGAAAGCCAGCCCCTTCTTACAGCCATGCGAGACTCCCATCCCTTTCCAAGCCCACCAGCCCCGTCCCAAAGACTAAGACTCTTCCATAAACAAAGAAATGCGACTAGTTAAAAGGATGTAATTAAAAGAATCAATACTATAAGTCCAAAAGTACTTTTAATGAATGCCTATTTAAAAAGGGAAAAATAAGACATGCTTGCCCCCTATTGAATTACATAAAACAACAAAACAAAAGAAAAAGCAGCGACCTAAGTTTGTCTCATGGCTAAAGGCAGAACTTATTTTCTTGAGTTCCTTCACTTGACTTCGGAAGGCACAGGGAAGCACCATGTGCAGTGAGGTGGAAGAAGCCCCCTAGTAAAGCTTTTATTTATTCATGAAATCCAAGGGTTAGGCATACAGTAGGGGGGGAAAAAGGGGAAACAGTCTGGATAATAGCGTAAATCTAAAGTCTGAACCAATGGAGTCTCATTGCTTTTGAGCATCAGTTGTAAGATATGAGTGCAAGCACGATGGAGAAAAATAAGGACGAAAGCAGAAAAACGTATGACAGCAACTTTTTTTTCCCTCTCTCGAAGGACGGGGTTTGTGGTGATTCTCAGATTCATGTCACCCTGCAGCCCTGACTTGCTGCTTCCAGCACCTGCTCCGAAACCACAAAAGCCCCCCTTTGCTTCCCATGGGCTGGGCCAATCGTGCCCATCCATGTGGACAGGCACGGCGCGTGGCATGTGCATCATCTGCCTCGGTGCTCTTGGTCTTTTCGTGCTCTCATGAGGAACCCATGAGAAACCACGACAGTTGTGAGACTGATTCAGTCGCCTCACAAACAGCTCATCTGCTTTACCAATCAGCAGGGGATACTTCAGGTACAAGGATGTAGCACTGATGTTAAGTCAAATCAGTCTTACCCCCAGTCGTTAGCCTCCCCTCTTCCCCCTCGCGGATCCTGTGTGCATCTATGGACATCTTTTTCTGGTACCAAATATCCTCCCTGAATAATTAAATAGTATTTATTAGGCTTGTAGTGATACTTTAAATATAGGGATAAGCATTCTATTAGAACCAGCTGGACTTGTTTTTCTTTTCTGTGTATCTTCTCTATGAACAGGTTGTAAAGAGTGACAGACAGCCATGTGTCCATTCATTCATATTAAGAAGTGCCACCAATCCCTAGGATGGGTTATTATTATTACAATTATTATTGTTATTATGGCTTTTTTAACTCTTTTGTTTACCTACTACATTTCTGAACTGAAACCAAAATTTGTCACCATGAATGTGTGCTGTACAAAGATGGTGGATCCCATTGTTTTCAGCCTCCTGTAAACATACTGAATCAATACTCAAGCCAAGGCACAAAGAATTGACCACGAGGTTCAATTTGAATGAAGGGAGCAAGGAGTATGATTCTAGAGATTTCTATTGTACAGCGTGTGTGTGGTATCATTGTCAGTACTCTCATTGGATCCATTAAAGTGGTGTGGCACTTGATTGCTGTCTTGCTCAATCACCAGGTCCTGCTTGGTCATTGGTTAAACTGTGCTTATCAGCCAGTCCCGCTTTTGTCATGTCCTCAGACATACCCAGTGCAATTTGATTGAAAGTAGCTGAAAAAAGGGCAAGTAGCCTATCTAGTGTGCCTTCGCAATCCCTCTTTCCTTTGATGTTTTTTTTTCTTTGTCCTTATCTTCAGCACACCAGTGGTTAAGTCTCACATCCAGCTTTGAAGGTCAACAGCAGCAAATACTGAGAGGTACACCTAAACAAACTTGCCCCTAGTAATAAGCGAGGCAGCCTAGGGACCGCCAAGCAGAGTGAATTATCCCTGGTGAGCAAAGCAATCCCATGCCACGGGACTATGTGCTGTACATTCTGTAATCAGTCTTGTTTTATATTGTACATACAGATAGATATACGCACATGATGTCATTTAATTTAAAACACAAGGGTATGTAAGGGGAGATCCCCCCCACAAAAGAGTCAAAAGGGAAACCCAACGTGAATTTAGACCGTGTGTTTTTATACACATGCTGTGTGAACATGTGAAGCCCCTGTGTCACCAGGTTTACATCAAAACAAATTCGGTGCAACACAAGGTATAAACAATTAAAATCAATTTGTTTTGTCTGAGACAAGATCCCATCATACGTACTGGACAGATTCCCATAAGAGGTATAGATTTTATTAATCAGTGTGACAGTAATTGTTTTCTTTCTGTTTTAGTGACCCTTTGACCTTCCTCATTTTATCCTACCATTGGGATAAAATTGCCCTTTTACCTAATATCAACACATTTGATATGTAAAAAAGTTCCCAAATCCATTCCAACAACTGACAAAAAATGAATTATTAATTTAGGATTAGTTGGGTTTAAAATCATGCTAAACTGTAACTAAAACCACTGCCAGCACTATCTTAACATGGTCAACAAAGGAAAACAAACTAACCCGAACTAAAAATCTATAAGAAGTTGCCTTCAGATAGGAATTTCAAGGTGAATGTATGAAATAGATATTTACTGATATTTAACTTAATATGTAAAGATATGTAATAGTTTTAAAGCAATCAGGTGGAGTTTTCATTTATGTTAGAAATATTAATCATGTTAACCAATTAGTGGCCATCCAGTATGTTGACCTATGCTTACTTTATTTAAGTCAGCATGGCCTTCTGGAGAGTTATGTTGCACACACCTGTTCTAAATGAACAAACAGGTGGGGACAACAGAGAGCATTACATGATGAAGGTGCTCAACCAGTAACCGCGGCAATCCCAGCTTACCTAGCATATACTCTGAGATAGCATTTTAACTATCTAGCTATCATTGTGTATCCTTGACCAGGTCTCCACAGCGATACATTTGCTAGTTATGATGAAAATCTTCATCAGAGCAGGTTTTATACTACTCTGAACTCTAGCTCGCCAAAAGAAAAATTCACTATTCTGCATTTTCAGTCCTTATGTTTTTAAATTGCTGAGCTCAGCTATGAAAGTGGAAGACCACAAAATGAGCAAAATTGATAGTATAATCAAACCATGCACAGTCTGTATAGTTAATTGATTATGAATGTTTGGCAAATAAATTAATTATCTTGGTTTGGACATATAAAAAAATGTTTTTTTGTTAGTTTTATGACCCCATTGCCTCTCAGGACAAATGCTAACTGAAGGTCCCTTTACTTGTTTAAAGTAAGTTGCTCTTTCCTCCATCAATACTTATATACCTGTAACTTCTAAATCTGAATTCCACATTATAGTGAAATTTTTCTTGCGCAATGAAGTTTTTTAACCTAAAATGTTCAGAAAACCAGCATCTGTCTGAAAAGCACACTTGGTTTGATTTCACACACGGGATTTCACACATGACTTAGTGTGAGGTAAATTTAGAAAAACACGAAACAAAACAATGCCTTTTATATTTACTACAGACAGCAATTCATATTTGAGCAGGGAAGCTACTGTGTATGTGTGCGTCTGAGTGTGCGAGGGTGCATGCGTGCATGCATGCATGTGAATGTGCGTGAGTGTGTGGGTGTATGCATGTAAATTCGGTACAAGCCCTCGGGCCACACCCACACATTCCCATGTTAGCCATTCACTGAATGAGAAGGATCCAGCCAGGCAAAGCAACTTCTATCCAAATTGATATGACTGCAGACTGGCAGTGTTTATTTTAGTTTTCACTGACTTGTATGCCTATTGAACTTGGCTTCGCGGGCGGTAGTCTTGTTTTTGCTCGTGGGGGTGGCGTCCTGAGATAAAGCACGTCCATAATTCATAACTATCATGAGCTCTGGAGGCCACTTGTGCACTCCCTCCTTGCTCTTGCTGTCTTTTAACACAGAATGCACTTGGCCCTGGGTGTACTGATGGCATCTCAAGGTGCACGCATACGCACATTTAACACAAACAGGTAAAAGTTGTATATACACACACATACAGACATGTATACGCTGTATTCAGGTGCACACAAAAACACAGGTGTGTGCCTCATGTACATTCACAGTTGGCACGCACATCCTCACAAACACGTACACGGTGTACGCAAACAAAAGCCAAACCACATTTCTTGTTTTTTCTGCTCCTTCAGAATCAATTTGATGGATCGAATGTCTGAAGGTATTACAGCTGACTGATGGAACCAGGATACTAAATACAGCACAGAAAGGGACACACAATAGTGCATCCACCCAGAGGACATCTGCTGTCTTACACACACACACACACACATGCACATATACAAAAGCAGCTAGTGTAACAAAACACACACACACTTGCACTTAGAAAGACAGACACTGCTATGCATCTTAACAATCTGGATGGCATATGCCTTTTTTTTAGGAATCTGCAAGTGTAGTCCTGGGAATTAGGAGTGGTGTAACAGGATTGATACTGAGCCAGGAATGTAGGCTCTTGTCATTGAAATTCCCTCCACCACTGATGAAAGTAGCAGTGGAGGTGGAGGATGGGATGCGAGTCTTCCAGCTGTTAAATTCCTCCAAGCTTTTTGATTTGCTTTCCAGCATCTGCAAGTCTCAGGTGGCAGATTCCCCAGTTTATGAGCCCTCGCGTTGCATCTCTCCTCTCATGTGTGCAGCTTAGTGGCCCGGCAAACTTGTGCTCTTTCCAACAAATGAATTTTAAGGCGCTTCAATGTCAGTTCAGCAGAGAGGAGGAGGAAAGTCTTAAAACAAGTCAGTGTCAGCAGCACATCCACTATCATCCCTTAGTACAGTATCCATCAGTACTATATACTGTCTTATTATCATCACTCAAAGGTGCAGTAAAATCAGTAATGGTTATCTTGCATTATATGATAGGAGTATGACTCTCATGTAGCCACATTGTTTTATGTTTGAATTAAATGTCAGTTGTGTTCTGATTCAAGTTGTTGAGCAGGGCAAAGTGATGCTCGGACTTTGTGGTTTGGCCTTGTATGTCAGCATAAGGGAATGTGATGTATTAATACTTTTTTCCAAAAGGAGACTGATGGGGCTTAATTCAACTTCAAGAGGGAAAGAAAGCAAAGATACCTGCATGTTATATAGGAAATGAGCAGATGATTGGGAATGCTTTGCTTTGATGTAACATAACTGTAATCGGTTTAAAAAAAATACAAATCAAAACTTGTAAATATATCCACATAAAAATTTTATGAAGCTTTATTTTGTTATCTTCCTTAGTTTGTTTTTTTATTTGATTTTTTTTTCTTCCAAATCCTTGTATTTCACACTATTTTGTGCGCCAAGCTCATCATCGGCCTGTGTGGGATCTGAGTGGTTGGCTGTTTCTCTTGGCTCCATTGTTTCAGTGTCAAGGGGAGACACGCTCATCACGGCGTTACTAAAGGGAAATGTAAGACACCTTTGTTTTCTTTACTCTCATTTGTTTTTCTAATGTGGCGTCTTCTTGGTTTTGTAAAACAGTATACGATTTTTTGGTTTCTTCGTTCGATGAAAACAATCCATGTAAATATCACGAGTCAAAAAAATGTATATTTTTACGATCTCTGAGTTATTACTCTTTCATTTGCAAATAAAATATTCAATGACAACTTATATTGTCGTCTGGCATCTTGATTTGGATCGTAAATAAGGTTTTGTGTTTTTCCTGTATTTTTTTTTTTTAATTTGTTTGTTGCGTACAAAATTACATGTTTATAGCTTCTTCTTGTTCATATGTGTGCCAGGGTGTTGTGGAATAAGCTTTTGCCCCCTTCTTAATTTCTTACTTTTTTGTGCATTTGTTCAGTTTAAATGTTTCAGATCATTAACAAATGATCATTAACTTAATATTAGACAAAGATAAACTGGATAAATACAAAATGCAGTTTTCAAATTATGTTTTTATTTGTTAAGAAAACAAAAACTATCTAGACTTGCCCTATGTGAAAAAGTAATTTCCCCCCTAAACCTAATAACTGGGTGTGCCACCATTGATGGCAAGAACTGCAATCAAGGATTTGCAGTAATTTGCAATGATTTTTAATTTGCCAAAGCCCTAGAAATGGCTTTATAACCCTTTCAAATGTCAAATATTATTTTTATATAGAACCCAGTAGGTTTGGATAGCTTTTTTTTCTCTTAACAAATAAAACAATTTTCAAACTGCATTTTGTTTTTCCCTAGGTTATCTTTGTCTAATATTCAAATTTGCTAATGATCTGAAAAATGTAAGTGTGGGGAAAAAAGAAAGGAAAAAGGTAAATACTTTCACAGCCCTTTCACTGCTCTTTAGACGATTTTTTTCACTCCCTGTTCTCATATTTTTCACATTTTGTTTTTTCAGACATGTCAAGAATTAATGTGGAATATAAACTTGCTTGATGTTCTTTACTGAGTAAGGTACTGTAAATATGTATTCACACAATCGTCATTTTGTATGATTTGGCTGATGGTACTGGAATTTGACAGCTGACTGCAACATTTCATTCATGACCTACTTGCAGGAAATAATAAAACGCTGAAGGGGAAAACAAAAGCAAACATGAATGTTAACAGTGCATGGTTTTTGAAAAAAAAAAAAAAAGGTAAATGCTGAAGAGTGTGAACCATTTTGTAAAGCTTCATATAGTGTAGCTTTGTAAAATAGTTATTGTGTTAAAACTTTACTCTTAGGTCCTGTGTACTGTACAGCAGTGGTCCCCAATCCCTGGGCCACGGACCAGTACTGGTCTGTGAGTCGTTTGATACCGGGCCACGAGAGTTGAGGCTCGGGTGTGAAATTTATGGTTTTCAGGGTTTTTATCAGTTTTTATCGTTAATTCAGTTTTCCTGGGTATTTTCCCGTGTGTTATGAATAAATCTTCTTTTTTTTTGGTAGTGGTACTGGTTTTATTTTGTTGTATTTATCTGCAACACCTTAAAGGCCGGTCCGTGAAAATATTGTCGAACATAAACCGGTTCTAGGCGCAAAAAAGGTTGGGGACCGTTGCTGTACAGTATATGGACTGGCAGAACAACTTGCCCTGGAATTATTGGTTCACTACAGTTCAGAACACCATAGTCAGTTTTTTAAACATAAATTTACTGTTATAGTTCTGTATATTAAAAACAGCCATTACATTCTGTATTAACTAAGCCCATCCAAATGTGAACCTCTCGTCTGCTTAGGAGGCAGCGTTTGTTAGAGGGCTCCTTCTTCTGCTTCCTCCTCAACCGTCTGCTGTTCTTCTGCCTCTCAACGTGACACTGAAGCCACTGACAACAAGGTCAGCGATATATCTATCGACCTGTCAGCCACTTATTGACTGACATTCATCTCTTCCCTCTGAAAAGTTCTTCTTATGTTGACAATCTGTCCAGCTGCCAAGATGGAGTGCATGCGTCTTCTCTGGTTAAGGAGATTGGGGTGACTTTGCCTCTGCTTCAAAAATGCATAGTCCCATATGTGGAGGAAAACACTGATAAAGGCACAGGAGCAAACTGTGAGGGATAATACAATTACCAATGTGTTCCCTGACATCTGCTTGTTAAGTAGTTGGCTGCAGAGTGCTTGCTAAATTTACATCTTTTCAAAACACAGCATCCATATTAAACAGGATCACATTTTCGAGGCCAGATCACATTTCTCCACCCCCTGTTCCATGCCTCCGTGCCCATTGTTCCACATGATTAGCCATGTGTGACGACACCAACATAAACCCATCGCACTGCCATGCCCACCCACACACATGCACAAACTTATCAATGTATGCGTACGCAACATCAGTGACATTTAGGCACACACTGGGAAATTTCTGATTTGCGTATTACAAATGTGTTCACATATCACGCATGCATGTCTCTGCTATTTTTGTTAAATAACGGCAGTAGCTGTACGGTGGGCTAATATTGTGAAAATATTAATATTCAGTAAAAACAAATTGTGCGCATTAATCAAGCAAGCATTAAATAGTTAGGCGCTGATGTGAAGCACTGAAATTAATTTACTTTTCAGACATGGTATTGGTAAGCACTTTGGTATGCAAGCAAATGTAAATGAATAGACAATTAGGTAGCTGAAAGAATAAGTGATATGATAAGTGGCATTATTTTACAACAACAACAAAAGCAAACCTGGAGTTAAATTAATGAACTGCCTGAAAGAGTGGATTAGACTCACAGTGACTTATAAAAAACATTAATCACATTATGAGGCATGTGTTTGCATAAACCATGCCTCATAAAAAAAGAGATTTCAGTGGGCTATAGATAGATCGATAGATGCACACTACTGGTTTCTTCAGATCATCTATTAACATGATGTGTCACAATAATGAAATAGCACAGATACACTAATTAACCCAAATAAATACTAAAATGATCTAATGTGTCATCACACAGATAAGAAATCTTTTGGCTCCGAGCAGGCATTATAGTTTAATTAATAAAGATTCATATTTTGCCCTCAGTGGCCCTCTGTAATCTGCAAAGTAAGCCACAGACTGCTGCACGAGGCATCCTGAACTGAAGACACTAATATAATTGCACCCCCTGGTGTTGACTGGTGATAGCTCTCACTATCTGTGAAGCAGAGAGGCTCTTAATGAGATGACTGAAATCCTAAGTGGCACACTATTAGGCATCAGTCGATAATCAGAAATCTCCAATTAAAATTAAAAAACTAAATGCAGAGCGGCAGGTAACTTCTAGAATACACACCACACATCATTAAGCCTGTTTGTCAAAAAGAAAGCAGACTTAGCAGATTATATAGCTGCTTGTGCTGTTGTTCAATATGCCCCAGGAGAAAGCATCCAAGTAATAATGTCACTGGGTCTCATGCAGGTATTGTATACATGAGGCTCTTCTTAAAGCCTCTGGTGGCACTTGACATGTGTACAAAGACAAACACACAGGCATATAGACATTAATAAGAAGGGGTGTAGACTCTTGTTTTGAAAAGGTGGGATATGCTCAAGTCTTCCCTTTTAAGACGCGTCCATGTATTTGCTAATCCTGAAATATTATTATTATAAGTATTTTACCACAACACTGATAGCAATACAGTGTATGGACTTATCACATAGCAGGAGTCTTTACACAGATCATTTCTGGATAATGAATATTGCACTGTGCCCCACATCTCAACTATATTTAACTCTTTGACAACTGTACTAATTATAGTGCTGCCATCAGTTCAGATAGTGAGGTTAATAGTGTTACTATATCTGGCCATCATTCTACATTAAAAAACACTCAGAATTATGGAAAAATTATGCATTTGTGAGGGTAAACTGCGCAATAGCAAACTAACACTGACAGCCCAAATAAGATATGAAATACCTGATAGTTATTTAATAATGAAAACATGAGACTTAAAACACAAAACAATATGGATCGATATGAATTTAGTAAACTAGAATTTTATTGTTACAGCTATTAGCACATCTAACTGTTCCCGTCCTCTTGCCAAAAACAACCACACAGCTGTGGACTTGACCATCAAGTTCAGTCTGTGATCGTAAACACATTTTTCTTATACTCTTGTACTATTTTTTTTCAGAATCCATTTTTTTTAAAAAAACCAACAACAAATACATGTTTTGCTAAATCTGATGTAACCTAGCATTTGGTTGCAGACTGCACTGGAAACATTTATTTATATATACAAAATTCACAATGAGCACAATGACTCAAACATAGCTATTATAGAAGATTCATCCAAATCCTCTACAACTGTAGGAAATGATGCAGGTGGTTATTTAGAAGTGAAAAATAAATGACACAAAAAGTGCACTGTGTGCTCTAGGACTAGCTTACAGGTGTAGGCCTTTGTTTTATTTAGCTAATATGCTAAATGCTTTATGGAGTTCTGTTAAAAAAATAGAAAAACAATAGTGTTTAAATTATGAATTCCACTGTCCTTCTGGATATCGTCTTTACACATCCCATTTTTAATATACATAGAGAGAGAAACAGTAAGGAATGATTATTTTATAGAGAAAATAACAGCTCACTATTGAAGCTGTGTGTGAAATAATGTCCACATAAACAGAGACCTCTAGGGGATTTTTGCCTGACTCTGCAGGCTTCTCCTACTTCAAGTTAATGTGGGATACTGTGGCTGGTCTACAGTTCAGATAGTACACACTATTTATCACTATCAGTGAACTGCGGTCTAGCTGCTCCTTGAGCAACAATAACAGCGCACACATTTTCTGTGGATATTGGGCATCTTACTACACTTCTCTCCTACAGCTAAGACTAGGAGAGGCAGCAGAGAACAAGCTTTTTGAAAAGCCCTATCTTGCATGGATACCATTAAGTTATTCAAGATTTTTCAGTCAGAAGAAACAGTTGTGAGTGCAAATCACTGTTTTGGTTTCTGAATGTCACAGATTACGGGTGACACACTGTTGAGCGAGGATAAATTAGCTGTTACCTGAGGAGTAGAAAATAGCACAGCTAGCCTGTCAGCTAGCTAGTTAGCATAAGCATCTCGGAAGCTCAGGATATTTTCAGTAAGTAAATGCAATTGAGGAATATTCATAAACAAATTGATATTACTTTAATGTTGAGCAACCTCAGAGTTCTGTGCCTGAATTTGCTAACATTTAAAGTACGCTGTTTTATTGAATAAAGGTAATACCTTTTCCTCTTTAACCTTTAGCTGTATAGATGTACATTTAAATGCACACGTGCACATCCAAATGTGAAATGTACAATTAGCAAATATACAAATTGTTGTATCTTGTCAGATGTACTGTTTCTCATTTTGCATGAGAAACAATGAGCATGTGCATGTACGGCAATCAAAAGGCTAAAACCTAAATAAATGCTGAAATATCCACTCCTCTGTAGCTACGTTCAGGACTCCTTTATTGACGAGTTGCTTCTCCTGTCTCTGGTGAGTTATTCTTGTTAGTGAAGTAAAGCTGGAGGTTTTTTGCAGTGTTTTACCAGGCAGAATTTTAAAATCTTATATTGGGTTCTTCATTCCTTGTGTGCACATTTTATTCATGCCAACATGAGTTGAAAAAGTCAGTTACATTTGGGAGCTGAGACACAATTTTTTTTTATTCACAGTGAGTTTCGTATTCATAGTGTGATTCTACATCCAGATGATGGAAAGTTTAATGAATCTTGAGCTTTAAAGTTTAATAAACCTGACTGTTTCAAGATGTTACAACAGAGTCAGGCGTGTGAGATATTACTGCAGAACTGTAGACATCTCTGTCTGTCACTTTGGGAGCAGTCACCTGGGACAATTAGGAACTAATTTGGGCTTTGTTTAATATGAAAACTGGCTGTTGGCAGCCACAGTGGTAGGGTGATTAGGCATCCACCTCTTCCTCTCTTGAACAGTAATCAGCCCCACCAATGTTGTAAATCTATCTAGTGAATCTCTGGGTAGAAGTGATGTGTGCCAACTATGTCAGAGCCACATTACACAGCTCAGTGATGGTGTTGAAGCACTAAGGGCATCTGTCTAATGATGTGGCATCTAACGCTAGCTTCTGGTCTGAAAGAGCTGCTCTGCACAGGGATGAGATTAAACCAAAAGTGTGAAATATGCCAAATTTCTTATGACATACCCTCACTGTGGGTTGAAATTTACAAAAGTACTTTCTGGCCTAAGGGGCCGCTTTAATGATGTCGCTTTTATCAAATAGGGACCTTGATACCATGGGGATATATATATCTATATATATATAGATATTAGGGGTGCAACGATACACAAAATTCACGGTTCGGTTCGGTTCGATACTTTGGTGTCACGGTTCGATATTTTTTCGATACAAAAAAAATGTTCATGCCTTTTTATTAATTTGTCATTTATTAAATTTTCACGCCACATTCTGCACCACATCTCTGTGCGTTCATCATTTGTTTGAAGCCAGCTCACCTCCTGCAACCACTTTTCCGAGAATACGTGCTTCTTTTGTGGTTCGGACTCCTTCTGACATTTCTTTGGAGGTGGAGGAACATCACAGTAATTGCTTAAAGGAGCTTCTTCGACATCTTTAAGAGTTCTAAACAAATGTCTTTCCTCCTCCTGAAAATCTTATGTACGCAAACACGCGTTGCAACTTCTTATCTTGTGCGGGTTTTTATTTTGACAGCGAATGCGCACCTGCGGACCACTTATGTGCAGCCCTGGTTATTTAGCTCGTCATATTGCAGCCACAGAAATTCTTTTGTCCATGAAAGCATAAAGCTGCACTTTCTTTTTTCCTTATAGTCTGATTTGTCATAACCTTTCCGTTTTGTGGTAAGCTTTTCTTTGGCTGTCACTTCTTCACCCTGACCTGTCTTATTTGGCTCAGCAGAACTAAAATATACATCCTGCTGCTTTTACACACGCACTAACATAACGCTCAGCGATTCTCTGCGCGATCAACCTCTCACATGTTTAAGCTGCGGGAGATTTCACTTGTCATGTTTGCATAGTAAGCTAACGATTGATAAGACGATGTCAGAGGAATTGGTGCGCAAATTATCATCACTCACCAATCAGTACTGTCGCTCTCTATACACAGTTCACGCGATTGCAAAGTGAAAGCAAAAAACAAGCGCAAATTCAAACGCAATTTCAATATGTCACATATTGACAGTGGCCGATGCCAATGACATAATTACCCAGCTACATTTCCGAAAGAATGCAAAAGCATTGACATATATTTTTCCTTCCTACGATAGCCCGACGGGCAGGGCAGAGATAGATTTTGGTAGCCCGACTGGAAAAAAGCCCCAGGACGTCGGGCTAGCGATTTTGCGAGCCCTGTATCTGATTGAGGAATCACTCATCTTTGGAAAAGAGAGTTTATTACAGAGAAATGTCTCTTTCCAAAATAAAAGCTATACTATACGCTTCTTCTGGGCTATATTCTCAGCAGCATATTAAACATATCAGGTCCCCATAAGGAGAATCATGTGCTAACGGCTGTCTAAATGACTCGGGTAAAGTTTGTAGCATGCCTGCTTGTTTTTGTCTGCTTCCACTTGTCTTTGCACTAGGATGATGTCGGAGTAAATGTGCAGTCATATTGGTTGTGTTCCCACTAGTGCTGTCAGCGTTAATCTGAAATGACATTAACGTCACAACACGGCAAATCTCCGTTAACGAGCTACCGCGGATCACCTCATGAGTGGGGCTGGAAGACGTCAACACATTAACGAGCTAACTGCGCTAACACACTAGTTCCCACCAATTGAGCATTGCTGGCACATCCAACATACTGTTTTACTTTTGTCCATGACGCGCTTACCTTCAGGGTCATACATCACATGAAAACCAAAATAGTTCCAAACGCCAGATCTGAATGAGGGTGGGGGAGTTTCAATTTGCCATGTTGCAACTAGCCTAGCTTCTGTCTCGCTAGCTTGCCCTGCGCTCAGTGAATCTGTGTTCGATTACTCCGCCTAGGCTGCACTGTCGAGCGCAGATCCACTGAGCGCTCAACACAGACAGCATCGTCAGAAGGAAAGTTGATAAAATAAATTAAAAATGTTGTATCGTTCGATACATATGCATACCGAACCGAAAGCACTGTATCGAACGGTTCGATATCGATACGAGTATCGTTGCACCCCTAATAGATATATATATATCTTTTATTATGTCTCACTTTGACCATTGCTGGAAGCATTACAGCACTGTCTTTTCTGCTCAAAACAATTACTGATCATCATCCTTACTGCCCCATTAACTGTGACACTGCTGATCACACTTAAAAGACTTTTTATTAGCTGGAAATTGTTTATTTCACTGCTACAAATTTCACACAAATATGTCGGTTGTCTGCACCATAATGGTTAACCTTCCTTTCAGAAGAAGAATGGGTAAAAATAGTTTACTGTGAAATTATGAGCTGAAGGACACTGTGAGCTCTGCTGAATGGTGCACACTTGTCACTTGCCAGGTGCCCGAGCTTGTCTCAGGAGGATGTAATTTGAGGTTTTATATAATCGTGGTGCCAGCCCCTCTGGCTGTCTCTGTGGCAGCATAACGCTATAAAAATGTCACTGCTGTCCAGACAATTACAGCTACACTGCTGCTGTTTTTTGCTATGAGCAAGTTATAAATCTGTGACATTCATCACTGAATTATTTCTTGCAGTGCTTGCAAATGAGTTTGTGGCATTCACATATCATCTGATAATGTGGCAATGTGACAAAACTCATGTTATATAAGTTTCTGTGAATGCAACTTTTTTTGTGTGTGATTGAAAAAAAATCCCTTTAGCCCCCTGTTACCCTTTTAGGGCATACTGTACAGATTCAATCTGCAGAAACTTTACTGCTAGCCCCTTAAATTGCTCCTAAAGAAGGACTGTCTCATAACACTTCTCCTAGGCTGGTGCAACTGCTAAATGATACTAAGCTAAATGATGATGCTTCTTTTACTTCTCCAAATTGGTGCTATTGAGTAAAATTAAAAGCCACTGGTGCCAACCCTGATGTCATCATACACATATTTGAGATAATAAGGGCAGAGAGGGAAAGCTCAGGAAGTCTAAGGAGCTTGGAAAGAAAATTGTCTGGGCTTCTTTAAGTTGCTTGAAGACGTTTCACCTCTCATCCGAGAAGCTTCTTCAGTTCCTGGGTCAAATGGTGGAGAGTCCCAGATTTAAACTCCATGGGAGTATCCCCCCAAAGAGGGACAAAAAGACCCCTTGATGATCCTCGACCTAATCACATAAACCAAGGCGTGAAAACGGGTGTGGGTCACAATCAGCCAGGTTTTCGGGTGAGCTCAATGTGAAATCTAGCCCCACCCTATCATGTGATTTCCTGAGGTCAGATGGCCCAGGGTGTGAGTGGGTGTTAAGGTATCTGGGAAGGGATCTCAAAACTGGATTATAGATGGTAGACAGTTGCTGTTGTAAGCCACCACCTCTGTTCAAAGATGGTCGCTCACAGTGGAAATAAATGGCCTCTTTTACTCCTCTTTCAAACCACCTCTCTTCTCTGTCCAAGATGTGAACACTGGCATCCTCGAAAGAGTGAACTTTGTCCTTTAGATGCAGATGGACTGCAGAGTCTTGTCCCATGGAGGTGGCTCTTCTATGTTGTGCAATGCGCTTGTGAAGTGGCTGTTTGGTCTCTCCAACGGGGCTAGGGGGATACGGTGGGGCTAGATTTCACATTGAGCTCACCCGAAACCCTGGCTGATTGTGACCCACACCCGTTTTCGCGCCTTGGCTCATGTGATTAGGTAGAGGATCATCAGGGGGTCCTTTTGTCCCTCTTTGGGGGGGGGATACTCCCACTAGGTTTAAATCTGGGACTCTCCACCATTTGACCTTAGAACTGAAGAAGCTTCTCGGATGAGAGGTGAAACGTCTTCAACCAACTTAAAGAAGTCCAGACGCTTTTCTTTCCAAGCTCCTTAGACTACGATGACCTGGATGACTGAGAACCTTCACAGACAAAGCTCAGGAAATATACTATTAAATTCTGTCCGAGATCCACATATTTGTCTGGAATATTTGTCGAGCTGACTTGTGTTTTCATTAATGTTAGCACCTCTTTGATTAAGCACGTTGCACCTCATTCAGAGTTTTTATTGCTTTCATTTTTGTGCTTCTGGCAGTGGATTAGGATGAGCTGAAGTGATGAACAGGTTGCATCAGACAAGATCAATGTAGGTTATTTATGCTTATTATAATGAGTGTGTTCTGTCTGGTGTGCTGAAGTATTAAGTACATATGGAAAAGTAAATACTGTGAGCTCTATTCTTAAATGCATGCATGTTCTCTACGTCTACAAATGTCTTTGTGTGTTGCAGGGGACTGAGGGGTTTAAAGTCTTGTGTTTGAGCTCTGTGACTGATCCCATTGCACTCTCTGCAACACTGGCCTACATGGATGCTGGTGTATGTGTAATGTTAATAATGTGGATTTAGTCACAGCTGTGTCTGGTAAATGAGGCAGAACCCAGCTTTGGTCAAGCAATTGATCTTTTCTTTTATCCCAGCAAAGTTTTATGAAGTATCTCCCTCCAATAATCCGCAAACACATCTAACATCAAAGTCACAAAACTGTGCATTTTAAATCTGGGGTTAAGAAACTGGGTTTCGGATTTTGGTCTATTTTAGCAAGCAACACCATTAAATGACTGATTCTTTACAATGGAGAGAGAGTAACGCTGCTGGATTACTACATTTTCATTAAAAATGTTTTTTGGACAAAAATATGGTTACAAGCAGCACTATCCCACGGTCCATAGATAGATAGATAGATGTTCATTTGCTGTAAGAACATAAACTTAAAAACTGGCAGACAGTCCATCTGGTAAGTCTCACTCCTGCAACATATTAGGTCCTTCATATGCTGTATTTCATACTGCTAATCTATGACGTTGGATTCTCAGGAGCATGAAATGAAATGCAAGAAATAAAATGTGGCTGTTGGATGTAGGTTTCTCTCTAAACCCTGTGTTAAAGCTTATGAGTGTGAATTAACAGTGAAAGAGTATTGTAAGAGTCATTATGGATGAAGGAGCTAAGGGGGAGTGCAGAAAATTCCAATTCCAGAGTAAAATGTGTGTAATGCAGTATTAATATATGTTCAACATGTCTTCTGCAAAAAGTAATATTATTAAACCAGTCTGCTATAAGCCTCTTTTTCCTTTGTTTCAATCATTTAATGATCAGATGTGTCATTCCTAGCGATAGTGTTAGACCATGTTTTAGCGCCTTTCTGTCTAACCTTTATCCTTTGTGTGTTAGCTGCAGATCTTTGTATCTGCTCGCATAGTGTTTATCGCCTAAAGGTTGCCATCTGCTTACCCAGGCAGGTACCTCGTAAAATGTTTAATTGTCCTGAACATGTGCTTTTAGACTCTAAGTCTTTAGTGTCCTACACAAACACAAGCACAGAATAGATGAGATGCAGTCTGAGTGTGCTGACTTACCCCTCTGGAGGCAAAAGCCAATATTTGGGGGGTTTATTGTAAATAGACTATCCAAGACCTCCAAGATGAGTGGGGGGTTTTTTCCCCGCAAGATATTCTTTGCCTTTGTACATTCAGTACTGTGCAAAATTCTTGAGCCACTTTCTTTATATTTTGCTAAGAAAAAACTAGATGCAGCAATTTATTGAAACATGCAAATATACATGGAAATACAGCGTATATGGTAAAAACAGAGGTTGTACAATTCAGTGTTTGATATACCTGCCTTCATTCTTCAATACAGCCTGAATTCTCTTAGGAAAGCTTTCTTGTAGGTTCTTACGGTGTGTTCACACCGAACGCGATGGACGCGAATAGAGCGTCAGGTTTACATGTAAAGTCAATGGAAAAGCGCGATGACGCGCGATTGTGGGTCCCGCGAAAATTCGGAAGCAGATTTGCGTCGCGAAAACGCCAAAACGCGTGAAACGCGCGTCAGTGTAGCGCGTCTGGCGCGTTTGACTCGCGAATAAAACCACGCGCGTGAGTTTTTGTGTTGCATTTTGTGCATACGCGCGTTTCGCGTCTACCGCTCGAGTTGGAAAAAGCTGAACTCCAGCGTCAAATCGCGCCGCGACAACCAATCAGGAGCCTGGTGACGTGGCTCTGACCTAGGTCAAAGGGGCAGATCCAGCCAAAGCCCTTCATTCTTCATTCAGTATGGAGGAAAAGCTAATCAGAGCCGTGGCTAATCACCTGGAGTTATATGATGCTAGCTACTACTTCTACCGAGACAGGAATAAAAAGGACCTAGCTTGGAGACACATAAGTGAGGAGATCGGGCAACCTGGTAAGTTCATTCCTTCTTCTTTTTAATTTTCAGACTGACCCGATGAACCCGCGCAAAAGCTAGCAAGCCCGCCTACTGTCCCGCTATTTTCCCACTGATGTACAAATACCTTTCCGCTAACAAGATAATGCGTTTATTCAGAGGACATCTGCAGGAGAAAGTGGAAGAGCCTCAGGGACACTTATAATAAGGAGAAGAAGACAGAGAAGGAGAAGGGGAGTGGGTCTGCAGCAGGATCGGGGAGAAAATGGAAGTTCTTCACGGTCATGGGGTTTCTGGACCCCTTCCTCACCCCGCGGGAGACTAGCGGTAATATGGTGCGGACCGTGGAGAACTTCTCCCCCGAGGACCAGGGACAGCCCGAAGAGGCAGCAGGGGAGTGTCAGTCAGAAGGTATGTTTACAATGAGTTAATGTAGGCAGTTAATTTATGCGTGTTGTCATACAGGAACATATTTTGTTTATTAATAAACAGTATACAGTAGTCCCGCTGTTCATCCGTCACTGCCTCGCCTTTTCGCTGATTTTATTTATTGCACCGTACAGCTTTCAACGATGCGCATTGCATTCTGCAGCCCAAATGACAAATCTCCTCCGTGTCGTGTCTCCTGCGCTTGCCAAACTTATCATGTTTGGTTTTGATAACCATCACGTCCAATAGAAAAAAACAGCACAAAAACACTCATAACTATGACCCTCATTCGGAAATAGACACCTGCACCGGGAGCAAAAAAGGCGCACAAAAGTGGCGCCGCAGACGGAGAATAAGCGCGGCATAATACTTTTACGTTTTAAAATCGACAAAGGTTTTCACTTTGAGAATCAACTTGTGAGAACTGTGACTACTGTTCATGTGCTGCAATAAATGAGAGACCACTGTATATAATAATAAGTATATAAGTATATAATAATATAATATTCTCTATGACTGTTGTTTTCAACCTGTTAACATCTAATATTGTCTTGATAGAGTCAAGTAATCATGCAGCAGAGTCCTCAACTGTCTCTTCTCCTGGCTCTCCAGTCCCTGGTCCCTCAGCTCCTGCTGCTGCACCCACAGGTATGAACATCAAGCACTGACAGCTTTTTACTTGCTTGGATTCCCTTGTGATCACCTTTACTAAATATCTACAACCAATCTGTTTATATCCTGTTTTTTTCAATTTTGAAAATGAAAATCTAGTAGCAGCCTTCTCATTACTTTGTGTTGTTTTGTGCTGTGTTTTACAGGCCCACAGAGGAGGACAGTTCGAAGGCGGGCGAGGGACGGGTCCCAGGACGGTCCATCGGCGGTGGAGCTGGCCATCCTGGAGTCCCTAAAGAGGCCACGCCCGTCTCCAACAGAACATTTCCTCCTCGGCCTTGTTCCTGCTCTGGAGAGCATGCCGCCTCAGACACGAGAATTCGTGAAATTTCAAATTTATAAATTAGTTTTTGAAAACAGCACAGCTGTGTTAAATTTGGAAACATTGGACCCTAATGATCAGTAGTTTTCTGATGAGGCAGCAGCTCTCCAGGGCAGAAACAATGTTCTTATTTTTCTCCTCCTTCTCCCTGAGGCTCTTCCACTCCAAGCTGGGTCCTTTTTATTCCTGTCTCTCTGTAAATAGTTAAATTTCATATATTTATGATAAATGTTTTTGTTAATGAATTTATATTTTTTCAAATAAACATTTATAATGACAAATGTCTCTGTTCTACTACACAGCAAATATTGGCACCCGACTTGACACAAGTAGAATTTATTTCATATTATACTAATGACAAAACATACTAATACAGTGGGATGCAAAAGTTTGGGCAACATTGTGAAAAGTAATTATTTTCCTGTACAAATTATTGGTTGTCACAATAAAAATTGTCAGTTAAATATATCATATAGGAGACACACACAGTGATATTTGAGAAGTGAAATGCAGTTTACAGAAAGTGTGGAATAACTGTTTAAATCAAGCAGGTGCATAAATTTGCGACACAAAAAAAGAGAAATGAAATAAATATTTAGTGTATATCAATGTGTGTGTCTCCTATATGATATATGTAAGTGACATTTTTCATTGTAACAGTGATTCATACAGGAAAATAATGACTTTTAATAAGGTTGCCCAAACTTTTCCACCACACTGTATATAGGAACATAGTGAAGACAAGTTATTTAAGAGAGTAAAAAGAGGTTAGTTTATTTTGGAGTAGAGCTCCATTTATTAAGAAAAATTTAAAAAGACAGGAACACTCTTTAGAGGTTTGTGGGTGGCTCTTAAAAGAGCCGTTGTGGGGAAGTCACTCGGACTTCAAACAGGCTACTCCTTTGGTTGCCAAGACACAGCTCCCTCCGCCGAGAAGTGAGCCATGAACTTCTCCCTCACCAGGACAGCCTCTCTGGAGGAGTTGTTTGCTGGCAAGGAACCTGGACAAAATTGTTTAAAATGAGTATTATGTGTACTGCAGTTACAAAATACATTATTGAAATTCCAAAATTACAAATTGCAAAACATAAATCTTACATAAAACCTTTTGTAATTATAAGGATAATTACATGATATATATTAGATATAATCTAAAACAGTCTGCGGGGATTATATACAAATATTCAACTATCCCAGAATTAAACCAGGTCTAAATAAAAAGGAGTGAGTATCACTACAAAGGTTAACTCAGTGGTCCTAATGCTACAGTTTGATATCAGCAAACACCGAGCGCATACATTGATATGACACCACAGCCATGCTATCATTCAAACACTGATAACAGCATAAATCGAATTAAATCGGGACTTGATGAGACCTTCTGAGTATCACTAGAAATATTATAAACAGTCGTCTCCGTACCACATTCACTGTTAGCATAGCACATCCATGTTAGCAGTGTATAAATGGATGGTTTAGCATGTATTAGCACAGGTATCAATAAAGGACTACCGTATTAAATACTTTTACTAACCTCAGGCAGATGGACAGGCGCTCTGCAGGTGGGATTGAGCGCCTGTAGTTGGTGTCTAGGCGGGCGATTCTGGGACCGACCCGGGGAAGCAGGTCCTCAAACTGGCCGAGTGAAAGACGGTGATGTCGCTGGAATCGGCCGTCATCCAGGCGCAGCTCCTGGAGCAAATGGTGAAACTCACCAAACTGCTCATGCCTCTGGAGGACCTGATGGACCCAGGTACGGCGAGGGCGTCTTTTACGCCGCTGCTCTGCTCTCCACAGTACATAGAGAAGGGAGACTCTCTCTTCAAGCGCTAACTCGACAGCTGCCATCTTGCAAAGATACCGGTCTGGCACAACTTCCTCCCACATCCCTCCCACATTTCCGGTTCACGCGCGTCAAAAGATCATATTTTGACGCGCGATGGATTTTTCTTGGACACGCGTTGAGGCGCGAATGTGCACGCGTCAAATTAGGGGCGTTTGGGGCGTTTTTGTTCGCGTCCATCGCGTTCGGTGTGAACACACCGTTATAGTTCTCTGACTTATTGAAGGACATTGACATTCAAAGCTCTTCTTTGGATGTTGTCTCCCTTTTGTTCTGTTGTCTGTCAAGAATCCTACACCCAATCCCATGACTTATACTGTTCCACTGAAGCAGATGCATCTCTCCTGTGTCAGCTCTTTGCTGGATTTTTTTCTTAAGGACATGACATTCAGATACTTTTCATTGACTGCAGATAATTTTTTTAGGCACGGTACTTCTTTTGTCCTCTACTTGTCTAGTTTTCTCAGATGTTTTTAAGCACAGCATGAAGCATGCACACATTTGCACAAGTTTTTAGCACTTTGTAAATCTTTTTTTTTTTTTTGGTGTAAAAAATATACTATTTTATGCCTGTCAAACTGTATCATCTTTGAGATTTTTCATAGATTCAACTAAAAAATGGGAACAAATTATGTGTTTTTGTGACAGGCTGCTTAGTCCTACACAAGTTTGGAGCCTGGTCAGTGGAGACAGGTCAGTGTTAAGTTGTTTAAGCAGCAAAAAGAAATGTCTGAAGGTGGTCAGGTACAAGGATTGGTGTGAAAATGAGCGAAAAAGCAGCCACTTGCCAAAGAAAAACTTTGAAAGCCTCGAGAACTATTGCTGATGACCATAAAGATTAAATGAGAATATAAAGAATCGATGTATGTGTCGAGGCTGCACAGTAAATGTTGAAAATACATACACATTTTCAACTGTCAGCAGACAGCAGCTGATTCTTTCAAAATTATCTGTGGGCAAATAAAGCATGTCCAGTTGTGATTGATCTACAGAAATAAAACAGATGAATACAAAACGGAAACTTATGGAACCAAAACTCTTCCCTACAGATTCTTCATATTTATATACAGACATGTGTTTATAGAGAATAGAGCTCCACATATCAGCCAATATTAGCTATTGGCCAACATATCAGTATAATTTTTATAGCCACCAATAAATAAAACATTTTCAAATGTAAAGAAGAGAACCAAGAAACACTGTTATGAGTTATGAGTGTTGATGTTGTTGTCTACCAGAGGGCAATCAATATCAGATCAATATCAGTCTTATATCAGCTGGACTCTAATGGAGTTTAGGTGAGATGTAAGTCTTCAGATATTGCTGTAAGACTGTAAAGTGCTTTCAGCTGGAAAGTCTAAAAATAAAAGTGTTGTAAGCTTATAATCAGTAAGAGTGTCTCTGTGTTGCACGCAGAAAGTGTGAAAAGGCTTTGTTGAACTTTCTGTCTCTTATGTTATGTTTTTGCACAAACTGTTTATTGTTGTTTCACAATAATGTGGACCCAAATGTAGATTTACTTTTTTATATTATATAATTATATAATATAGATTTTAGCTAGATCTGCTCATAATTTATCTGTTCATAAATGATCAATTTCCACAGCATTCGGTTGCAGCAAAGCAATCAGGCCAGGAGGATGCAGAGTCAGTTAAGCTCCTCTGCAAGGTAATTAGATTCAGATAATCCAAACAACAAAAGCTATAATCCTGCTCACATTCAGTGCATTCTTTTGGTGTTGAATTGGCAGACCTGTTAACAAACTGCAGCCAGAGAGATTATAAAACTGAGCTGTTTATTGGCTCACAAGGCTCAAGTTTAGCCACATTAATGTTTTGCCATATGTCATAGTGACGACTAGATAAATGCCTTGCTGTCACAGGGATATATTCCTGTGCACTTGGGTGTGTGTTATATATGTCTCAGTAGTCCAACAAATTCAGCAAGTGACCGACAGTTAAAAGCTTTATGTTAGCTTTTTTTCATTAGTTCAGTGGAACCAGGAATATCAGTGTTGGAACAGTTTACAATGGGGGTTATTTAGTTAAATGTAGAAAACTAAGGATATATAAAAAATTCCCCTCTCACCCCTGCGGGCGGGCTTACTTGCATAGTATCATTCCAACAGCCCCTTGTTCTCATCTCTTGCCCACTTGTGCCTTCTTGTTTCAGTAGCCCACTTCTCATCCATGTGTCCTGGTTCCTTAACAGCTGGCTAAATTACCCTCATTGGAAAACTGTTAATGTGAGAATCAAACAATCGACAATAATCAACCGGCAGAAACTGTTACTTGCAATAAGTCAAACTTAGACTCAGTTTTCCAGTACAAAAGTTAGAGTATAAACCTTGAAAGCTTTTAACAGCCAGCTGCACTTTGTCCTGGGATCCTTATTTGATGTAAGCTTAAACTAGTGGTTTTGAAATGTATTTTTGAGAAATATTTCATATAAATACATAAATGAAAAAGATGTAGATGAGCAATGTCATGTTTTTACTTTGTATTGCAGTACAGGATATATTTTTGTGCCTATTTTACTTCAAGAGCATCACCAGAGAGAGTAGTTTACCCAAGGGCCCAAGCTAATGAGACAATGCAGCAAAAATGATTTAGTCTCCACCTTCCTATCTCTATTCTGTGCAGGCCTTTCATAAAGCGTGCTGAGTCCCCAGGGTAATGGCTCAGTGAGGACCTCCAAACGAATTTCTTTTCCTCTGACTTAAGAGCCTGAATCATTATGGACCAGCAAAATCTTTGATCAGGTGTAATTAGGGAGCGTATTGAAAGGATGTAAATCTGCACTGTTAGCAAGTATCTAAATGGTTGTAGAGATATGTAAACTGTAATTATTTTACACATAATTAATCTCCAGGTGTCTTATTACAAGTGTCTTATTTCTTGAAGAAGCACTGAGGTGTCAACACAATCTTCTCTATAACAAAATATTTCAGGGGTCAAAATTTTATAAGTAAAATAAAATGACCTAAAAAACACCTCTTTTCAACCTATATACATGGTTTCTTAAATACATGCTTGTAAGTGCATTTAAATTCCCAAACCTTACATTTTGACAAAGCTCCAACATGTTGTAGTTGATTTGTAACATATGCATCTCTTATAAACTTGTTATATGGTACACTCGATGTCTCCAACCAGAGCTACTACTTTAGCCAGAATGCTTTAAAAATAATTGTGGTCAAACTGAGTGGGTCAGTGGGTCAGTGAAACATATGATGCTTAAAATAGTGGTTTACTCTAGTTTCCATGATATGCTGCTAGATCAGCTCTAAATGAAATGACTTCAATACATTTTGACGCCTGACATTAGGCAAAAATAGCCCAAACAGGGGTAGGTGCTGAAATTCATACCCCATACTAAACTATTCATCCAGGTTTGATGAAATTGGAATTTGATATGATTTTCCAAGAAGCAGGAAATCTGTGAGGCTGCAAAGTAAAGTTACAGGTGTTTTAAAGCATATTGTGTATATATATCATAATATTCTGAATAAAACTGAATTGATATTTCTCCATATCACAACGTCCCACCTAGACATAACATCCTGACCTGGCAGTCTGATGAGTATTAAATCCTTTTGATTGATTGATTGATTGATTGATTTTAAACAGCAGTGGAATAACACTCATTGCCGTCTCTTTTAGAGGGAGGAATCATTTCTATATCTTTGAATTTAAGGGAACTTATATAATGTCCAGTCCTGCTTTTACAAATTTGGTTCTACAAGAAATCCCATTTTTAAATTTAAACATCCTCCCAGTGAAAACAAACATACCAAGAACCTCAGAGATATATTAGTGAGGGCTGATTGCCTTTAATAATCACAACATTTTTTATCTTTATCTGTTTTCTCAGATGAGAATTCCCCATGTCGGAATTATGTCCATGGTACTCCCACACTTATAGGCTATTGTCATTAGTCTTAAATTACATATTGATGGCTTACTGATGAAATTGAGCAATTTTTTTGGTCTTTAACAAACAACTTTACATATTTTTTTTTCCTTTTTGAGATTGAGCACCCTGTATGTCATCTAAAGACTTCAGGTAAGCATACTATTACTTTGTATTCTAGACACATATTTCAAAGTTTAGCCTGAAAAATAAAATACAGAAAAAATGCCTGCACTTCGGTGGGAATGTTGCACATTAATGTAAATGAATGAATTTAAAGAGTAGAATAATTCCTGAAGAATTGTTTGGAATATCAGTTTACCCTCATACATGAAGTGAAGCAAACATACATTTTCCATTCTTACATGAATGTGGTGTAGATTACTGTCCACATGGTGGCACAATAGCATTTCTCTTCCTCGCTGATACTAAGGAATTATTTATGGCGGGCACCCCCGGAGAGTTAAAATCTGTCAAATTTTCATCATAAATGGAAAAGGCTTGACTTATTTACCAACCAGCCTTGAGATTTTTCCTCAAAATATATTATGTCAGAACTGCCAGAGAAGTCAAATGATGCTGCAGCCACGGGCCAAAGAGTAATGTTGCACTCCCTGTGTGGATCCAAACAAATCTCTGACATGTCTGCTGGTGCATCAGGAGCACAACCATAGCGATACACACACACAGACTACTTCACAGAGCAGCAAAGGTTAAATAGAGTGTGTGAATTAAGCATGGAAGTTACTTTTCACCAGCACTCACAGGGGACAGACGTGGACAGGCCATCTTTTTTTATGGATTATTAATGAGCATGAAAAATCATGATTTAAAAAAAAAAAAAAAAAAAACATATTTGAAGAGAGAGCATCATATTTAACTGTATGTCCAGAGTGGTATTTGCAAGCTTCAGACCATTTATCAATGCTATGTGTGAAGCAGACAGTGCTAAAGAAAGCGTGCATTTAATGAGCCCATGCTTTCAGCAACGGCTTATGAGAATAGAACGCTCATGCAGTTTGAAGTCCTATTCGCATTGCAATCCTCTGAATCAAGATAACAACGCAGCCCAGAAGCTTATAAAATATTGACGTATGTCTCGCTCTCCTTGCAGCAGTGTGGCTGTTATACCACAAAACTAAAAATGAAAATACTGCTATGGATATAATCTAATCATGTGGTTCAGAATATGTGTGCACGCACACTACTGTTGAGAAAAAAAATTCCATACTGGGCGATATTACAGCCAAGTCTTTTAATCAGGCAGGAGCTGTATTTTACAGGATTTGATGACTAAACAACGTTCACTTCCTGGCTCAGACTAGCTGATGGCTTTGTCCTAATGTTTAAAGGACGAATAATAGTGTTGTACTATTGATTTCCTTTTCAGGTCTTTGTATTTCTCAGTCTAATCAAAAAACCCGGCCCTCGAGCTAATGCTCTGCAATTCCAAGGCATTTAAGATGAACATGCTGTTTTCTTAAATGATGGAGAGATTGACAAATAACTGAAGGACCAATGTTATGGTCGATATGGCGATCCCAGGCTGCCTCCTGGCTGCATGCCAAATATCCTTGGGCAAGATACTAACCCCATGTTTGCCTACTGGTGGTGGTCAGAGGGCCCGGTGGCGCCAGTGTCCGGCAGCCTCGCCTCTTTCAGTGCACCCCAGGGCAGCTGTGGCTACAATGTAGCTTGCCTTCGCCAGTGTGTGAATGTGTGTGTGAATGGGTGAATGACTGAATGTAGTGTGAAGCGCTTTGGGGTCCTTAGGGACTAGAAAAGCGCTATACAAATGCAGGCCATTTAGCATTTACCATGGTACCACGGAATAATAACAACCTTACATTAGCATGTAAAGGCTATTAGCTTCTATACAGTTTGCATTTCATAAACCACCTAATTTAATTTACTATATATATATATAAACTGACTCCCACATACAAGCGCATCTTCTCTTTAAAGGCATCCTGCTTCCCCTTTCCTTTTTCTCCAACAATATCTAGCATTTCGCTCACATACTTAAGCCTGATATTATCTCCTTTGTAATCAAGCACTATTCATCTGCCCAAGAAGAACCGGCACCATTTTTTCTGCTGATTATACCTGTATTGACACCAAGTACCATATAACACTGTGCAGCACCTTCGTGCAGGTGCCTTGTCAAAACTAAACATATAATTTTATCCTCAGTGCACGTACAGTGTGCAGTAAAACCAATTTTACTAATCCTCCCCAAATGTACGGTACAGTGCTGTTTTTTAACTGATGGAGAACAGCAAAGACAGTTGCAAACCATATAATAACTATTCCCCTGCGCTATGAGTTTAATCTTCCTGTAATTATACTCTGAATATTGCTTGCCTCTTTCATTGCTCTGGAGAGAGAGAAAGGTTATGTTGAGCACTCTCCAGTGCTTGAACCTTTCAATTACCGTGTTGTTGAACTGAGGAAAATGAAACTAGAGAGAGAGGTCAGTCAGATCTGAATTAGCCCAGAGAAACACTGGCACATTTACATGAACAGAAAGTCTGCATTTTATCAAGACTTTTAATTTTGTGCCAAGCATTTGAAGAAAAAAATCAATGACCTAAAAGAAGCTGAGAAAATTGTTAACTAAGCCTTTAATAAGCCTTGGGTAACAATTTCAACCAATCAAGTACTTGTAACTAGCTTCACACTACAAGCTATAATTTGATTTCAAAATACAGTGTGACAAAGTGGAGGAGCAGTTGCAATGCTCTCCATTTGTCCCATATGTGTTTACCTTTTTTTGCACATTGTACACATTATTCTGTTTCTATGTATTTGCTATGATTTGCTATTTGTTAAGTAACATTGCTTCACTCACTATCCCGGGTTTGTTTGTGTAAGCGTTCTGTTGCCGGCAAATCAAACATTCTGCATATTAAGCTAAATACTCAGTTACATGTTTCTTTATATTTTATTATGTTACAGATTAAGTCATTTGTTCATACTTACTTTGTTTGTATTTTCAGTCTTCATGAAGGTCAGGTGTGGGGAAACGCCCACCTAGCATTTCCTCATTTTAAAATCCTGATGATGTCACACATGACATCAGCAGGTCAAACCAAGTAGAGGGTTTCTTTTTCCATAGAGATGCTTCCTTTTGTTTGTGTTAAGGTTTAAAGGGATTTTTTGAATGTGTTTCCTTTCGTTAATACTACCATTTAGTTGTGTAAATGTGCATATTAGAAGTGTGTAGAGGTTATGTGTTTTTCGATCATGTGGGTAGAGTTTTAGATCCCTCAGTTTGAGTGAGTAGTACTGGCTGGGCAATTGGAGGGAAATTGATGGCCCTATTTAATGCCAGTCTCTACCATATGCAGGAGAGAGGAGAGGTGAGCTGTGTTACCAGAGCCATGTTATGTTGCGTTTTTGTGAATTGAATTGAATTGAATTGAATTGAATTGAATTGATTTGGGGGGAAGTTTTGTTAAGTTATACATTAAATTAAGTTCACTGTAAATAAATTGCTCACCTCTGGAAATCTGAAATGTCTGCGTAGTCTGCTTCTGTACCACCTTCCTTGACGTTCGTGTCTGACTACTTCACACACTTCTCAATTATAAACAGCAGGCAACAATTACTGAAGACCAATGCACAAATCAGCCTTCAGTAGGGTATCTGTCGTTGCATCTCATTTTGGATCATCATGAGGCTTGGAATAATAGATTGCTTCTGACTTGTACAATCATGCTGATTACAATTTTATACCTATTATTCATAATTAGAGCATGAAGTGAGCTACTGCAATTTGGTTTATTCACGGAAACTGATCAAAAAGGCTTTTTACAGTATCTTATTATTATTATAGGTGCTTTTAAGGATGACACTCCACCATGATTCTTTTCCTTTTTTTTTTTGGTTATGACAAGAATTTTCTTTTAAGTTTAAAAAAAATTTGTCTGACAGAAAAATAATGCACTGCACCTGGCACAGAAAAAAAACTTGACGAGGTCATTGATTGTAAAAAAGTCATCTTACTTTCTAATGACTACAAAAATCATTAAGTATCAATCAGTTTTCCTGTTGACTCCTGGGGGAGCATAGGTCCGCAACAACACCACGCCAACGGACTCTGTTCTGGGCTGCTCTCTTCAGCTGGGTCCACGTCATTCCGGCGGCCTTCACTTCGCTCTCGACACATCTTCTCCATGTCTGTTTGGGTCTCCCCACTTTCCTTTTCCCTTGTGGGTTCCAGTCCAGTGCTTGCCTTGCGACGTTGTCGAGTGGTTTTCGAAGTGTGTGGCCTATCCAGCCCCATTTTCGCTTCTTGATGTCTTGACCGACCGGGTTCTGGCTGGTTCTCTTCCACAGGCCTGTGTTTGAGATCTTCTCGGGCCATCTGATGTTGAGGATGTGTCGCAAGCACTTGTTGATGAAAATCTGTATCTTGCTGGTAGTGGTCTTGGTCACCCGCCACGTCTCGGACACATACAGAAGGACTGCTTTTACATTGCTGTTGAAGATGCAGATCTTGCTGTGCTGAGATAAGGCTTTGGAGTTCCAGATGGGTCGCAGGGTGTTGAATGCAAGCCTTGCTTTGTTGACAACAACAACAATCATTATGTATGGCAAGTTACAAATATAAACTAAAAAAAAAAAAAGCACAATCATAATTGACAGGGTATCTGCATAGTTCAAGCACACAAGGCAACATGGCCGTTGGTGTGCATGTACTTTTAACCAGATGTTGGTGGAACAGAGGATGAAGCCCATGTTCATGGTAATAACACAGTGACAAACAACAAATAACACAGTAGCAAATTTCCCACGCGTGGGATTAATAAAGTTTATCTTATCTTAAAAACTTTCCCAGTGAAAAGTTTACCTTACTACCCAATTTAGAATGAGCTCTGAGTTTGCTGATGTTGGTGGTGGTCATCATCTTGAGCCACAGTCCAGCAGTTCACTACATGTTTACAGTCTTTCCACATTTTTAGAATGTAGAATGATTTTTTGTTTGTTTGTTTTCTGTAAATTTCCTTTACAGAGATTAAACTGTGGAAAGTTTAATGGAAAGTCACAATAACAGTTTATGGGTTCAGTTTATGTGGACCTTTTAATGGCACTATATCCTGTATTGAGAAATATACAAAAAGATAAACACACAGTATCATTGGATTGGATCTAATTTATGTTGCAAAATGAAAAGATCTTTTATGCATTTTCTAAAAATAAAAAAATTGAATATGGTAATTGCTGAGATTATACATTAAAATGCATGGAGAACAAACAGCTTTTACAGTGTTATGCAGAGAACAAACTTTAAAAAAAAGTTTGTATTTGCAAATGAACAACACCGGGCTCCAAGAAATTAACAGACATCTTAAAGCAGCTACATTACAACAGTAACTGAGGATGTTGATGATACTAACAAAAATAAAATGTCGTGTAGAAACCAATCTTTAAAATATTAGAAAACAAGTTTTAATGTGCTCTATTATTCCAATCACACAGTGGAGAAAAATGTTTGTTTTTTTAATGAACTGACAGAAATGAAAAATTTCAGTCAAGATGTAGGTGTCCTTTGCTATCACAGAGCATGTCTATCATCACATCACATAAATGTTCTAGGTCAAAATGACATTTGTTTCATAGTCACAATGGCACAGTGCTGTCAGATGTAGTTACTTCTAAACCAATGTGAGATCTCTAGAGAAGGGTTTTAGGCAACCCCTGATTATTGGTACATAATCAGGGTAAAGCAGCAGATTGTTGTTCCTGTGTAAGGAAAAGATTAACAGGTATTGTGCCTGTCAGTGTGACCTTCATGCAACATAAGTTTGCATTGATCTAACATTGCAGGGGAAGCAATTTGTAGCAATTTAATGTTAATGTTAGAGTTGTCAGTGTAAGAAAAGTTACTGATCTTATACTGACATCTGATACTGATTCTAGGTTTTTGAGCACACTCAGTGATTGCACTCATCAAAGCAAGGACATTTTACTGCTTTTCATTTCACTGGTATGCCAAAAAGTAGAATGAAAAATTGGGAAAAATGTTTTTTTTGTTTCTTTACTATGGACATATCACTGTATTTGTTTCACATTTATGAGTACAGTGCTTTGAACTGAATTTAACTGAAACATCTAAAATTATTATTGTCATTTTTATCCATGGTTTAAATTACATTGCACACCAAAACAAAGGGCATCAAGTATTTAAGTAATGATCAGTGTAGCACACATTTAAAAAATTAATCCACTGATTATTAGGATACTATGGCAAACATTTACCAGCAAAATTAGCTTACAGAGTCAAAGAATTCATATAATCCCCAGTAAGTTGTTCAGATAATGCACCGTACTGCGGTACGATCTGAAACCTGCTTTTCTGTGTGGTTTCTGATCAAATAACAGTGTTTTTCCAACTTAGCAGTGACTCATCAATCCCCAATTATTCAAGACCTCCCACAACATTTTTGTTCTGTGAATATATTTACATATATCTATTAAAGTTAGATTTTTAACACTATTGCATGAAATGAAAACACAAATTACTGGAAAGAAAATGTACCTTTTTCAGGGATAGTGTTAAACGCAGTTAAAATCTCCTCCAAACTTAAGAACGTTAAGTTTGGCTTTTGATCCTTACATGGCTCCAACTCAATTTTGGCAGAAAGACCGCAGGCTGGCGATTTCCATCACTGTGCATACTTTTTAAACCTTGAGTTAATCTACAGATTAGAGCTGTCATGCTTACTTTTTAATGATGTTGAATTCCTTTTGCTTTTTCATCTATTGGAACAAACACACAGGGCTTTTTTGATTAGCTTTATTAGGCTGTTTTTAATATATTTCAAAATTTTTCTATTTATTTTGAGTTTCATCTGCATATAAAGTAGGTTTATTGGGTTTTGGGGTTTGTTTGTTTTCTCTTTTTTTGTTAAAATAGCTGAATTCTCTCAATCTACATTTTATTTTCAAGATAGCCTTGGTATATTCTCGAGTCACCTGGTCAAGGGCAGATATTTGTGTATTCGTTTGCAGACAGTGTATGCGAGCAAACGTGGACACGAATGCAAATGTTGTGTGTTTCTTTGTAGATAAAACACATGCCCTTCACAGAGGGAACATTTGCTTCATTACATTCATAAAATCAAACAGGTAACGGAATATCTGTCGGCCACCTTTAACATACTGGTTGACACAGTTGCTCTTTTCTTATCTGCCAACACAAACACTGGGTTCAAGCCTCAGTAAGAAAAGGTGAAACAGAGAAACATTTAAAGACTCTGTTTGTGTGCTAAGGAAGGTTCGAATTCAATACTTACTAGAATAATCTGTAAATGTTCTTGGACTTGACTGACACCCCATCAAAATATGTGCTCATCAAGCCTTCGCTCACTCTTATGTCTCATCTGTGTATTCACTCACAATAAATCAGTTTACTCAGAGACATTTTTTACAGCATGTGTTAAAATATCCTTCTAAATTGATCTGATCAGTTTCCAAGCCCGCTTGTTATTACAAGCTGCCACTGTGTTTAACCGCCTGGACCTTTCTCCACCAAAGCGCTAATGGATCAGGTCACTCCAGCACTATTTATATCTCTCCGAAAACTATGTTCCTCCTTCCCTCCTGCTGCTATCCCCTTAAACCATGGAGATTTTCAGCATAGAGGGAGGGAGATGGGGAGGTGGTGGCAGAAGTGGTGGTGGTGGTGTTGGGGGAAGGGTAGTTTTAGGGGAGATTCTCATAATAGCGCTTTGCTGTCCTCTTTCTTCTGTTGTGCGTTACGACTGAACGCTCAAAATAGAACATCTCTAGAGAGCATCGGATCAGGCTTACGATAGGTTTATGTGAACAGGGACACGCATACAGTTTAGCTCTTTTTTCTGTGATGGTGGGAAAACAGCTTTTCCAAGTTCATTCGTCCACATTCACTTCATATTAGTTTTTTAAATTAGGAAAAAACATGCTCGGTTCAGTCTAGATCCCTTCACACACGTTGCCCGTAGTTGAACATGTGAGCTTTTCTCACCCACAAATCAAAGCCTGAGTATAATCCCATTTAATTCAGCAAACACGCCAACCTTGTATTTTTCATAGTCCAAGGAGCCCCTGTTTATCGTCATATTGTGCTATGCTTCAAAACATGTCGATAGCACGAATAAAACACAGGAGCACGCGTTCGATTGCATAACAGCAGGAAGTAACCAGTTACATTGAAGACAAATACTCTAAAGAAGCTGACAGGAGTTTTTCTTTTTTTTTTTTCTTTTCTTGGTGTGTTTGTTTATCTCTGTTATTTGCATATGTTTGTGTAGAGAGTGCAGTGTGTGTGTGCGTGCCTGTGGGGGCTTGAGCCACAGTGGATAAAAATGCATGCCAGAGTGAGAGAGAGCGAGCGAACGTACAAGTGGAGCAGGATCAGGAAGGGGAGAGAAAGAGAGCGGAGAAGGAGACCGAAGAAACCGAGAGAGGGGGTTTTGAGCTGTGCAGTAGCAAGTCGTGTTTCCTGAAGAAGAGGGAGGTGCATCGCTCCATCTTCTCATCTGGGATTTAAACTGCTTTAAATTGGCTTTAGTCTGACAGAGGATTCCCCGGCTCGTGGAGTGCTGCTCTCTTCTCCAACGCAACACGGGACTTTGTTGTGAAGCAAGAGAGACGCACAGGAAGGAGGGAGAGAGACACTTGCTCCTACTTCCTTTGTACCCAGCCTGCTTGACAGATGGCTCTGGCAGACTGATCTCTGACTCTCATCCAGGAATGAGTCCTCACATCACTCACTGAGGCAACGTATGTCAGCTCTTTTTTTTTCTTTCTTTCTTTTTTTTTGCTAAAGCTGCATGCTCGTACTTGTGTTCAGCTGCACTGTTTGCTTTGAATGTGTTTGAATGAATGTGCAAAATGAAAATGACAGCTCAATGTGCATGCAAGTGTGCCTGAAATGTTAGTTCACGGGCAGTGCCAAAGGGAATGAGAGGACAGGAAGTACTGTGGCTCAATCACCACCACATCAGCACCTTATCAGAGTAAAGTTATTTCACAAGGTTCAAATAGTGGAGCTTTTAATTAGTTTTTTTTCTCCTTTCTCTCTAGCTGACTTGTATATATTAGATTAAGATTAAGCTGAGGTCCAGAGCGAGTTTGTTGACGGCAGACGGGCTGTGACCTGGTGCCAGCACCTTTTCTCCTGACTCTGCAACCACCTGGACTTTTTCAACCATTCAACCAGCTACCCTTTATAGATTAAACTGATGCTGCTGTTCTTCTGTGCAGACTTATAAATCATGATGGCACACACTGCAACAGAAGCAGGTGTTGTGTTTCAGATTATAGACACTATTATTTGCAAGGTTTAGCACTAACTGTGATACGAACCTGAGAGAGTTTCGTTATCTGTGTGCTTTTGATTGCAGGGACAACAAAACACACCTGATAAATGTGTCGTAGAGTACAACAAAAGCTATACAAACACAGAGTGTATTAATTTATTCACTGCAAAAAAAAGATATTCAGCCATGCAATAAATGTTCATATGCATTCTGTGCCACGCAGCAAAGAGCAGTTTCTATAGTACATTTGAAGATTGTACAATTTGATCTTATTCACATTTTTCTCCTGTAATTAGAAATCCCTGCGACTCAGGATTAACACCAAACTCACTTACTTAGTTGCTGGCCAGTTGCCAGCCTTTCTTATAAACCAATACTCTCTACACAATGTGCTAGCTTCTCTCAAGCAGCTAACACCGTTGGGAATGTATTGTTTAATTTCCTTAGAAAAATAGATGACAGTCTTGTAATATCTATTGAAAATCTGCGATTTTTCAATGTGGGGAAGTTTGCATCAGAAACAATGGCTGAATACGCGAGCTTGGTCTGTGTAATAACTCACTCAGGTTCACTTTCAGCTGTCCTTGCTGTCACAAATGCACAAACACAACCAGACACACTGTACATGCACACACACACTGTCTCCTGTCTTGTACCTGATGTCATCACAGTGTTAGTGTTCAGAGCAGATGCTGATAAATTGCTAATAGTAATTAATAGCAGGATAAACTTGCACACCGCATAAGTATTTGCTGGAATGTGAAGACAGTCAACAAAAATATATGAAGAGCTAGAAATGAGAAAGAAACTCACATTATATGTATTTGTAATCACAGCTGATTCGACAAAAATTAAATCTCGACCATAGAAACAAAAGCAGATTCTGTATTCTGAAAACAAATTAAAGTATCAACTTAATCAATTTTCATCCATTTTTATTGAGCAGAATTTTACCACCAATATAGACTGTTCACAAGTACAAACAGCCCCAAGACCATCTGCATGCTTACCCACTTGAAATACTATACTTTCAGCTAATTAAATATTTAGCAGACATGGCAAACCAGATGTTAGATTCCATTTAATTACCTCACCTGTAAGACTGTACAAAGCTGTAACTTGGAACTTCTGTGATTTTGCTTATCCTCCCCTCTCATCTCTATTAGTTGCCACAGCATATTATCGCTCTGTCACCCAAACAGTTGACCATCAGATTTCTGTGCTTGGTCTCAACATTATGTGCTTTCCTCTTTGTATAGGAGGCACCTCCAGGTTCATAGTTCAAACTGTGGCATTTTGTCAATGTCAGCTTAATGTGTTTATTTTTAGCATTCACTGACTGACTCAGAATGAAGATTGATGTTGGATTGCTTCCCATTGGATTCCCAGAGTCACTCTCGTGCTCTCTAGTGCCCATACTGAAACTCACACTATTAGCTCTAGATTAAAAACACATCGGCTTCCCGTCTGTCCGACAAACATCACAAAGCAGGGGAACTGCAGTCACTGCAATGAAAACCAGTTACTTTATGAAAGCACAGTATGTGGTCAGATGAAAAGCAGAGGTTCACGGTTACGCTTTGAATTTGACCTTTTGCTCTGGATTGAGTGTTTTTTGTCATGCAGACTACTGTCCTGCTGAGCCCATAATGCTAAAATAATACATGTGCCAATGCAGGTGTTATATTTTAATTATATTTAGTCATTTGTTTTCTAAAACACTGGAAAAGTGTGTCCAGGGCTGACAAGGTATTATTACCTGGGCTTCTTTTTCCACTGGCAGGAGAAAAACCTGCAGACGCTACTCAAACGGACCAAACCTGGGTTTGAACCCAAGACCCCTCTTGCTTTGAGGCAGCAGTGCTAACTATAAGCAACTGCAGTTATTACTATAACTACTATATTGCACTTTACTTTGTCATAATACAGCAGCACTACGAGCTGTAGTCAGGTCTTGTTTTGAGTCTGAGTGGTTTTTATGTTTTCTGTGGAAGAAATAACCACATCTTTACCCTTGTTTCTGCTTGTTATCTCTTTTAGTCCTTACTCCCTGCCACCGTTCTGTGAGCAGCAGCATTTCAATGTTTTGACTCCCTGTGCCATCTGGACAGCATCCACGTTCTTAATTTTGCATGATGCTTTCCAGCATGATTGTTTATAAGTCTAAATTGAATTCTGTGGTTTGGCTCTTTGTGGTTACATATTACATACGTACTGGTGTTTAACTTTAAAGTCTTTCCTTTAAAGGCACCTGGCACATAAAAATGATCAAATCCAGCATTCTTTGTTGGTCTTGTTTCAAACTGTAACGTCTGAGCTCTTGGTTTGCATTCTTCATCTAATCACCTGCTCTGACTCAGAGCGCTTGCATAGTTGGCATGTTTTACTGGTATTAGCAGGTGTTATTGTAAGCCTGACGGACTTAACATCTTGGGAGACACACTGAGTTTATATCGTCCGGTGTTTAATTAGTACCTACTCCTTCAACATATTAAATTACTTATTGACTTCCTTTAATGAAGATTAATTTCACACATGCTGCTTCTGTTTCACAATTCATCAAGACGTGTTTTTTCCTAGTTACTTTCACATAGTGAATCAATTCTGATTTGCATAAATCGTTCAGTTCACATTTTTGATTCATTACAGGTGTAGCATCAGTTATATGTATAAGTGGTTCCTGTTTATTGACAGAATGTCACCTGCTTTTTTCTGTGCAGGTGACATTCGTTTTTTTTCTTGTGGCAACATAATAGAGTGAAATGGGTTCAGTGGAAATCAAACTATAGATTTTGTTCCTTTGAGCTAGATCAGAGCAACGACAGAACTTTCCTTTTTCCTAGTGAGAGAGGACAGATCAGATCAGTTGATACTGAAGAATCTTTACTGCAATATTAAGCTGTACTTATGCGTCACATTTAAACATTAATATGTGAAATGAATGCTAAATGATTGTCTTGTTCCTGTTTTCATTTTCCCACAATTACAGTTCACTTTTGGTTATGAGCGTCCCGGATATTATTACGCTCCATATTAGTGCAGTTCTCACTGTCTAATCTCATTGTTTTTTATCCACCAAAGCTGAAATGATAAAACTGAATAAGTGTTTAGCTAATGCAAGGAAGCAACTTGCTTTACCTCAGGGAAATTAGCAGGCAACTTGCAAGCAAAACTAACTGCTTGTATGTCACACCAGAGGGAAGATGAGACAAACAAACAAAAACCAGGGGGTGGGCACAGCACATGCAATAATTAGCAACTGTCATCATGACGCTTACATGAGGAAAACATTTATATTTTTGTATGCTGCAAGCAGCAGTTATTTCCTGTCCTGTCCAGATTTAACTACAGAAATGTGCAGGTTTCTTTAAACATTTAGATTGCACATCAGCGTCACAATCACCTTTCACAAATGACCTTGTCTGTCTGTGTTTTCTGTGCATTGAACTATTTGCTGTAATACTAAATGACATCCTTTCCTGCTTAGTAGATAATCTGTAGACATTTATTGCACACACAATAGAGCGGTCTAAACCATAGCATGTCAGCTATAATTAAGTGGATATTTATCGTGCTAAAAGCTACCCAGACAGATTTAGCTTTACAGCCCCAAAAGCAGAATTAGCATAATTAATGGCAGGCCTGTTGTTACACAAAATCTGTGGGATGTGCCAAATTTCAACACTCGATGATGAGAATGGTGATGTGAAAAGAGGAGGAAGGAGATTAGGTCTAGAGACTCAGGAGAAAGAGATAATTAATCCTAATGATTTTATTCGTTCCCTGATTTGACCTCCAGTACCACCATGAGGGCAATATTCATGCGTCTGCATAAAATAACTACTGAAGGGATGAGTGTAAATTTTGTAGAAGCATTTAAGGGTTTGCCCTTGAAAAAGCTGAAAAAAATATCATTGCAATTACTTAAACTGGCAACAAAATGAATCAATTAGCGACCTCAGCATTTTTAAAGATAAATGTAAAAAAACGGACAAAGGGGAAAAGGGTTGGAAACATCATAAAACATTAGCTTTTAAGTTTGTTCTCCCCTTGAGCACCTAACCCCTGCTATGCTCTGTTTTCCAGTTAGACCAGCCTCCAACACTGTTGGATGACACCCTCTTTTAGAAGCTTTAACAGTGTTTAATATTTCATTAAAATTGCTAGAGTGGCTTTGGTAAATCAGATTTGGAATATATTAAGCCATTAAAAAAAGTTGCTCACTAATCATCCTAAATATTGTGAGCATTGTGCACTCAGTGCCTTGTGTAGGCCTTGCACTGCAGTTTTCCTCTTTTCTGTGCTTCATCTGTATCCAGTCCCTCAAGATTGCCACTGACAGCAACCTTTCCTGTTACAGCTTGTCTTAAAAATTGTCTCCTGTTTTCTGCTTCTTTTTGTTTGATGTCAGTCTGTCACTGTGTTCCTTGTCTTGGGTGATATTTAATGACCCTTAGTCCTTGTGTCTATGGTTGTATCCTGCTCATTTGGCTATTTCGCTGAACTGTGTCCTCTGAGGAAGCTTTGTAAGAATAACTGTTTATTACTTTTCACTATACCTGTTTTTTATTGCTTTTCGTCTTCTAAACCATTTTTCATTTGATTATAAAGAAAAGTGTTTTTCGTGACCAATAAAACAAAGCAAGGCGAGGGCAACTGTTATCAAGAATTTCTCCTCAATTAACATAATAGACTTTACATCAGTGTTGCATTATTCCACAGCCAGGCTTTAGTAAGTATTTAAAGATGCAAGTGAGAGGATCTGTGTGTAGGATCTTTGACAGCAGAAAAGAAAACACACGGAGAATATTCAGTATGCAGCTCAAACATGTCAGATGGGATTTATAGGAGCTTATATGTAGAGCCCACCAGGTATCTACAAGATTACAAGCAGGCCTCATACACACAGCTGTCCATTTTAACAAGATGGTCCTCGGTAATGACAGTGTTGGCTCCAACACTGTGACACAGCTCAAACTATCCAACTGTGGTCCACTTGGCTGCTGAGCAAATGTAATGAGTGTGTCTAAAACTCGAGCAATGAGCAATATAATAAAACGTAAGCTCTTATTCATTGTACGTTATTTTTAAAAATGTAATATCTGTCACAAAGTCTCCGTCTTATTGATCTTTATTGCATTTTTACTTTCATATGACTCCATTAATAAACCCTTAAATGAAAAGGACATGTAACGAGAGTCTGGAACTTACCAGGGATTGCATATCTGTGTACTTACATTGCTCAGTTTTTGACTATTTCATGTATTTCAATGCAAGTTCAGTGAAATGTGAGCATTTGGATATCAAATGAAGGTGGCCTTTCAGTGACTGTTTTTGTATTTGCAACAATATTTGTATAACACACAGTAAAACCATAAAAATAGAGCATAAACTAGAGTTCAACACTGTTAGAGCAAAAAAAAAAAAATAAAATAATAAAACTAGTGCTTGAAACCTAAAGAAAAAAACAACTGTGTGAATAATAACCAGTAAAATTAAAAACAGATGTGAGGAGGTATATAAAAGAAGATGAGCAATCACTTTACTGTACAAAGAAAGAAAGAAAGAAAGAAAGAAAGAAAGAAAGAGTCTTCCTGTGAAAGAAAGTTACGAGGAGTGATTTGAGTTTGCTAAACTAAGTTAGCACTAAAGAGTCCCACAGCTGCAGGGAATGAGGTGGGCTAAGGGTGCAATTAGAAAGGTAATTGAGGAATGTAGGCAGCAGCCCAGTTCACAAGTAAAGTAAATCTGTGATGTAGGTAAGTGGAAAGCTATTCAAAGTTTTAAAAGTGTTTATAAAAAGTTTAGAATCAGTTCTATAGCTAACAGATATTTGGTGTAATGTAGCAAGAAAGGAAGTGATGTGGTCGTCTCTCATCTGAGACTAAATGTATGTGTTGGAGTTTTGGAGGATACCTGAGTAGAGAGAAAATAATAATCATAAATGATACTTTTTCTTTAGCTGAAAAAAGCACGTCATGGCAACTCATGTGTCAAAATAAAGCTTGGAGTCAAAGATTAGACCTCGGATTTGGATATTTTGAGCCATAAGAGGCTTTGTGATTTATTAATTAATTTCATATGAGCTATGAAATGGGAGAATTTGTTTCTGTCGGTAACAGTCACCAGAACATATAGTTGATAGCTGGGAAATACAGGGTAAGGATTTCCAGAAACAGTGCTGAAAACAACAGAACCAGTATTTCGCGTAGTTTATCAGAGATTTTATATTTTGTATCAAAACAGTAACAAATTCTATAACCTTTTACCGTGTATTGCACTTCATATCACTACATGCTTTTATATTTCAGGATTAAATGTCATGGTTTTCATGCTTCAGCACTGTTATACTACTATAGTAGCTTAAAGCTGTGACACTGGGGTGCTTGCAGAGACAGATTTCTGTAAAACTGATGCAGAATGGCAGCTGTCAAATACATCCAAAGCAAAGGGAGACACTATTCCATATTACATATAAATATTATTTCAAAAGAAAAAGATAATCACAGTAAAATTATAAAATGTCTTTCGCTGTAGGTAGTAATTTTGGTTTGCTATGGTCCGTATTAGCCTGGCAGTCAGACAGATTCTGACAGCTCATGCTTCACTTGTTCTAGCATCATGAGCCTCGTCCCTCCTCTCATTAAGGCAGACTTCTAGCCGCCCTTGCAAGTGACAGGTCAGTCACAACTGTTTCTCCACTTATCTCTGGAGTCCACCGAGATGACTGACATTACTGCACGTTGTAGTCCGTGTTCTTTCCCATCGCTCAGTGCCGTGTCACACACTGATTACAGAGGCACGGTGTTGTGCACGCGTTGGTAATGCCACTTGAAAATCAAAACTGAACTCCACACTAATTCATACTTGTGCATTTGTCTGGAGATGGCAGGCTACTTCCATATGGCCTTTGGATAGGTTTAGATACTGTGTGCTCATATGCGTAACCATATGAGATCAAAGGGAAGCAATCACTTCATTTTCATTCTGTCTCATGGGGCACTTATTTTGCTGACAGATGTGTGTGAACAAATTAAGTCAGTTCAGCAGGCTTTTATTTGACGTGCCCATGTAGTAGAAGGCTTTGTGTAGAAACCTCACTAGGGAGGTTTTCTTTTCCTTTAGATTTAAAGAATGCCTCTTTATAATTTTTTGACAGTGACTTCTTTAAAAACTGATACTCCATCATATTAGTCACAGAGACTGAAAGTGATCCAACATAGCTATCCATTTAACAATATTTTTTCATGTATTCCTTTAAGTATGACAGATCAGAAAGATGAAAGACAAACTTAACGTGGAGTAAGCTTGAAATTGTTGTATATCAATGAGAGAGAGGGCTTTTTGATGCAATACAAAGGAAACTTTGAATGGTGTGCTGTGTTGTGGATTAAGCTGCAAGACTGGTTTCTGTGGGCATTTTAATACTTGTCACTGATAAGCTTTGCACTTTTTGAATCCATTATAACCCCTGTTATTCTACACAGGCTAGAGCCTTGGCTCTCCATTGAGCAGCAAACAATAAGCTTCACAGTTGCCTTTTCCGCCTATATGGGATGAGTGATTTGTATTGAAAACACAGATTTTTGTGCCACCAAAAAATAGAGCTCCGCATTTAAACTGTGGGTCTGTATTTAATGATGTCGTTTGATTTTAACAGTTTTTAGGGGATAGTTAGCATGAATTGGCAGCTGTTGCTGCGCTTTTTATTAAACTTCTCTTTTCTCTTAAGATCACTCTTCTCTTTTTAATGTGTGCTATAGATCATAGACTGCCAGCACAGTACTGATTTTCCAAGCTATTGGAATCACATTGTGAAAAGATTGCAGCTGGTCTCAATGGATATTCGGAAGGTAATCATTTTACATGAATAGGCACCGACTTGCAGATATACATTAAGGGCACAAAGCTTCTCTGAGTAGTGAAATCTGCATAACAAATTGCATGAATTCCCAAGTTGCTGGAATAAGAAACCATGCCATCTGTTGTCTTATGTTAAAAGATGCTTTTAAACTTCATCCCATTGTTTTCTATCTATATAGTCATAGAAACAGAAAGAGAATACAACGAACTGATTCACTGTGTGTTGTCTTACAATTCAATATCATGTGTAGGTAATTGTAGTGGCCACAGAAGGGTTGCATTGGGCATATTGATTCAAAGATACCTGACTGCTGTCGAAAAGTAAAACATTTTTCCATTAACTGCTAATGAGCAGCATCTCTGTGGTCCTCAGAGGAGCTAAATATATTCAGTGTATTTTCTTCTTCTGCAGCTGGAAGGGTGTGTGTTTTTTTCAGGACTAATTGCCTACTTGTAGCTGTTTCCAGATGGCTATTCTCGCCTGGCAGTTGCTCCTTAATCACATGTCACAGCTTTTTCTCTGCACTTAAAAATCAAGGTAGACGGCACGCGCTTGCTCATAAATAATAGCCTCTGGATAGATGTCAAACCCCGGTGTGATTAAATATAGCAATTAAACTTCTGTTTTCTCGCGTTTAGTTTAGGAAGTGTGTGCCAACAAAGACAAAAATTTTCACCGTCTAATGTCAAAATGTATTTAAAAATGAGCTTTTTATATAAGTTTTGTAATTTATACCAGCTTCTTCTCTTGTAGTTTCTAACATAATTTGTAAGCTTGCTCACTTAAAAAGAAAATAAGAGTCTTTTCTTAATTTTATGCTAATTTCATCTTCATCAAGAGACAAAATATCAACCAAAAATCCAGAAAACACATTCATCTTTTATATTATTATTATCAAAGGTCTCATTTGAAGCAAGTAACCATAACTTGGTTAATGCTGAATAAAGCTGAGATGACACATCGCATAATTAGATGTTTTGGAGTTTCATCTGGACCTGCACAGCGAGAGATTTACGTTTACGAAGGACATTATGGAAGAAATGTCAGATGTAGAAAATGTCAAGCTGGGCAACATCACTTTGAAACCTTTTTGATGAAGTTCTCACAAAGTAATCAAAGGTTCTTAGTACTTTCATGTTGCTGAGTTTATTGCCTTGTAAAACCTATGCATCACTCCCTTTCTGTATATTATTAACAGTATATGCACAGCAACCTTATATCCTCAGTTTGCATTTACATATCCAAAGCTAAATTACCAACAACTCTCCAAGCCTTAAGGCACCGACAGACTGTAATATTTTCAAAGTCTTATAAGTTTATTGCATTTCACACTGTGCACCTTGTATCTAAAAAAAACTTAGATGCAACATCACATTTGATAGTTAATATATATGCCTAATATGATTTGATTGGCTAGTGCATGCTCAAGAACATTTGAATAAACAGGGTGAGTAACAACAGCTTGAATAGTTAAATGTTTTTTTTAACTCGACAGAAATGAAGCAAAGAAAACAACCCACATTTCAGTTCAGCAGCACATAATATTAGCCCACTCTAAGTGGAGCATAAGTCAGAGTGTTGAAGACTGAAAGGTGAGTTCTTAATCTGTCTAGCTCCAAGAAATAAGACTATATAATTCAATTTTATGTCAAGTATAAAAAAAATAGGTGTAATTTCAGGCTTTGTTTTCTTGGCCTTTATATTTCTGAAGATTTTTCTTTATTTTAAATATTGTGTTGTTTCTTTGGCATTTTTAAGAAGCCAACACCACAATGGATTTTAAATCAAACAGTAGAGAATCTGCACTTCAGGTGATTTAAATGCAGACACATAGTGTTAATTTAAGTGGGGTTTACAAGCCTTTTTGTTCAGGAACTGCAGCCATTTAAAAAAGCCTGCAGAGTTATGAAAAAGGTCTGTGGACAGATGAAACCAGGAGTAACTTGTATAAAATAACAGGAAAAGAAAACAGCTCGCGATCTGAAGAATGTCGCATTATCTGTCAGACATGGTGGAGGCAACGTCATTGCATGGGCGTGTAAGCTGATAGAAGCAAAAAGACAATGTCACCGCCTTTGATTTTATCATTTTGAGTTTTAGTGTTTTAGTTAATATTTACTGGTTTAGCTTCTGTTTAGAGTTTTCTTCACTTTGGTAGGGCGTGTTATGTTTTGTAGACTTGGAGGCTCATTAGTGTTAAATGTTTGTGTTGTGTTTTCAGATTTTCCTTGCCTCCTCAGTGCCTTCTTGCAATCTTTGTCATGTGTTTCCCCATGTAGTTACTTCCCCCAGTCTCATTTCACTTACCTAAAGTTTTTCTTCCCCTGTCTCATCATCTTGACTGGTTTCTGCTGTGTCTAGTTCCCCAGGTGTTTCCACTCCCTCTAATTACCTCATGTATATATTTAGCCTCGATCGCTGTTCAGACCTTGGCAGAGTGTCTGTTTGTCATTCCTGTGTTCATTCGCTCATGTGCTTCATGCTTCTGGTTAAGAGTATGGATGTTGCAACTTTTGTTCATGAGCTTTTAAACTAGTTAAAGGTTAGTTTTCATTTACCTTCGTGTCCTGCATTTACAGTATCTCACAAAAGGGACTACATAAATATTTTGTTATATGTTTTCATGGGACAACACTGAAGATATGACACTTTGATACAATGTAAAGTAGTCAGTGTACAGCTTGTATAACAGTGTAAATTTGCCGTCACCTCAAAATAACTCAATTGAGTTCAGTAAAGCTTCACGGGGTGCCACTGGAATCCTCTTCCACTCCTCCATGATGACATTGTGGAGCTGGTGAATGTTAAACACCTTATGCTCCTCCACCTTCCATTTGAGGATGCCCCACAGATGCTCAATATGATTGAAGTCTGGAGACATGCTTGGGCAGTCAAGTACTTTTACACTCAGTTTATTTAGCAAGGCACTGGTCTTTTTGGAGGTGTGTTTGGGGTTGTTATCATGTTGGAATACTGTCCTATGACCCAGTTTCTGAAGGGTTGGGACCATGCTCTGCTTGAGTATGTCACAGTACATGTTGGCATTCATGGTTACCTCCTTTAACTGTAGCTCTCAGGTACCAGCAGCAGTCATGCAGCCCAAAACAATGACATCCCACCACCATGCTTGACTGTAGGCAAGACACACTTGTACTCCTCACTTGGATGCCGCCACAAACCCCAAATAGGTTTATCTTGATCTCATCAGACCACAGGTAATCCAGGGCCTTAGTCTGCTTGTCTACAGCAAACTGTTTGTGGGCTTTCTTGTGCATTATCTTCAGAGAAGTTCTTCTGGGACGATAGCCATTTGATGTAGTGTGTGGTCTGAGCACTGACAGGCTGACCCTCCACACCTCCAACCTCTGCAGCAATGCTGGCAGCACTCATACATCTATTTTCAAAAGACAACCTCTGGAAATGACGCTGAGTACATGCACTTAACTTCTTTGGTGGACCATGGCGAGTTTTGTTCTGAGTGGAACCTGTCCTGTTTAACTGCTGTACGGTCTTGGCCACACTGCTGCAGCTCAGTTTCAGGGTGTTGGCAATATTCTTATAGCCTAGGTTTTTTTCAGATCCTCAGAGAATTCTTTGCCATGATGTGCCATGTTAGACTTCTAGTGACCGCACTCTAAAAACTAAAACTGACATTTACTTACAATTTTTGAGGCAAAACTTTTACCCATAAAAAATTTGAGTAGATTGGAAACCAGTCAAATCTGTTCAATATACTTGATCAATTGAATAACTAAAGCTTAAACAAATTAGAATAGAATAGAATAGAATTCAACTTTATTGTCATTGCACATGCACAAGTACAGGGCAACGAAATGCAGTTTGCATCCATCCAGAAGTGCTTTAGTGATATAGATATATTACAATATATATTAGCAATAATATAGATATGTAAGTATGTTACAGAAATGGGTCTATTATGGTATGTTATAATGTACACGGTATGAAGTATGTTAGGAATATTCTATAACTATAAGTATGTACAGGCTGTAGTGAGTACAAGCTATGTACAGGCTATGAACAGGATATAAATATGAAATAAAAAACTATACAGAAATCTGAGATATACAGTTATACAGAAATGTGAACTATGCAAGTTATAAACAGTTGTAGGATTGTAGGATTAAAAATTATCGTATGATTATTTACACAGAACTATACAGTAGTGCAGTTAAGATAAGTGAGATATGTGGATAATTTCTACACAGCAAATCCAGCATGTCCAAATTAACACTGTCAGATTTGATTTCAACACTTTTAAAGTGTCTATATGGGTCCACACCAGAGAGTGTTAATTTAACTCTTTTTGGAGAGTTGGTATGTTAACTCTGATTTAGTGTTAAACACCAAATCTCTCTGGAGTTGATAATTTAACACTTGGTGTTAAGAGTTTATATATTAACTCTCAAAGAGTATTTTCGTTTAACTACGTAAGAGTTATCTTCTAATTAATTCTAAAAAGCGGGAATTTTACTGTTCTGAACTTCTAGAAATTTATTTTGGAAATAAACATTTACTAAAAAGACGCAATGGTTTTTGAAAAACATTTATTCTGAACTGTGCACCACAATTTCAAAACATTTTCTAAAGATGTAACAGTGTACATGTTCTCATTTTCATTAGAATTTCGTTTATCAAAAGGTCTGACATAGGTGAGCTGGTAAATGCAAATAACAGCATTTTCATCACTTATTTCAATAAATACAAAATACAATATGCATGTCCTTCATTCATCACTTTGTGGAACTTCAACGCACTTCTGCTCTCCCCCATATTCCATCTTCACAAGCATATCCTATGTGGAGATTGAATAAAAATTAGTTGACACTAATTAATGGCACAAATCAATTGCAGCACAGTAAAAAAAAAAAAAAAGGAATCCTTTTTGAGCCATTACTTGTGTGAAGTATTTTCCCAAAAGACAAGGACACAGACAACAGGTAATACTGAACTAAATGTAAAACCTCAACCTTTTTCATTTTTACCTAAACCGTGTGCACAAAACTCTGGAGGGATCTAAGTGCTAACGTAGAACTCAGTCGGGACTCGGGACATCTGCTACTGCTGTTTGCTCGTTTTTTTATGGGAGATCGTTTTCAGGCTTCAAGTAGCACCATTATACCAATATTTCACATTCTAGACATTGTTTTAGGTGTATTTGACCAAGAAATTTGACTGAAAATTCACATGCAAGCTTTTTTTCAAGGCTGTGGTATTTGCCCGCAAACAATACCTTTCAGCTAGCTAAAACAGAATATTATGCTATCAGCGAGCAACATGGCTAATGCCTTTCACACAGCTTTGTCTCAACTCCAAAGAGCCACAGAAGTAAAAGCTAATAACAATAATTGAAACAATCTTTGAAAACATGACTTACCAAGCATGGCAAACAACTCAAATATGTAGAGCAAAACGTTCTGAAACGGCTTCACTTCAGCTTCGATTGGAGCCGTGCTGGGGGCGGAGTCTGTGAATTTACTCTATTAGTGTCATAGCCCCTGTAGGAGTTCAGAGTTAAGAGGTCAAGAGTTAATGTTTCCATTGTAACACCTCCAGATTTGAAATAGAAACACTCATTTTTAACACTCGATTTTAACTACTATCATTTTACACCTCAGAGTTACATTAAAAGAATGTGACTCTACTTAGAGTAAAATTAACTCTAAGACTACTAACACCAAAACATTTAACACTTTTGAATTTGCTGTGTACAGAGGCTATATAAAGTGCTGGTGATTGTGAGTGGTGGTTCAGTCCATGTTATTATTGTGTGTTTGAGGGTACGGTTGTCCATTGTGTGTGTGTGTAGGTGATTGTGGGTGTGTGTATGTCCAGTCCATGAGTTTAACGTGGGTCAGATGTCAGGAGGCAGAGTTCAGGAGTTACATATTGAATATGTCTGCGAGCACTCCTGCAAGCTCCCCAGAACACGCTCTGAGAACACGCCCGGGGATGCCATCAGGACCTGCAGCCTTGTGGACATTGATCCTGCTCAGCACCGCTCCTACATCGGTGTCAAATTAAGTTGAAATGAATAATTGTAGTTGTTACACAAACATGAAAAAAATTGAGTAAATATAACAGAAATCATGAGTTAAAAACAAATGTAAAGTTAAAAGTCAAAAAACTGAGTAAATAACACTGACATGCTTGGTCAATGTAACTGAAAAATAGATGGTCAGTTAATCTAAAATTTTGTTCCATTTACTTAATTTTGTAAACTGAACTTAATCAAAATTGTACATAAAAATTAAATATGGTAGATGGCCTGTATTTGTATAGCGCTTTACTTATTCCCTATGGACCCCAAAGCGCTTTACACAACATTCAGTCATCCACCCATTCATTCACACACTGGTGATGGCAAGCTGCATTGTAGCCACAGTTGCTCTGGGGTGCACTGACAGAGGCGAGGCTGTCGGACACTGGCGCCACCGGGCCCTCTGACCACCACCAGTAGACAACAGGTGAAGTGTCTTGCCCAAGGACACAAGGACCGAGACTGTCCGAGCCGGGGCTCGAACCGGCAACCTTACGATTACAAGACGAACTGCCAACTCTTGAGCAGCGATCGCCCCCTAACATTCAAATATGATTGTTATTGTATTTCACTGGTAGTCTAAGTCTAAAAAACCAAACACATTAATATGTAGTTGTGTGTTTCATAATACATGTATGAAAAATAACCACATGTTAACATTTTTCCAAATGAAAAATTAATTTTCATAAACATGGCAATAACTCGAAAAAAACAAGCACTAAAAAGACAAAAGCCATTCATGGTCTAACAGAGTTTCTAAGAGAGGGTGAAAAACATAATAATTTCAAATGCTTTACATTAGTTTTTTGTTAGAAAGACACCGGCCCATCAGAAATCCAGGTTATGTCACTCAGAAGATGTTAGAAATTAGACTTTCAGCCCCACAATTTGGTTAGCTGTTGGTCAGTTGGTCTTTTTTTTTTTTCAAACAAAAGCTAATGTAAATATTGGTGTGATTTTCCTTTGTTCACTAGAATGACAAATTTAAAGTTTTTTCACACTGATGTGACCCCTAATACAGGGGTGGGGCCTCAAGGGGCGGCGGCCGAGTTCACTACCAGGCCTCATGTGAACTTCAAGACATGATGACGAGGTAATTTAGCCATTTAAATCAGCTGTGTTCGATTAAGGATACAGCTAAAACATGCAGGACACCGGCCCCTGAGGCCTGGAGTTCCCACAATATGTTTTTCACTTTGTGGCAGAGTCGTCAAAATTGATGGTTTTACCACTTTCATAACAGGGGGTTATGGAGAAAAAGTGGAGTGTTTGGACCCTTGTGTGACAAAATTAACCTTGTGTTTTAATCCCAGTACTGGAATCATGTAGCCAAATTATTAAAGAGGACTACTGGTCCTAACCAGTCCAATGAGGATCAAGTGGATAACTAAATGCATTTTTAAATGTTGCAAAGCCACAATCTACTCATAAAACACTCACCATGAACTCCTGCACCAAGATGTTGCAATTGTCTTTCACACAGATGCGGAGCACTTTGATGAGGGACTCCCTTCGAGCATTAATGTCATCCTGAAGTATTATAACAAAGAAAACAGATTTGTGAACTCAAAATTTTCAGTAGCACAGAAGAAAATGATCCCAGACAAAAACTCAACACCAGCATCTACAAAGCAATATCAAAAGTTCCTGTTTGACATCAACTTTATGGATATATAGTTTCCAGAACATATATTTTTAAAGAAAGATAATTTTTTCTCAGTGGGCCAGTAAATGCATGACGAAAATTATGGCATCCTTTCAGTGGAATCAGTACTCACAGGTAATAGTTGACTGTTTCAATGGATGCAGCATAAAAATATTTTACTGACCTAATGCAATACATATATACTTTGTAGTTAAAGAATTTTAAAGTTCTTACTGTCATCATGGCAGCTACATCCTTTAGCTGTGTGCCCTGTTCCCCCGATCACTTTGCAAACACTTTCGGCAGACTGTCAGAGAGAAACTCAGCTCCGTCAGAAACCTTGACTGTAAAGGCATGGTTGGGATGCACTGGAATGCTGCATTTTATCTGAAAGGGCATAAAATTATTTTGAAATAACAGCAGGCACTGTGTTTGGTTAATCAGTAATGTTTTGTTGAATAAAAACTGTGTTTCCAGATCTTATGGGATTAAAAAAATCCAAAGATGTTTGTTTCTGATTTGCAACCCAACAACCCACAAGTTACAACCTCATTTTAGTTCAAGTGTGCATTAATGTGAGTCCAGTAATCACCTTTCTGACAATACATACAAGTATAAGTTAAGCCTATGGCAGATTTTGGATTTCTCAGTTGTATTAATAGGGTGGTCTATTGGTGTATGCATGCACCTAATAATTAAAAATAAATCTATGATAATCAAGCTACAGAAACCTTAAGCGAAAATAGAATATACTTTCTCACCATAACACCTTGAACCCACAATCCATCAGCTCCTGGTGAAATGCAGAATAGGCAAAAAAACAAACAAACAAACAAAAAAACCAACAACAACAACAACAACAAAAACAAACAAACAAACAAACAAAAACAAAAGGACAGCAGGTGAGGGCAGGAGGGGTAGGGATGTAAGCTAGCATAATGCCACTGATGATATTAGCTAAAGCTGTTCAATGTCCAAAATCTCACTAACACCACGGTGCAGTAAATACACAATGTAACTGAAGAGTCAGTTGGCAAATCTATTCACACAGAAAACCAAATTATGTTATGAGTGCCTCGTAATTAGGTTTAATGTGATATTACGGCTCTTGTGCCAAAGACAAATTCAAATGAAAAGGCGCCAATTCTTTGACAACAGATAAAACAGCAAATAAGCTAACGGCTCTTTTTTAGCATGTTACACAGCGACACTCTAGACGTTTAACTACATTTGGCTGAAATATGGTAAATATTAATTCAAAAAATCAAGACATACCAAAAAACGTAGAGTTGGCTGCTTGACTTGACTGAGATGGATGCATTTTTTAAACCACAATCCAAAGCTGAAATCACGCGTGGTTTCACGAGATTTAACATTGCTATATTATTGACGTACTTCACCTGAACATGATATGAACAATTTAATACACCCTTTCTGCATATCATGTAGTTTTTACACTATATAGTTACATTTAACTTTAAAACATGAGGCAATTGTGTTAAATACATGCAAGATGCTTACATAAATCCAAGAGATGGCCAGTCCCTTTTTTTTTAGTGTACGTCGGCACTACATATAACACAACACGACACGATACAACACATCACAATGCAACACAAACAACACAAACAACACAACACAGTATATTAACTTAGTAATAAAAAAGAAGAAGAAGTGTATTTGAATTGCACACTGTTATTATTGCACATTAATTGTTACTGCACCTTGTCATAAATATAAATATTATTATTGTTACTGTTTTTACCGTTGTTACCTCCCCCCAAAAAAGTCCAGGGAGGTAGCCAATCAGGTCAGCTGTTTGCATTGATCAGGGCTATTGCCCTGTTGTAAAAGCTGTCCTTGAGTCTATTTGTTCGGGACCTCAGCAGCCTGAACCTCCTGCCAGACGGCAGCAGCTTAAACACCCAGTGTCCTGGGTGTGTACCGTCCCGTAGGATGCTGCGTGCCCTCTTGAGACAGCAAGTGCTGTACAGGTCCTTCAGGGAGGGAAGAGGATGTCCAATGATTTTTTTGGGCCATATTGATGACCCTCTGGAGTGCCTTTCTGTGTGCTGTGGTGCAGCTGGAGAACCACACACCGATGCAATATGTCAGCACACTTTCAATAGAGCAGCGGTAGAAGACGGTCAGCAGCTCCTTCTTCAGGTCCATTTTTCTGAGGATTCTCAGAAAGTGGAGACGCTGTTGGGCCTTCTTTAAAACCGCAGAGATGTTAGAGCTCCATTGGAGGTCTGTGTCTATGTGCACACCCAGAAACTTGAAACTGGAGACCCTTTCCACACACTCCCCGTTGATGGTGACAGGCTGCAGCTCAGACTTCCTTCTTCTGAAGTCAACTACCAGTTCTTTTGTCTTGTTGGTATTGAGGTCCAGGTTGTTATCTACACACCAATCTGACAGCCTCTGAACTTCAGCTCTGTACGCCGTCTCATCTCCCCCAGAGATGAGCCCCACCACGGTGGTATCACCTGCAAACTTGATGACTGAGTTGTCTGGGTGGGAACTAACACAGTCATGTGTGTACAGAGTGTACAGTAGGGGACTCAGTACACAGCCTTGTGGAGAAAGTCAATCTGTCTGATAACAGAAATAGCTCTAACTTCTGCCTACCAGCTGACTTTAATTTAGCAGAGACTTTTTATAGCATCCCTAGCTTACACTGAACGGTTTTATTCAGTGAGTTGTTCTTTGATTCTTTCCCATCTAAAATGCATTAGGTTCAAAGATTTCTCAGAATGAGTGTCTTCAGCATTATTGTTAAAGGTAAAGGTAAACACTGTTACATTTACAACTCATTTTTAAATAGAGTCTACATATAAATTCTGCATTTTGCTCTAAAACCACAAAATGCACAACTACACAGCCAAAGGGACATATTGAGCATTCACACGTGAGATCTGCGCTCCTATCGATTAATATTTTTAGAGTGTTGTAGAAGCAACAGCTCAGCCGAACATTCTGTCACTAAAATCAAAAAAAAAAAAAAATCAAAAAGGTTTTAGCATATTCAGTTGCTGAAAAGGACTGGAGCCAATCTGCCAAAAGCTCTTCAAAAGAGACTGAAGAGCTGAAATTTTGAAAAAGCCAATCGAGTGTCAGCACCACAGAACAATAAGCAGCGTCGCTCTCTGAGGTGCTTCATTGTGTTGTCGTACTTAAACTGATTTAAAGTCCAGTATGCTAAAGTCTACTGTCATAGAGGCACAGTGAAACCAGCATGAAGACACATTGGCTCTGTCAGGAAAACCAAACCAAAAAAAACTGTTACCCAGAGAGTCACAGCTTGTTCATATATAACCGTGGCATGCCATAACATCCAAATGACATTTTGCTGTAATCTTGTGGATTTATGGTCTGCAGTGTGCTGTGTAAGGAAATGAAAAAACAGAAAGAGGTGAGGATCTGGGGGTTTTTAGGCAATAGTTATCTCTTTTCTTTGGCTATGTTGTGACACCACAACAGGATGTTTGAAATTAGAGTTTGCCTGGTCGGATGAGAGACCATGGATGAGGTAACTGGAGGTCGGCCGTGATGGTATCCATACATAGAATGAAGAGGAGGGGTGACAGAGCTGACCCTTGGTGGACCCCAGTACTAACTGGGAAGGGAGGTGATAGTCCAGCAGCGCATCGGACTGAACTGGTGGCGTTTTCGTAGAGGAGCTGTATCCATTTAATGCACTTGTTTTAATAGCCAAAATTTTCACTTATCTGTCTTTATTTGCAAATGAATGTCCATAGATATGAATGACATGGATTATTGATAAACCTTAAACCACAGACTGACTGGTATGCAAGGTTTGGCAGATTTTCACGTTCATCTTTAGAAGCTCTGGGTGTAATTCACACACACTCTGAAGTGGCAGCAAGCATATGATTTCCTGACTGCAAAATCATACCAGTCATAATTACTTTCTGGAATTTGATTATCATTCATTTGTGTGTATGTGTAGTTTTGTAGTTTTGCGTGTGTTTGCACTTGTACTCAAGAGGGAAAGCAAAACCTCCTCTGACATGAAGAAGTAAACAGTACATTAAGGATGTCGTCAGCAAAGTTATTTATTGAAATACAGATCATTTAAAACTATTTGTCAAGGAAATCAAATTAGTGAGCAAACTTTAATAATATGATGTTAACGTTATTAATTATAGCAGTGATCAGTCATTCATCTTCCCATTGTTGCCATGGAAACTAAGCCATGGCTTCTACCTCACACTTGTTCTGTATGTTCATTACCTCATATCTTGTACAAACAAGTGCAGGGGAGTATTTTCATGAATCAGCTATTTTTTGTTTTCTTTTTTGTTTTGTTTTTTGAGGGGGCGGGAGGAGAAAATAACATTCTTCTGGATCTGCTAAATAGTGAGTGAAAGATATCATTCTAGAGCATAATGTATACTGCATGAATAAAGGGGAGCCCAGAAAACTCAAAAATAGCTGATGATGATGGTTCAGTTCCTGGCTGCTGTTCTAGTCTTCATGTCAAAGTATCTTCAAGCAAGATACTGAACATCAAGTTGCTCCCCCAATGCATCCATCAGAGTTTGAATGTGTGTGTTAATGCTTGATGGAGAGCACGTATGGAAATAATGTGCTTGTATCAATGTGTGTGACAGATGAATGAGGCAAGTTGTACAAAGCACTCTGAGGGCTCAAGTAGAGTAGAAAAGCACTTATAATTAACCACTGTTTGATGAAAGCTCTATTACTTTACCTGGGCAAAACTAGGTTATTCATATTGCTATAGTTGTGTTTAAGGAATGCTATTTAAACATAGGTGTGTTATATTATACTGTTGAATGAAATTTTGAGTATATTTCAACTCCTACTGAATTTCCTATTCTGAAATTTAATTAAAATATATGTAATTGTCACTTAAAGTGTCACTTAAAAGCCTAAAGTTTTAAAGATTGAACTTGTCAGTTCACGGCGACTGTTAGCTTGCTGAAATGATTGCAACATCACGTCACAGTTCATCTTCTCTTAACTAGATGCATACCTGGAGCTGTTATTGAGTAAAAGCATCCAAATGAATGTTATGATTTTTACAGATTATTCATAAGATGATGTGATCATCGTATCATGCAATTCATGATGCAACCATGATCCAATGTCATTAAAACCTTTTGGTTTTTTTTGTTTGAACTGTGCCCCAACAATTGAAGTATTATCTGTGGCTTTGGCAGTCTGCTTTTGTAGTAGTCTTCTGTGTAACTCGGAAATCTTTGCTATACAGCTTTGAAAAACCTGTTAGTTCAACTATAAGATGAAGTTTTTATTTCTGAATAAATCTGAAAATGTTTACTGAGATCAACAATTGCTAGTTGTTTTACAGTGTACTTACTATACCATGATTGTAAGGTCTACAGACTTAATACCACTGTACCAGAGTTTTTCTTTCTTTCTCTAGCTCAGGGTTTTTCTTTTGCATTCTTTCTTTTCACACATAAACAAACAGAATTATGCAGTGCCGCATGGTGGTCCAGTATCATTATACACATTAATTTACTACATCTAATGTATATATAAAATCACACTGCTCACCACACTAGAAATTTAGTTAAACTAGCTGACATCCAAGGCAACAAAAATGATAAAACATTAATCAGATAAGCGGGTATAGCAGGAGGAGAAGAGATGAAGAGATAAAGTTGAAAGGAAGTGACAAATTTCTACCCAGCAAAGCAGTGAGTTGTGACATTAAAGGGTATGTCAAAGTCATCAGGTCATCTTGAATAGACTCATTAGCACATACATGGACAGAGGACAAAATAACAGTGTTCAAGTTTTGAAGCCATACCTTGCGATACGCCAGTGAGGCAGGTGCTACAGCTCCCTCGACCATCCTTTTCCTCTAAAATGGGAATAAAATCATGATCGGTATCACTATATGTAGCAACAGTCTGTGACACTTTGCATTCATAATTCATAATTGTGAGAAGGGAGTAGTGCACTCTACATCATATGGATAATACTATGGATACTATGGATAATGTGTATAATTTGGGGAGATTTTGAAAGTGCCGTGTAATGCATCTATTTCAAAACACAGACGGCTAATCAGATAAAATTGTAAATTTGTAAATTAATTCAGGAATTATTTTTACACTAAAATGGACTTATTTGTCCGGTATTTGTATGCAAAAGGCACCGCAGCCACTCAGTACAGGTGTATTAATGGATAACTAAGGCAGAATTTTACGTATGAATGAATGGCGGTCAGAGTATGCGGCATGAATTAATCTCAGTGACTGCACAGTACAACAGCACAGACAGTGATTTCCTACCGAGCTCTGCCTGAATGTAGCAGCACACTTTCACAGTGTAATTGGAGTCTTATCAAACTGTAGCTATTTTAGGCCTCAACGTAACAAACACAGTAGTGCGCCTTTCTATCATGGATTCAGTCACTTAGACACAAACAGTGTGTCTAAGTGAGTGACTGCAATGCACAGTGGACTAAATGTAATGCCCTCTTTTAACCCGTTAATGCCTATTGTATCATATTTGATACAAACTGTTTTTGTGAGTTTATTAAACTTCAACATCATCAGTGTGATTGATTTTTTTTTTCCAGTGAAAATGCCAGATGTAGCAGATATGATACAAATTAAAATTTATATATGCAAATTAATATCTAGTTTGTTTTTTTTATTGTCAGACGCTTCAATAAACATTCAATTTTTCTTCAGTTTAGTGTAAATTTGCTGCAGTTAATAAATCACCCTTAAGTCGAGTATTTGATTTACTTTGCTGTCAATGTTAAATATATCTTATCTTAATTTCATTAGGTGATTTTCACCTGTGAGACTAATTTCCTAAACACACCATACTTCTCTGGCTCTAGGCATTAGACTGAGCTTCATGCAAGTAGATGTTGCATACATAACATCACACATGGCTGATTTTACTCCCCTTATTTTTCTAGGCAAGATGGGATTAAACGATCTGTGTTTTTCAATGGAAAGAAATTGCAGAGAAATGAAAATTAATAAACAAAAAGGTAGAATCTACAGAAATTTGAATAAGTCTTTGGGAAATACAAAAATATTAGTGCAAATATATTATAAATCTGTACACAGTATCACCGTGATAGAAAGTCCATTTGCAGCCCACTTAGCAAACTGACAGATCTGAGTGTCTCCAGTCAGCTTTCCCAGAAGCTTTTTGCCCTTTTGACAGTGAATGGTGTCGACTGTAATCAGATAGTTACAGTAAATTTGTCTCTGTCTCATCTGTTGGGCTGCCTGTCTTTTTCTCTCTCGCTTTCTTCCTCTGTCACTCTCTAATCAATAGAAACATTGTTCCGGCTGTCCACAGAATCCAAGAAGCAAATTGTTTCTGCCAGACAGAAACAAATAGTCTTTTGCATGCACGAGGCCACAGAAAAAAGTCACACTCTCTCTGCGGAATGTGTGGAAACGCACAAATGCATACAGTAAACACGCACCGTTTGAGCAGACGCCGGCAGACGGACTGCCCACATTGTTTGTCCGTAACCTTTAATCTTTTGTTCCCAAGGAGGCAGAGAAGGTCAGACCTCATGATACGAGACATAACGAGTCTGTGTTTGCTTTTTGAGCAACAGGATACCTGTTGGATTACTTTATAGGATGAATGGCCTGTGATGACACAACAAAGGTTAGAACTTTTAGGTAGGATATAAATACTACTTAAAGACGATGGATCCACATTTGCATTATTTTTTCAGCATTGTTGTGTCTCATAAGCCAATTAAAACCTCTAAATTAATAAAAGACTAAAACTTTGTTGGGCTACATCTGTTTTAAGCAGTTTTACATGTGCATATTGCAGATGAAACGATTTCATTTAATGGAAGCATGTGTCCTGACTGAATAACAGAAATAATAACCTGCTTCGGTTATTTACAGGATCTCCTGAATATTCTCCATATGCACGAACGTTACAGCCCAAAATAACGTTGCATAGAAGGATGCAGATGTAGACGGAGAAACGTAGATGGCCACTAAGAGGTTAAAAGGAGGGAGGTCATTAATGGTGTTTGGCCAGACACTGATAGGTCACCGCTCAGTGGTGTGGTCTCTGCGGCTCTCATCCGTGAAGTAACGGATCTCCGCCTCCGAGATGCACTGATTTGAGTTTGTTGTTCGGCTGCGCCAGCAAAGCAGGAGACGTCACCGGGTTTGTTTTACCTGTAAGCATGGAGGATCGTCTGTGAAGTTATCCTCTCAGCCTGGCTGTGTGTGTGTCTGACAGCCGAGTGCACGGATAAGTTTGTGGAAGTCGGCGACGGAGAATCACAAAAGGTAAAGTCAGACCTTGATGAAACATGTCACACTTTCTGTTGTCGGTGGATTGTCGAGGTTGGCTGTATCGTTACCTGCTTCGGGGATCATTGAGAGGTCTAACAAGCGGAAGAAGAAACAACGCGCGTCAGTAATTTACAACTTCTGTCGAGTTTTTTATTGAATAAACCGAGTAAACAGATCGCTGATTACCCCGCAGGGCCGACGCGCCGTAATTCGGAATGAATGCAGACTATATTTTCCACATGGCTGTGAGAAGACAACGAGTCTAATCATGATCATCATAATAATGCACTTGCTGTTCCTGTCCAGTTTGCCACTCGCTCTCGGAGACAGAGGCTGTTTGTGAGAAAGTTATAAAACTGGATGTTGTCGCATCCAACGAATCCAGTGAAGAGAAATAGGCCACCCAGTACTTTTTAACTGTAATAATATTAGCTGTAGCCACAGAGCAGGGATGCGGGTTCGATCCCCGGCTCGCATCATCTCAGACTCCATCTTGCCATCCAAATTGTAAACTTTTTGTTGCCAGATGCAGGGCCGTGCAGAGAGGTTTAAAGGGGCGGGTGCTCAAAGTTAAAAAGGGGCACATTGAACCAGGCTGAATAACAACAACACACATTCATCAAGAATCTAATATGGGATCGCATCATACTATATCACTGTTGTGAGGTGGCGACAAGGCAAAGCAAACCTAGCCTATGTTTTACCTGATGGGTACAATGTTGCTGTTGAGGGGTTGCTGCTGCTCCTGCTGCTGATAGTGCTGGAGGGCAGGGCTGTGTTGATCTGAGACTGTAGACATTAAAAAGTCCATAGGAGAGATGGTAGCTGATTAAACAAGTGTCATGAGATAATAACAAAATGCAAAGATTGGTGACAGTGCTTGGAACCATAAGGCAACAAAAACTGTGAGAAATAAATTAGGCTCTGCCTGTGAATCACTCTTTGCTTCTCTTCTTCCTTCCATCACTCTCCACTTGCTGTCTATCTGAGAACAAGGCACAACTTGCTATTGCAATAAACTATAATTTAATTATCCACACCTAACAACTCTTGCACTTAATCTATAATAAAATGATGACAGAAAAATGTTATGGCACTGCCTTTAGTAGCCTCACACAGCTCCTACTGTTTCCTTCTAGTGTCCTTACCAGGCATGTCTGGACAATGTTATATCATGAGTAATAATTTAAAAAAATCCATATACATAAAACACACACATGCACGCACACACAGTGACATTTTAGACGTTCTTCAGAATACTCTATATACTATGGGTATCACTGTGCTGATCCAGAATCCTTACATTATTATTTATTACTAGAGCTACAATAATAAAGCAATGAGGAGGGGGAAGTAATAAATATGAAATAATGTCATTATGATGATTCCATTTTTTTCACTGTCCACTCTGTGCAGGGCAAAGCTTATTGCATTTTTAAACTGTAGAGATACAAGAATTTTACTGCTGTAAAATCCAAATTTTGTCGTATTTAAAATATAAATCTAATATAATCTGCTTCTTAATGTATGTTCTTTAAAATACAGCGTGTGTTTTTTAAAATATTATAATACATAATTATGTGGACATGCATATTAGATCGTTTTTTAGTGAAATATAATCCCCCCAGAAAGGCAGGAAAAGCTCTGTAACTTACTTTAAAACTAAATATGTTCCCTAAAACGGTGACAGAGCTACAGACCCATGACAGCCTTACACAGGTAGCCAGCAGCTATGACCAGCACTACCTGTGCAGTTAATAAAAGGACAGGTAATGTTTGTCGCGCTGTTGCACACACAGCACGCTCATTTGTTTCAGTTTGTCAGTTGCCACAAGACAACTTGCCAACGTGTACGTAATAAGCCAATACTCCTGGGTGCTATACACTACAGTGTACGCTGTACACCTACTTACTGGTTTTGTCGCATCAGTCTGTGTCTCTGAGTTAATTTGTGTTTCTCCTACAGCTCCGGACTGCAAAAAATGTGCATGCTCTTTGTGAGCTCATAACCAGCGCGTTCTGCCGTCAAGGGCGATCATTGGTTAAATGTGATCATGTGACTGATGCAAGCCAGATCCTTTTATTTAGCAAAACTGTGATTAATAGTATATATTATTGTTGAGGGGCACAGACAGGACTCCGCACGCCCACACACATAAAAAAATTTTTAATTTTTTTTTAAAACAAACAAACAACAAAAGGGCACTTTGGGCACCCATCAGGAAAGGGGCGGGTGCTCAAGCCCCTCCAGCCCCCCCCCCCCCCCCCCCCCCCCTGCACGTGCCTGGCCAGATGTATAGAAGTAAAATATGACCATACTTACATTTTTAGCCATTTTTATCGTGTTTCATAAAGAGATTACTTGCCTTGTTATTAAGTTCTCCTCACACTTCAATTATAAACCTCAACTCTCACCTTGGTCTTACTGTGTACTTACAGCAATGTCTTGACGCGTGCATTAAACCCACAAATCACTTAACTGACCTTATTTATATGTGTATCCGAAACAAGAAGCTGTAAGGAACCTTTGTACACTCTCCCTTCATTTCCATTTTTCAGTTCTCACTGATTTGCTCATGAGTAAGGACAGACTACCCTATTTGTTCTTTCACCTTTTCCACTGACCACATAATCTTTTCTAGAGCTGTCCAAAGTTGGATTTTGTAAGGTTCAGTAAAGACCGGATGTCTTCCTAGTTCACCTTTTTGTGTCCTTGCAATGTTTTTTTTGTTTTTTGTTTTTTTTTTAAACTAAAGCATCTTAGCCAATAGCTGGGAATGTAGTTTGTGTGCTTATTTTGGTTACAATCATTTGACACGGAGTGCTATGGTGTTAGTCATTTATTTTATATAAAGTAAGTTGGTCTGACTGAAGTAATTAATACTGTTTCTTCATTCTTTTGGTGATCTGTGGCTACCCTTTGAGAGGGATCGTGTGAAGTCCAGTGTTCACGTAGAAGTTGCATATAACATTAATACTACAACAGTGAGTGGTTGGTGCTGAGGTCTTGGAGAGGAAAAAAATTCTTGTGTGAGCATTGAATATCATGTGGTGGTGACTTAAAGGATATAGATCCTTATTTGGCATGTTTTATAATGTGACCGTGATTGTCCAGCTGTTTGAGAGGACATGTCTGCTGTGCGGCATGTGCACATCACCACAGCATGTGTTTAAAAAAAGTCTTCAGGGGGCCTAAAGCTCAGTGTGCACAGCAGAATCTTTTTCACTCAGTGTGTGTGTGTGTGTGTGTGTGTGTGTGTGTGTGTGTGTGTGTGTGTGTGTGTGTGTGTGTGTGTACACGTGTGTGTGTACAAATCACTTTATGAGGCACTCACACAGTACAGACATTTGACATTTGGAGCTGGATAAAATCTGTAAAACTAAGTCTCCCAAAGGAACAGTTCAGATTGATTTCTTAAACAGTCTTTAATAAAACGATTGTTTCTGGTCACTTTAAACCTTCAGCTCCTAGCTGTGGGAGTCAGGTATCAAAGTGTAGCACAAAAATTGGTATCCTTCCAAAAACCTGCTTATTTGTAGTACACTGCATATATAGCACTTGTGAAGTAAAACCGCTAAAACATTTAGTTTTTTTAGAAACTGTTACAATTTTCTCAAAATTACCTCAGAGAGACTGTTTATAATGGATTATGTTCCTTTGTCACTCAAAACATGAATTTTGGTCAGCTTTGGGAGAGTCATGTTGCTATCCACAGCTGTCCTTTCTTACGTTTAGCGCACAGCAGGAAATAATCTGCGTAAGATGGGTTTATGATACTACTGTGTGGTTTAGGCAAGGAAGCAGCAGAAATAAAGACTGCAGGAAGTGTGACATGACAGACTTTGTTTTAGGGAACTTACTGAACTAAGTTAGTTATCATTTGGCTGTAAATTATTGCTGTAATATTGCTAAATGCCTGCAAGTGATATGCTTAGTGGCTGTCTCTACCTTGAATCACTGGTGTTCTCTTAGGGCAAGCAAGTCAAGCAAATAGACATCAGTTAAAACATACCAAAGTGAAAGTGATCTCTCTTCTTAGATCTCAAACAGCCTTCGTCTAATTAATTGTTTGTTTCCATCTTGTATATTACTTTCATCTTGTGGCCCCGCTTGGCTATCACTAGAAACTAGCTTGATATGAATCCATTGGAATCTATGGTTTCTTTCGTTTTCATGGATGAATGTGTTTTCACCTTCTTTGAACATCTTGTTGTTTTTGATCGTCTGGATAAACCTCAGGTCTTTGATGGGACTGTCTCTACCTCCGCTTTCACTGCTCCTCACATGCCTGAAGGTGTGTGTGTGTGTGTGTGTGTGTGTGTGTGTGTGTGTGTGTGTGTGTGTGTGTGTGTGTGTGTGTGTGTGTGTGTGTGCGCGTGTGTGTGTGTGTGTTCACTTTTTATCCAAGGGGCTTTTTGTAAATTCCAAAACTGCCTAATGAAGAGTCAGAGGTATTTAACCCTAGTGGGGTTGTCCTCTTGGTGGTGATCCTGTGGGTCATTAACCCACTGTTCAGCATCTGTTGTCCCATGGTGTGAAACAAGATGTGGGTCATTCCCGAACGAAGATGTGAATCCTTTGTGACACATCGTCCCACTGTGCCAGCATGTGAACCATTGAGGTTGCACGAGTAAAGGTGTGAGCTCAAGATTGCATTGAGGTGGCTGATTGAGGTTATCAACTGACTACAGTGTAATCTTGAGAACCCGTAACACATTACTGAGACTGAAGAAGTCACTTGAATGAGTGACGAAACGTTTCTCCCACTAAGGCTACGTCCACACTAGCCCGGATAAATTTGAAAACGGCGTTTTCGTCTGCAAACGCTCCGCGTCCACACTATCATTTTCAGTCATTTTCACAGAGTTGTGCGCCCACATTGAAACGTCTGAAAATGCTTACATTCCAGTACTGCGCATGCGTGAAACGCAAGACGATTTGACCTGCCTCATTTCTGTCTGCTGCTTATTTACTTTCTGGCTCTTTGCAATGTTGCGGCAAAATGTTGCGGGAAAAACAGAGAGTGTTTTTAAAGGGACTAACAATGAGGTGGAGTTGTTGCTGCGAGTAACACAAAAGCACAAAGTTGCAAAAGCGAGTAAAAGTGAGAGTTAAAGAATTTGAAGAAAAGCTATCTGGAGCATGTACAGACTGATATTAATCTTTAATAGGGCTGTTGCTGTATCTGCTCTATCTTACTGTTAAGATAGCGGAGGGCATCTTGACACTGATGCAGTCACGTGACTGCATCACATGACTAAAATGTGTCATCGTTTTCAAAAAGGCTCCAGGTTCGCTGTCCACACTTCGACGCAAAAACGGCGTTTTCAAATGTAACTACTTTGGAGAGCGTTTTCTTTGCCCGAAAACGCTGTCTCAGTGTGGACAGAAGGCCAACACGGAGAGAAAAAGATGTGTTTTCAAACGAAAACATATTAATGTGGACATGGCCTGAAAATGCTACATCCAGATGAACATAATCAACTTTTTGGGCCTTAACACATTGGAAAGGAAAGCCTGGCTTATGGACAGGCAAGGTTGATTTCTGGTTTAATGAAGCAGGCACAATTGATTGAATGTACTAAAATCAACCAGACACATCATTTCATTTTTTGAACCACCTGTAGATGAGCTAGTTTTGGCTGCTCTCTAATTCACAAGAGGACACCATTGCAGGTATCTCTACATGTTTGGTTTGGTAGGCAAATATAAACCGCTGCACCTATGGAGACACTTTCAATAGCCTTTTTTAAAAAATGTGTAGGTGTGTAGGCCTGTTTTTCTCAGTGCATTAAAAGCTGTTTTGAGAGATGTGGTCAGCCACAACAGCCACACTACAAACATGTCATTTTATAGAGTATGACGCATTACTGTATGGTCAACAGAATATAAGGCATTTAAACTGAACCCCACCTTAAACATTCACAGCAGTAATGTTAATTCATATAACACTGATGGGGAGCATTTTTCTGCAGCAATAATTTCTACCTGATGGAGGCAATGAACTTTGTTTTTCACTGTGGTTTGTCAGAGTTCGTAAATTAAACTCTACAGCACTTTTCAGTTCTGTCAGTGACGTTAAGCACTTAATTTTTCTTTATAAACCTTTACAAATGTGCTTCAGACCTTTAATCATCTTAAATCTTAATAAACAGCCACAATCTAGTGCAGTTGGACTCTATTCTGTTTACTTAAATTTGTAGATAGATGCAGAAGTATGATTGGTTTGCTTTATTAATTATAATATATAATTTATATTGATGATTATAGTAACTCTAATTATTTTCAGAAGAACCTGGCTGCATAGGTTGCAATGGAAGGTGGAAGAGGTGCATACTAATCACTGAGCCACCATTGTGAGGTTGGATATAGAAATATGAGGAAAAGGGTAATATATATAAAATGCATGGAGGTTTGCGGAATCAAGGGAGTAAAGTAGAGGTAAAGTGGTTTTGGAGAGTGGGGTCAGGGTGGATGTGATTGGAGCAAAGGGAAGATAAAGGAAAGAGGAAAGACACAGGTGAAGAGGCAGGCTGGAGAGGTAATTTGAAGGAGATGGAGAACGGGTGATGCATGAGCGTCCATTTTCATGTCTCCTTCCCTTTTAGCTTTACTTCCTTTGGCATCTTCTTTTTTCCAACAGCACTTTTTAAAAGTTTTGTTCCTCTACAGCCTTCTTCTAAAATTTATTTCAGTCTTCTGCATCTGTTCTCTGGCTCTCCCTCAGAGGACTGTGTTTTGGCAGCCAGGGCTTGTCTGTCACAAGATTTTGCTGAGCCTTGCAGAAAGACTTTCTTTCTCCTCGTCGAGCTTTACAATTTCACTGCCCCTCCGCTTCAGCTGATCCTTTGGTGGATACCCGAACCCTTTCTGCTTCCAGCAGTGTGATCAGCTTGTGGCGCTCCTGCTGGTACAAGTTTGAAATCTTGCTCAGTTTGTGCATTTTTAGTCTGTGTTCATACAGGTTGCAGTACATCGTTGACCTTTCAGCTAGCAGCTCTCTGATGCACGGTGTTGCTCTGTGCTCGCTTTGTTTTAATTGGTCATTTTCAACTCAGGACTGGATCCTAGTCTTGCTACTTCATTATGTACTAAATGAGTATTACACCTAAAGCAGATCATCGTGGTGTTTTACTTGCTTGGGATGAAAATTAATCCTAAAAAAATCCCAAAATATGTGTGTGTTGGAGAACACCTGAGCTATTAATATCCTGGGCCTTAAAAATTCCTTCAAATGAATTAGCGTCATTAGGTGACACATTCACATATAATCAGGTTACTTTCCTAAACAACAGATTCACAAAAAGACCGAATGTGTACAGAAATAAAGGTTTGATTATTAACATGTCACTAGATTATGCAAACTAAGTGTAATTTAGTGTGATGCTGAACAAAGGGACGACCTCCAGACTCCTCTTTCATGTCTTCTGTAGGAGTTTTCTGTAGGTATCCAATCAGCCTTTGTCACAAACACATGATACATATAAACATGATCAGATTCTAATCAGTCTTTACTTTGTTTTGCAAATATATTTCAGGCACATTCTTGTTTTTAAACCTGGCTTAACAGCCCTGAACAGTTCTATACCCAGCTTGTTCTTAGTGAGGCCAATTTGAATGCATCTCAACGTCTCATGTCTACTGGTTTCCGACAGCCCTAGTTCTCTTCACTGTCTGTGGTTGTCAGGCCTGGGAAAATGCCTCCTACTCCACAGGAAATGACTCTCAGTCACAGTTTTCTTTACCTCATTGAGTTTTTTTCTGCATTCTTGCCATTTAAGTAGCTTCCACGGAGTATATTACATATAGTCCTATGGATGTGCATAAAGAAAGTTTGGCCTACACTTTTTTATTTCATGTTGTTTTAATGGTTAGGGTGTTTTAAGTGTGCACTGTGTTAGGTGTTGAACTGACTGAGCTAGAGGTTATGGGGGGTTTCCGTTGTGGAAAATATGTAAGTTTCTTGCACTTGCCTTTTCCTGTTACACACTGCATGTGGTTTTGGCATGACCTTCTGTGGTACTGGCATAACGTTTTTCTTCTTGTGAACAACAAAATGCCCCCCCAAAAATTGTAGTGTTCTTACTTTGTTTGAAAGCTCGTGATTATAAGGTGATGTATCTGACCAGAAGAAGTAAATGATAGCATTTACCTGTGTTTGAGATGACTAGGAAATTTCTTACTCGGCAATCATCAACCAAATATAATAACATCTTAAACAGTCTGACTCCACCAAGGTATAGAATCTCTAGGGTATAGAGAATCATGTTATTCTATTGGTACCGACTACTAAATATTTGCTTTCATCACATTCCTGGTTGATGCTTAAAGACATAGAGAATGGTCAAACTGGATTAAGCTGATAGGGAGGCAACCAAATAACGTAAAACCAAGGTATGCAAGAGCCTCTCTGAATGCACAACATGTCAATTTTTGAAACGGACAACTATGCCAGCAGAGGGTCACGCTAGGTACCACTCCTAAGAACAGAAAAGTGAGGCTACATGGGTTGCATGGGCTCACCAAAATTGGACTATAGAACATGGCTATTCAATTACAATCCATTTAGAGAAAATGTCCTCAAGTAAAAGCCTGAAATATCATTAGGTGACATCATAAAGCCTGACAGTTGTGTCAGTGGCTGCATGTAGTTAAAGAAAGAACGTTCTGTTCAATAGTTTTCCAGCAATGCTTATGTAAACATACACGGCAGACCCGGGTGCAAATTCATGCTTTGCAGCATACTTTATTGGTTCACACGGTTGCTGTACACAATGGTCATAGAGCTGCAGCTCTCCCGCTGCCAGCTCAACATAACAACAACAACCACCACAGGACCCAGTACAATATTTAAGTCGGCGGGGCGTGATTGCGGATGCCGTACAGGTGCGCCCGCCTCCTCTGCACGGCACCGCAGGCCACGCCCCGCCACAGCTTATTATATATTTTTTACTATGAGATGCAGGGTTCACCAGCAAATTATATGGTACAAGGTTTTATCATAATGAGCGCTGTGAAATTTTAGCTTCATATATAAAATACTTTTCAATATATTCTTTTGAAAAATGAACCATCATCCCACTTTGGCACCATGTTTTTTTTTCACAAATTGAAATCTGAAGCGATGTTTGAACATGAATATCTCTAAAACTATACAGGAAACAGGACACCCCGCCCTGATGGTGGAATTGAACTCCGGACCTTCTTGCTGTGCGGCAACAGTGCTAACCACCGTGCCACTGTGCTGCCCAGCTCTCTCTAAAACAATTAAAGATAAAAACCTAAACTTTTCACTGGTCTTTGAAAATGAGTCATAATCTGTCATCTGCGACGGATACAGCGTATTGGTTAGCTAGAATATTTTTCTTAAAAGTTCAGCGCTGCTCCAGAACAGCCTCTGGATGTTGAGCTGGACTGTGGTCTGTCTGTTGGTGACCTGGGCAATAGGAGATTTTAAAAATGTTGCTAAAGCTAATGATTCTCAATTCTTTCTGCTGCAACATTCAAATTGTACAGTTAAAAGAAAAGTTTGGCATGAACCACATGAAAGTATCCATGTTTTCGAACCATTCTTTCTGTCATGGGCCCTGTGGCGTGGGTGTGGTCTCTGGCCAGCTGCAGAGGAGGGGTGACACAGTGAGCTCCCGGGGCGGCGCAGGGGCGGGGTCGACAGGTGTGCTGGGTTCCGACATTGATTGTGTGTCTTCTTATGTTGACAGTGACAGTCGGAGGGGAGCGGACGTGACAGCTGCAGAGAGCGGGAGTGGCTGCGAATAAACCCACGTCTCTAAATAAAACGTTGTGCTGTCAAAATAATCGCCCCAGCGTGTATTTATCGGGTCAAACGCTACAGGCCCGTAGTACAAACTGATTATTGTTTAGATGCCACAGTCTACCTGACCATACCTATCGCTTTATAACCACATCTTCTGATGGCTTCTTCCAGCAGGATGCCATGTAACAAGTCAGCAGATTTCAAACTGGTTTCTTGTACATGACAATGATTTCACTGTACTCAGATGACCTCCACAATCACCAGATCACAATTTGCAAGGGAAATTTGCATCATGGATGTGAGTCCATCAAATCTGCGCCATCTGTGTGATGCTGTCATGGCAATATGTACCAAAATCCCTAATGAGAGCTTCTGGGTTCTGGTTGAATCGATGCCTTGAAGAATTAAGGCAGTTCTGAAGGGAAAAGGGAGTCAAACCTAATACCAGCAAGGCGAACAGGAAAAAGAACAGGTCCATTGAGTGTATATTTTATTTTATAGTTACAAATGTGAGTCACAACATATCTAGGTTAGAATAAAATATGTCTGGTTGTTCACCTGAATCTCTCTTAATTTCCTTTAAACATAGGTTTGACTCACAATCGGCTCCACAAAACAGCTGTGCTTGTTTCCATACTCTAACGAGGTTATTTTTAGATGGCACAGTATCTAAATAAGTGATGAAAGCTGGTGTTTTGATCAGTACAGCAAGTCTTCCAAGAGAAGGAGTCAGCCCTTTTCATGAAGTAAAATATGGGACATGGGATTGCTTGCTAGCTCAGATTAAGAAGGATGCACTTTGGGGAGCTGCATGGTAAAGCTTGTACATGCCTCAGGGTGGTCTTTTAACAAGACCTTTAGCTTAGCACTTGTACAATGCATTCATTTTTAACGTGTTTCTAAAATAAATCTGGTGAACCGATAAAAAGAGACAAAGAGAGACGGAGCGAGAGAAAGACCCCTGAACATGTCGTTTGCAGTACAATGTGTTCCTTCTTTCAAGTCAGCGTGCTGTACTGGAGCACTTCTGAGATTTGTACAGTAGTTTAGTGCAGCAAAAGGAAAAGGTAAGATGAGGTTAATTTTCTATTACATAAACTGTTTTCTAATCCTATTAGCTCCACTGAAGATGTACTGTAACACTTGCCTATCACCCAACTAGATCCAGTGTTATAAAGTTCTGCAACACTACTGAGTTTCCCAACGGCATGTAGCTGCTCAAAGATACAGTTTGGTATGAGCAATAGGTTGTTTAGTTTAGTAGGGAAAAGACATCATGCCTGCAGAAAGACATTGGCAGAGCCAGTGGATAAATATTTTATGTGCAAATGTTTTTTTCCCCATTTTTTGTTCAGTGTCTTTGACATGTTGTTGTTGTTGTTGCTACGATTCCACCAGTCAAACTTAACTCAGTTTCTTCTTCTTCTTTCTTTTTTTTTCAGCGTGTTTTCTTTTCAAATTAATTTTTCTAATGTGTCGAAAGACCATAAATACGTTAAATGCACCATAATATGTACTTAACATGATGACTAATAATTTGGTTGGAGGAGCATAACAGTATTCCAAAACCTTTCTGGTACGTAGTTTAATTTTGAAACTTCAGTTTGTAGATGCATGTATGGAGAAACTTTTAGAGCTTGATTCCCACACTTGTTATTGAAAAAAAAATAGAAAAGAAAATCTGTTATTGCCATATGCTCCTACCACCCACACTGAAATATCCACTTTAAAAGTTGTAATCCACCATCCATTCCGTGGTTATTACACGTAGCATTACTTACCAAAACACCATGGATGTCCCAGTCCTGTATGCTGCATATTTTATGCTCTTGTAAAGAATTCATTTGACTAATCAGAACACTTTATGCTGCATGTATTTTCATGAGTGTTTGTTAATCGGCATTAGCATGCCTTTGTAATCTGCCCACAGTCTTGGACATTGTGCTAACAGGGACAGAGTACTAAGAATAGAGATGCAGAGAACAATAGAGTTGAACTTTGATGGTCAGTAATGACGCGTGAAAGGCAAGCAATCACGTGGTTGTCCTGTCTTCTGTAGTCATTACAGTGATGGAAAACTGCGATCGCCTTCTCAGCTGTAACAGCAAAGCCGCTCTGTGGTAGGCCCATCTGTTGACTCCGCTAATGTCCACATGGCAAAGTGCACAAGGCACTGAGACACAAGATGGTTAGACCATTCGGGTCCTTCCTGCTGTGCACTCTGGATTTTAATATTATATTAGACAGGTGTGTCAACATCCTCTCCAGCTAGAGAGCAGTGTTTCTCACATGCATAACTATAATGAAAACTATTAATCTGTTAATTTAACTACAGAAAAACCAAAGCTAAGCGCTCAGTCATGCTAAAAATGACATCACCTACTCACATGTGTGAGTCGAGCAGTGTCAGAGTACAACCCGAGTTTGCTAGAATGTGTGAAACTGTAATGAGACACGTTGTCTTGCCATGATTAATGCATGATGTTTCCCCACTTCCATGCTCAGCCTCTAGGTCATGTCTGTATGTGTGTGAATGTATAGTAAATAGTAGCAGCACCTTTAACTTCAAATAGTGAGCAAAGGAATTTTTACACTGGGTTTCTGCACTCCATGATAAATGATCATCTTCATGACTGTGCACATGTGCATCAAGTAAGAGTAAACAATAGGGTAGCTTTCATACTGTAAGAATTTCCTCAAAGGCTTTATTTCACTCAACTACAAAACAGCACTGCCATTCTGCACTGATCTTTGAACAATAAAGTGGCTTTAAGCCAAATATTTGATATAATCTTACATGACAAATTGCAAGGAACCCTGCAGTGGGTTACTGGTAGCATGTTGAATTTGCAGCTTTTATCTGCATATTCTTCGTCTTCTTCTTTGAGCTACTGCCTTTAGCTCAAAGATGAGATGCACAGTGCCTCGTGCATCTCATCCTGTCCCCAGCATCCTCCTCTCTCACCCCAACCCTCTGCGTGTCTTCCTTCACTACATGAATCATCTCTGTTGTCTTCCTCTTTTCCTCCTGCCTGGCAACACATTGTCCGATATATCCACTATCCTTTCTCTGCACATGTCCAAACCATCTCAGCCTCACTTTTCTCACACTGTTTCCAGACCTCTCAGCCTGAGCTGTCCCTCTGATGTTCTCATTTCTAACCCTGTCCATCTTGGTCACTACCAATGAAAATGTTAATTCTGTCACCTCCAACTGTGCCTCCTGTGTTTTTGCCACCATCTCTAAACTGTCATCATAGCAGTTCTTACTACTAGGGCAGGGCAATATGGCCAAAAATATTTATCACAATATATATTTGAAAATTTGCGATAACGATATAACTGACGATATAATTGACGATATAATTGACGTAGGATTAAATACTTTACAACTCCACAACTTTATTAGTGCAAAAAACCCATTCAATGTATTTTCACTTAAACAAGCAGCTGTTTTTTTTTTTTTAATGTGCATTAAAGCTATATAAAAACTTTTACAGTGAAAATCCAAATTCTTTGCTGACAGTTTAACCAAAAGGCATTTCCAGTGGAAATTGGCCAACATATCCTGAGCATAATCATATAATATCCACAAAACTTATTAGGTTATACACACACATTACGGTAATATTATGTTGAAGTACAGTACGTATTACTCCACGAGGCTCCTGACTACGGTAGCCATAATGCTCGCACAATCCATCAAGCGGTGCGGCTTCGTAGCTTAGCAAAGTCATACTAAAACATTTTTTGACAGATTTTTGAGCGCCGTGTACATAAAATCAGTTCGGTAAAGTAAACTAAGTAGATCTCATGCTCCTAGGGCTGTTTGATATAACATATATATCGGATGACAATATAAAAACGTCTATCGTTTCATTTTACGCTATTGTTTGTTTTGTGGTGTCGCAAAATAAACTGTTTACGGCAATATTTTTTTCATCGTTTTGATGGTCACTGTAGTGGCTATATTAATTTCTTAAAGTTCTCTCTTTCGCTTATATTTAATATAACCACACTACAGACGGACAAGCGCCTCTTTTTATGCGTTGTGGTTAGCAACAACGACGGTAAAACCATTGCGTGTCCGCTTGTTTATCTTTCACATAAACCTTTCACAATTAAAGCTCAAGATCCTGTTGAGAATTTTCAAAATAAACAATCACGTGAAAGATGTAGGGTTTTTACAGATGAGAAGCAAAAAAAGAGTCATCAGGTGCTAAAAAATAAACCTTAGACTCAAATGTTAGAACAGGCTTTTCCCCACAGCACACCGTGTAATAAATACTCACAAAGAAACGGTGGCCGTTACAACTTATGTCTAAAAATGTATAGTTTCATGCATCGGTTAAAACACTCGACTCTAGGTAGACGACACCCAGCTGGAAACACTTCACGCAAGTCGAGCTGCCTGGGATTCACAGAATTTACAGAAAATGTTACATTTTTGTGATTTATATCGTTATCGGGACGATAGATGAGATTTTGGGCATATCGCACAGCCCTACATGCTCCCATGCTTCTTTCAGCTCCATATCGTTGGTTCTGCAGTGTACCATGTCTTCAGCAATGTTTTGATGGTTACCAATGATGGTGAATCTTCAGTATTGGTGCTTGTTGGCATCAGTGGTTCCTTTATTTTCATTTGATTTAGTCATGCAGATGAGCCAGTTGATGCAGTGGGTTGGAAGTGTAGGCAGCTAAAAAAAAAGTGTGAGTGGTTTACATCCTGTTTTTTTTAAATACCGCTGAACGTAGTTGTGAACAAGCTTATATTTACATCCTGTCAAAAAACCAACCCATTATTAGACCTGGCCTATTTTCTGCATTGCCACTGAGGTTCTAACCACACAGTTGAAGTGTTATGTGTAGTCATACTATCATAGCACAGTTGATTTTTACAAACACGCATGGATAAAAGCCAACTTTGTCCTACTTACGATACCCTGGAGATCTGCTGTTAAAGGTTCAATTTTAGGATACAAGGTATGAATTAATTTTATCAGTTTGGCTGCCGCTTTAACCCTCTGCAAGAAACCTTGGAGGATTTTTTTTCTCTTGACTTTACAATATGTTTTGTAATGCTGGAGTGCAGCTGGCAAATCCCACTTCTATTATGACTCCTGGATCATCTTTAAGATCAGGCCTTTTCTGACTTAAGAGTGGGATTTTCATGTTCTCACTTTCTCTGGGCAAACTTATTGCATGGTTATATTCCTCTCTTATACTTCTAAATCTGTAAGAGCTTCTACAGAAAACAGGGCTTCTAGTCAATGAGATTGTTGACTCTGGATGATCCTGTCTTCGATATTTAATCTTGACACCTTATGAAGTTTATATATTTTTAAAGACTGGCTTTAACTATTTAATTATTACATGATTAGTATTCGTAGGAATATTAGAAACAGCAGTAGTAATGTTATTCAGTCTCTTTCTGCAAACGTGATGTGCACTGTCTTTACCATAGCAGGCATATAAACTACCAGTCTCTGTTTGTTTCTCACCTCATAGATCCCAACTGAGAAAGCCATATGTGCACAACAACCATGCTAGTATTGTTAATGGTGTGGGTTATGAGAAAGCACAGATGGTTATTTTCACTATTCACTATTCACTCTGCTATCTTGTCAGTAGCAGTCTCACTCACAACTCATCAAATACAGCACATGGTAAGGATGCCATGGCATCACATTTTAAAGCACTGGTTTCTGCTTAAGCCTAATTAAACCTTGAGCCTTGAGATTGTAACTGAGCATTTTCTGTTTATGCCATTGTCACACCTTCTGTCACATTGTCACGTCACAGAATGGGAAACCTTTCCAATCTCCAGCAGGCTTATCACTGTGATACCCAAGAAAAGTTTGCCTTCTAATGTTAGAAAGTCTACGAATCAAATTCGGCAAAAGTTGGGACCATGCGCAAAAAGTAAAGAAAACGCAGTGAGTTGCAAATTTCATAAACCATTATTTTATTCGAAATAGAACAAAAGGAAAGGACAGCATTCCTCCACCAAAAGTCCAGAAACTGGTCTCCTCAGTTACAAACTGTTAAAAGAGGAGGGGGCGCTTATCGACTGGTAAAAATAGCCTTGTCCCAACTTTTTCGAGATGTGTTGCTGCCATCAAATTTAGTCTGAGCTAATATTTTCTTAAACTAGTATGGTTTTTCAGTTCATGTATTTCATATGTTTGTTTGTTTTTTTTATCTTCCACTCTGAATAAAATTAGTAAAATAAGTAAAATTCTATAAAGTAAACTAGTAAGCAGTATTGGGTGTAATGCGTTACTAAGTAACGCGTTACTGTAATTAAATTACTTTTCCACTGAAAAAGTAGAGTAACTAATTACTGTTCATTTTTAGGTATTTAAATTACAGTTACTTACAATGTACTTGCGTTACATTGTAAAATAATTAAACTCGCTGAATATTTAATTTCAATAATTTGTCTTCTAAACGTAGAAGTAAACTCTGCCGCTTTAACATCGCTGTAGTGCAGGTGCACGTCATTTCGCGCCAGTTTGCTGCATAGTCGTATTCTAAAGCGGAAGATGTTGGACTCGGCTGAAGCGTGTGGCTGTTTTATGAAATGGACATATTCCCATCTCTTCACTTTTCTGAAACAAGCAGACAAGAATATTACAGGAATATGTAAGCTATATCCTGGGGAGAAAAAACTATCGGCTGCTGTTAATAGCACGAGTAATCTACTGAAGCGCCTGACACGAGAGCATAGACGAACACTTCTGAGCGATTCTTGCTCATCATCCATGGATAACACCGCGGCAACTCCTGCTAAGCAGGCAAAACTTGATTTTACTTCAGCAGCACAGAAAGCATCTTAAAGCTTAAAAAAGTGATTACAGGCTACATTGTGGAAGAGAGGCTACCGCTGCGTACCGTAGAGTCTTCGTCTTTAAAAAAAAAAAAGTATTTATTATTTAAAGAGTTTAATTTCTATTGTTTGCCCACTCAAGGTTTATAGCGATTTTAAGAAGTATTTAGTTAAATTACTTATTTAGTAGTTAAGTTACTTTTCTGACACAGTAATTAGATAAGTATTTTAAATACAATATTGACTAAGTAATTAGTAATTAATTACTTTTTTAAAGTAACTTACCCAACACTGCTAGTAAGCTAGCATTGTCCTTCCCATTTAAACAAATATAATTAAATGTGACAGCAAAAGATTCTGAGCATTTCTTAATATTTTGGTGATTTGTGAATGAGCATGTGTTGATACTTGTATCTCATTTTCTCACACAGTACTGGCAACTTGCTCTGTGTTGATTTCTAACATGCCCCCATTTCACTTTTTGTCTTGTGTTTTTTTTTTTTTTTTGGGGGGGGGGGGGGGGGGTTTGCTTTTTGCTTCACAGTTAGACTTACAATAGTGACACATGTGGTTTTGCTCTCATTCAAAAAAAAACAAGACATCAAGGACCTGTCAGTAATGTTGCAGTTTCAAAATCACTTGCTGAAAGAATTATCATCTTCAGAATTGTAAAGAAAGCTTCTCTATTGAGTACATATACCGCATAAAACAGTTTGCAACCACTCAAATATCCTCTGTTTACAATGATACTGATCCACAGAGGCCATCCATTACATGTGACTTTTTTTTTCCCTTTCCTTTTTTTGTGGACATTGGCAGAAGGTTTATAGTCTTGTATACATTTAACAAAGGCCTTGTGGTTTGACAGACTTAGGCTGGTGCATGGTGGTGGGTAGGCAGCGTATGTTGAGTACAACAGTGTGCTGCCTGTCTCCTGTGATTGGTGTCCATGGTGTCTTCCTTTGTCTGTGTGGGTTCTTGTACATTAAGCCCTGCCTCTTTTGATTATCTGCCTGTGTGGTTGTGTGTGTGCGTGTGTGACTGCTTAACTTGGCCATTATCATCCTCAGCCTTGCCTTTACCTTGCAGTCCTATCACTTCCCTTTAACCTGTAGGCATTAACTGTGTGGAGAGCACGGCACACTGGGGCACAAGACGGACTTCAGCCTGAAGCAACAGTGTCTTCCTGCAGCATCGCCAAAATGAGCACAAAGTGACGGCAAACAGCCTCCCAACATCATACATCGGAATCGGCAATCAAGAGCTGACAGTGGTTGCCTGCCCTTTAGCATTAGCGGTAGCTAAAATAACAGCTCTCGGACAGTGGCATAGTAAATGTGTAGTTGGGTGTGTGTGTGTGTAACTTGGCCTCCCAGTCCCTAGGGAGAACCAGCAAAGGAGTTGTGTTACACTCCCTGACAGACCTTATACATGTTTCATCTGCTAGCCTCAGAACAGAAGCCCCCTTTGTTATCTAATCTAGCCCTCTTCTCTCCAGCCTGAGTTCATCGCCACAAGACTGCTCTTCTAAATCAGTCAGCTGGCCACTGAGCTACACAAACACCAACAGCTGAGGAGCAGCAAAAGGACTTGGTTAAGCCTTCGATATCTACTACCAGGATCTCTATGCCAGTCTTATAATCCGTAGGCTAGCATGCAGAAAGGGCTTTAACATAAACAAGACCTGAAAGGGCTATGGGAGGTCTACCAAAGATTGTCAAGGATCTCAACTGTGCCTCACTTTTTCAGCCCTGAGCTTTTCTGCAATTCTTCAAGGCACAGAATTGCAAGACCTGTAATAATCTTAAGTAGTGTATCTTAAAAGAAGTGTTTTAGGGGAGTATTTAGAGAGCTAGGCAAAAATCATGACTGACACTCTTAGACCTCCTTCACTCCAGGTGAGTGTGCCAAAAGATGCTCCAGCATACTCCGATGGAGGAAACAATGCTGTGTCAGATGGCTCTGTGCGATCCAGCTCGTCAACACCAACCCTCCGTCGCAAACGCTTCAAAATGCGCCGCATGAGGAATGTGCCCAGTGAAAGGGAGATCGAAAGAGGGCGGCCGACCAACTGCCACCTTACAGCCAGATCTCGTTCCAGCTCCAAGGAGTACCTTCAGTTGCCTTCCATCGAAATCACACCATCAAGCGACGAAGATGCTGCTTCCTGGTCGAGGTGCTCCACACCAAGTGCATCTCCTCGCCGTAAGCGTTTCCTGTTGAGGAAGTGGCTGAAGGTCAGAGAAAAGAAGGAGCAAGGCAGTGAGAGCAGGTTTGTATGGGCCCTTTCTATTCACCTAAACCCCTCTTATTCCCTAATACCTCCATGATGCTTCATAATTCCTGCTATCTGCACTAATGATGTATCTCTAACTTGAGAGTTCAGTTGTTGGCATGGTATTTTTCAATGACTGAACCTTTAGGTCTCTGTTTAGCTGAGTCTTATGTACTGATTGTGCTTGTCCATATTTTGTTAGTTAATAAGTTAATAAGTAAGTCAGATAGTTTTTTGTTGAGTGTTTTTCAGTCACAAAGGGCTGTATGCAGAAAGACTAAACTAAAAAAGAACATTAAGGGCCATAATAGCCATTAAAAAATACAAAAATAAATTGCACAGATTGTTGCACAACATTAATGGAGTCACCAGAGTGTTGACCCCTGTCCACAGGTTACCCACATTAACAAGTTACATCTTCATGCATGCAGGAGGCATACACAGTAAATGTTTTCAGTCATTTACTCATAGCTTAAAAGGTTGATCTGATTACACTATTGAAGACAGATCAAAAGGTTTAGATAGTTTCCTCCTTTGAAAGTATGTGCGTGCAAAGTCTGGTATATCAGATAAAGTAATTAAGCGTGCAGCATGAGGAAAAGTCATAGTATTCTAAGTTGCAAATACAAATAATGTTGCAAATGCACTCAATTGTTCAGTCAGGCCTCTGAATGTTATTTGTAGCAGATAATCTAATTTTGCAAAGATAAACAAATGACTTAGCAAAAGCGACTAGTTAACTCGTTACTGACATCTAGAAAATACACTTCGGTGTCACAGAGGAAATAATAACAAAATTCTGATACTCTTTAAAATATATATATAATACTACTATTATACTACTACTACTACTACTATAGTAATATTACAAACAACTTAACTAAGTATGTATTTCTCTTAGGTATTGACGAAAAAAATAAAGCCAATTTCTTTTAATCTTGTCTGAGATGGTGCTATGCTTCAGGTAACATTGTGCCATATTTTTGTTGCTGCCACTCTCTGTCACTGTTCCTGTGTAGTGTGTGGCTGGTAGACTTTTCCTTTTTAATATCCCTTTTTTAGACACAAACAATTGTTTTATCCTGTTAATTTAACGTTGTCTATTAATGTTACAGACAAGCAGGGCTGATAATATTTGCTTCCACATTAATGTTACTGCTTTATTGTTCTCCATAGGCACTAGCTTAATAATAACAGATGGCTAATGTGGCTATAAGATAATTGCTAATAGTTAAACAGGAAACCTCAACATTTATGAATTATGGTAAGCGTTAAATGCCTCAGTGTTCCTGAAGTGGGAACAGTAATGACTTCATAGAATTCCTTATAAAGTGTTGTTCAGTGTTACAGATCAACTTCAGCTGCTGAACACCACCCAACATTGTTCTTTACTTTAAAATCCATCACAAACTAACCTGATTATCCTGCACTAAACAGCAGTATTTTAATAATAACGGAGTCTGTGAAAAAACATAGCTTCACATCATATACAGATCCAATACCTGATTTTAAAAAATGAGGACATTGTGCCAGATTTGCTCAGTGGGTGAGCAGGTGACCATATGCCACATGGCTGGAGTGCAGCAGGCTGGGTTTGAGTCTGACCCACGGCCCTTTGCATCATAACTTCCCCTTCTCTCTCTCTTCACTTTCCTGTCTGCCTTCATTGTTCCACTATCAAATAAAAGCAAAAAATACACCTTTAATGCAGCTTTAAATTTCCAATTTATCAAATGCCACTGAGCAGTTCTTACTTTTTAGATATATACCTCTGTAGTTTCCCCTTCCATCTGTGAGTGCCATCAACGCTCTCCCTGAGAAACACAGCTTGCAGACACACTGTGTGACAAACTGCACACAAGCAGTTTGCTTTTGCTGATATTTGTTGAGCTCATAGAAATGTTGCATTTGAAATGACCCGCCACTTAAAGCACCTTACTCCCTTTATGCTTGCTCCTCTTCCATAAGACTAGCTAAATGCTGAAGTACCGCAACCACAATTAATGGACATCTACACCAAACACTCTGTTCTGATTGTCACCGTCCACTTTAACCCCGAAGTATAGGCCTATAAGTGATGTATAAATTATGCTTTTCATTTTTCTGTGTATGATAAGTCCTGGCAATGGCTACACAAATAACATCTCTTGTAGTCTTTCAGGTGTTGTTGTTAAATAAAAATATCCCCAAAATGTGTTAAAACCTAAAGTAACACCGCTGTTTTGAAAATTTAAAGAGTAGAAAATACAGATACTTGTATTAAAATGTAGAGAACGAAAGTTACAAGTTAAAGTAAGAAAAATAAATACTCAAGTAAAGTACAGATACCTGAAAATTCTACCAAAGTACAGTAACAGTATTTGTACTTTGTTACTTCTCATCTTCTTCTCAAATTCCACAGAACTATATGCAATAGAATAATTTGGTAATATGATGACATTTAATATCCAAAAGGTCAAAGATTACCCTTTCACAATGGGTTCACCCGAAACCGTGGCTGATTGTGACCTACACCCGTTTTCACACCTTGGCTCGTGTAATTAGGTAGAGTATCAATATCAATAGGGGGTTAGTGATAGGGCTCCACCTGTCGCTCTGAAGCTTTCGGATGAGAGGTGAAACATCTTCAAGGAAACTTAAAGAAGTCTAGATGCCTTAGAGTACGATGACCTGGATGACTGAGAACCTTCAGACATATTTACTTTGGCATGTTAATGTTTTCCTTTTTTTTACTGGTATTCACAGCTATAACTCAGAAAAAAAGAAGGCGAGATTGTGACTGTGTTGTAATGAGACACAGAACTGGTGGCATTTACCTTTAGTTATCAGTTAGACATCTTTATTGTCTTCACTGCTCATATAAGTCTGGCCTGACCTGAATCTAAACTGTAACCTGCCTGGTTGGCCTAGGAATACAAATGCATTTTGGTTAGTCTTGTAGAAAATAATATTTTCTCCTCCCAAACCATGACAAGCTAGAAGGAAAAGCTCTGATAATTTCTCTTCTCGTTGTGTTTTTTTTTTTTTCTGTCTTTACTGTATTTTTTTGGAGGCCACTTACCACTGCTAACAGCAGACAGGAATAGTTTAATTCTTCCCTCCATAAATGTGCTATCTTTCTCTGACTTGAAGGCACTCTCCAGAGGTGCATAACTGCTGCAACATCCTTGAGTGTGAAGTACGGTCATTATCGAGCAGTTCTTGAGAAAATCTCTATGTAAGAAGCGTTCCTCAGCTTAATAATGTACTGTGGCATAAAGCTGACATGGCTTCTCAGTGTGCTGCCTGGTACAACTGAATCTATTATGTAAAAGAAAAAAATATACCATGGTTTAAAACTGTGTGAGAGTGATATAAATAATTCAGATGTTAATATTTGTCGTTACTTAATTATTGCTGAAGCAGAACAAGAAGTGCGTAAACGTCCAAGACAGTTTGTTCTGTTTCACAATGTTCTCTCGCAGAGTTGATATTTAATACAACATCCGCTGTATCGAAACCTTTGTTACGACTGAAAGCTGTTTTCCCACATTCTTCTACTGAGTGGTCTCACATGACGTCACATGCGTATTGCTCTACAGCTGTCCGCCATGTTGGATGTGAATCAACCACATGGTTGCTAGATACAAATGTGTATATCACGACTGGTTGACAGCAGTTCCCAGTAGTTTCTGGCTGTTGCTGGGTGAAGAGGGTTGCAAAGAAGTTGATGCACCAAAAACCTCCCAGTGAGTTTAGTTGCTTTGGTTGCTAGCAGATTCCCGTGGTTGCCTGTAGTTTTTCATGTTTGTCTGCAAATAATCAGTCAATACTACTAATTGGTAAATGAACTGGTTCTTATATCAGTAGCTTTTCGACTCTACCTACCTTATTCATCACACGATAGATGCATCAGAGAGAAATTACAAATGGCACAGAATGTCTTTTACATAATTTTTTTTTCTCATCAGTAAACCCTCATGCCTTACGAGTGGGGCATCTTTCTTCCCGGAGAAAACATTCCCATGAGCATACAAATTTTTTCACTCATTACTCATAAGTGCTTTGTATTAATTTGCAGTGACCCTTTCCTGTAAAGTGGCTCCAAACCATGCCCGTAAAATGTCCCTAAAACTGTAAGTTCCTGGAACCTTCACTGTCAGAGTCGGTCATTCTGTTTTTTCCCTTAATTCATCATCAATCTGTAACATTCCCTGACTTTTCCTCCATACTGTTAACATTCTTAGAAATATCTACTACAATATCTGATGGCTCACTACGAAAAACGTATGAATGAAATAAATTGTTATTGTGTTATTTTAGGCAGCTTTTGTCAGCATGCAGCTTGAACCACCACTGTGACCTCCGATTTCCAATGCAATTTGTTTTCCTCTTATTTTGGAGTCTTTTTATACAAACAAATAAATAGTAACTCTAGATTGTGGAACCTAAAAAAATAATAAATAAGCTGTCATTCATGAATACTGTAGTTAGGGGTTCGCTGTTCAGTTCATTTAAATTGGATATAGTTTAACCTCATGCTATTGCATTCTGGAGGTTCTAAAATTAAGATAAGAAGTTAATTTAGATATGAAATATGAAGGGTATAACACACATCACATCATTCTTTCTTTTTAAAAGGCTTTTAGCTTAGTAGTTGTTTTTTGAGTGACATGGGCACGGCACAAAAGCAGCAGCCGAAGTAAAACCTATTAAACTTGTGCTTTTTAAAATGCCTACATTGGTTTTGTGACTTAATGCCTGCTTTAATTTCCCAGTTAATATACAAACGCAGCAGAGCTTTTATATTTAACCACATCTTTGTAGATTTATAAAGGGATCTGGTGCTGTTACCTTGGTTATCTTGATCTTCTCTTCTGAAAGGCTTTAGAAATATTATATTACATTATATTATATATAATCGTAGGCATTTAGAAACATTTTTTGAGATGTAAGGAGAAATTTATACTTAAGCACTCTTATGTTTCATTTACATATAGGGTGTCGTTTTAGAAAATGTTACCTGTCAGTACTTGTTTTTAGTTTGTAAATGTGACATAAAATCAGCAGTAGAAATGTTGTGCACTCAACAATGTGTGCAAAAGCTTTGTGACGTGAAACCTGCTTCTAATCCTCAGTTAATATACAACTCTGGCAGATCCTTTACAGATAGTCAGATGTGTTGCAGTGTGAACGTTAACTCGGTTTTCTCCTCATGGAAACACTCAGAAGTATTTCACTAGGATGAAATTAAGACGTTTTACGCTTCCTGTAGTAAATCAGCCCATGATGCCTTTTACATTTCTAAAGAATTAACAGGTGTAGAATACAATTGATTTATTTGACTCTGACTGCAGTTTTAAAATTCTTTAAATAATTAATTCTTTGTTATACAACTTTAGTTTTTCATCACTGACATGGAAGCCCAATCGGTTTTCCTCTCATCAAACTGCTTTAAATGTTTAAATCTTTTGTGATGAATGCGAAATCATGAAATCATTTAAATGTTATTGATTTTAATCCTCTCTAAGTAAAGCCTTGGCAACGCATTCTTTGTCCAGCCTGAGTGTTTTTACTTATCCCTTGTCGCAGTATTGACATGTTATCCTGCTTCATCTTAATCTTGTCATTCTGATGTTTTTCTCGTCTTGTGGTCTGACACATTCGGTGTGCACACTGTGTGTGCATGTGGACCTATGTGTATCTCTGCGTGTCTAAGATAGTGTTTCAAAGAACAGAGGGAGCTTACAGACACAGTGGAAGCTGCTGCTTGATAAGAGCAGAACAATTTCCAGAAAGTGGTAGAACATTTTTACCTAGTTTGACCCCTACTTGGTCTAAACTAGGGCTGCCACAAACGATTATTTTGATAGTTGACTAGTCACCGATTATTTTTGCGATTAGTCGACTAATCAAATCCATTGGACGTAAAACGTACAGTTTATTGCACCAGCACGCATCTGCTCTCATATAACTATCATTAGCTTACAGCTTTAAGTGTTTAAGGTATGTGCTAACTAAAAATAAAGACAAAATGATAGTTTATTAAATTTTAATGAAATTTGCAGATTGTTTTGGTGAAGTTTAATAAACTCCTTGCTATCTAAAATATAACAGGAAACCGGAGTAAATTCTTGAGCATCTCACACTTCTGATAATCAGTTGTCTGCTTGACGTTTATTCAGCTGTGTAAAAACTATAACTTTAATCTCAGCCAAACTGATTTATTCAGGAACAAATAAAATACAAAAAAAAGCCAAACAATACCATTTTTAAGTTATCTAAGTGACTTATATATGTTTAACCTGAGTAGCGAAAGACCCCCTGCTAGCTATTGAGTTAGTGGGTAACAGACGTCTCCGAAAACGTCGGAGCGCTTTTGAAAGTATGTGGTGTCTTGATAAACTGAGCAGATATTTGAGGTTTACACAGCTACATTCTCGCCTGAAAATATGTTAAACTTTATTTTGTGACCCAAAAAGAATAATAAGAGTAATATTAAAACTAACTAGCTGCCGCCATTGTTGGAAACTGAGCGGGGCTGCGCTATGAATTCTGGGACAAAGCTTCTTCTTCTTTGGGGTTTAACACCAGCTGGCATCCTTGTACATGCAGTGCTGCCATCTTCTGTTTCAGTCCGTTATTACACTCTTAAATCCTACTACTTATTCCTGCGTCTTTTGGGATCATACAAAGCTTCAAATGAAGCGTCGACTATTAAATTAGTCGTCAACGATTTTAATAGTCGACGTAATCGTGACTAGTCGACTAATCGTGGCAGCCCTAGTCTAAACATAAATATTTCAGCTACTCAACAGAAAAAAACTGAGATTTGAAGAGATTTCCAGAACTCTGCTGTTCTTCAGGTAGTTTCATTGCAGTCGTAGAAACAATGTTGGTATTTTTGTGTCATTATGTGAACAATAGAACTTTCTGAGTTAAAGAGCAGTGCTTCTGATTACATGTCAAAACAAGGTGAATTCTTCTACTTTAAGGTGTAAAGTGGTTAGTTTGGTCAACCATAGTCAACATTTGTCGTAATGTCTGTAGTTTTAGCATAAAGGTTAAAATCGTCTTCAAAAGACATGAAATTTAACGTTTTAAGCAAGAGAAGATTTTTTTTCATGGTTTTAGAGTAGAAAAAGAAAAAAATCATCATGTAGTTTGTAAAACTTTGAGCAGCCTAAGTGGTCTGAGCTCTCATATAATGTTTGCAAAGTCTTTATTAGGGTTATGACTTGTTCATAGGGAAGTCTGGGTGATGCACATTTCAAAGCTATACAAACCCTCTGACTTGGGGAACATCTAAATAACTGCATAGCATCTATAGTCACATGCTTGGATTGTGAACAGAGAAGTTTCATTGTTGAGAATCGTCCATCTTTATTTCCCCTGCTGCTTCCAGTGTGAAGGCACTGTGTGTCCATCTGGAGCACAGGGGAGCTGGTGACTTAACAAGGTCTGGAAATTTAAATAATTGCTTCTCATTAAGCAGCGGGAAGAAGATGGCAAAGTTTTGTCAGGTAGACAGTTCCACAGTTCACAGTGACTTAAAATCATAGTTAACAAGAACACTCGAGGACAAGTTGACTTCTGGAAGGTAAAGATTTACTTTGAGAGAGCACTCTTTGTACATGTCAAGCAGGATTGATAGAAAGGCAAATCCTCTCTAAGTGTTTGACTGCATTAGACTGGAATAGTAATGCACATTCTGGTCTGTGCTGTGACACCTACACAAATATGAACTGAAAAATCTGCTTACTGCCAAGTGAAATATTTGCAAATTAATTTAAAAGGAAAGGAAAGAAAAGCCTGGAGTCTTTGGAGTTAAGTCCTGGACACTGATGAAATTCAATTGAACTTTTTGGCCTGAATGAGCAACAGTGCTAGAAGCTGAAAATAAGGAGGGTTTCAAAATTGGACAACGTAAAGAGGTGTAAACCAAGGTTTTGTCAGAGTTCCCAAGCTTAGCATCGGAAAAATAAAGCTGAAGGAAGTCACAGAACTAGAAGCTTTATTCTGGAGCTGTAGGTTAAAATCCCCCCAGACAAGAACTGAAAGAATGTAGCCGCTATAAAAAGTGTTTATAAGCTGATGGGCTGTTATTAAGTACTAAGCATCAAGCCGCACATTTGCAAAGTTCATTTTCCCTTTCGTTTTTTTTTTAAACTGTTATTTACTAAATAAATAAAGAAAATATGTATCCTGCGAACTGTAAACCAGTCACTTCTTAATATTTAAAGATGAGGAGATACAATATAAATTATAAACATGGATCATACGTGATCGAAGTTTGGATTATGTAGCTTTGTTTTCCTTGATTTTGTTGTACCTTTTAATGTGTTGGTTTAAAAAGGAAAAAGTAAGAAAGTATAATGAATAGTGTCGGGGGTATTGTACTAGTTGTGTACGAGCAATGAATAATTCAGTCTGGATTGACTCCATGTCTACATTCTGTTCTTATCATTTAGAATGAGCATGCTCTGAAGGACAGAGATACATACACCAGAATAAACACATCTGATTAGAGTGCATACAGTATGTCTTAGCCTTGAGTGAACAGCTTGCAGACACTCTGTAGTTGCAGTGGAGGAAGCAGGAGGGAAGATAGGAACCCGGCAAAATGATATGAAATTGCAAAAATTTATCTTTTGAGTGACATCTGCTGTCAGGAGTCAAGTTTTTTTTTGTTTTTTTTTTTTGTTTTTTTTGTTACATTTTGTTACATGATACATGTTATTAACTACTTTTCATTTATATTAGTAGCAGTGTATACATGTGTATTATTAATAGTAAGAACTTAAACGTTCGAAAAGAACATTACAGATTAATAAAATAACTGATTAACTCGGACAAGTATTTTCAAAGTGCGTCAACAATTTCCCAAAATAATCTCGGGCTCCCAAAATCTGCATTTTTCATACATTCCAGCATCTCCTCCAGGCTTGGATAGCTCATAGCTGCTTTAGGAAATAGGTCAAGGCATCCCGCAGACTTAAGAGTGTGAATTAATGAAGACCTTTTTCCCCAACAGACTGGCTTTATTCTTAAATGTCAAAGCGTGGATGAGAATAACTGCAGAATTTTAAAATAGGGAAATAAATGCTCGGGAAAAAACGCTCTCTATTACTAGTGTATTAGTCATATACTATATAAAACGTTTAGTCACACTAAATAAAAAAGTAACTGATAAATAAACTGCAGCTTGTGCATTATTTGTGGTGTAGCAGAAACGATCCTAAATCTCTTCAAAAGATCTCTGGCTCTAAGCTGTTCAAGCCCCATTTTTGTGAATGAATATTTTCTCTCTATATATATTTAAACATCTGTAACCCCCCAAAAAACTGCAGAACTCTTTTTTTCTTTGCATAGCCCATGTCATATGTCGCCCTCTAGTGTTACCATGGGATATGTGCATGCAAAAACTGTAGCTGACACATACTTTACATGCTGACAGTGTGAGAGTTGAAACTAATAGATGAAATTTATTTTTATATAAGTTCACGCATAGAGTTTATTTGTATGTATGTTTGCTTTTGTTGTGTTTTTCTTTTTTATTTATTTTAGGGAGAAATAGGCCAAAAATAAATACATTTTAGATGCAACTTCTGTATCTCTTCATTTTTGCTGGAATTGCGTGACACTGACTGTCACCCTGATTTTCTTGCAGCAGCCAGCAAAGCAGTCAGCAAAGCAGCCTGCAGAGTAGCCATGAAGACGAAAGCAATCGCTTCTTGACTCCATTGATCCGAGAGGAGAGGTAAGCAAGTGTGTAACTGCTGCACGCGTTTGCCTTTGCATGAGACACTTTTTATGTGCAAGAGGACTTTTAACATGTGTTAGCAAACCAAGTCGAAGCTGGGATTTGAAGGTCAAACCCAGGAAGTTATGTACTACACTGCAAGGGTCACTCTGTAAGAATTTAATTTATTATTAGAGGAATTATGATGCTGTGAGCATCAGTGAGGGCACATACACTGTGTTTTGTGTGTCTATCTGATACAGTCATTCAAAGTGAAAGAACAATGAAGTCAGTGTTTTTGGTCATTTCATATTGCAGTCTCTGGTTATTGCATATATTCTCCAGTAGAGGGCAGTCCAAGGTCTATTTTTTTGCTAGTACTGACAGTGAGGCAAAAGGATTGGTTGTGGCTTTACATTTAGATATTTCAACAGTTTCATAAAAATGCTAATTGAAGCCTCATTCAAAAAAACATTATTTTTTTCTTCGAGGGGCCTCGTTCTGTGAAAATGGATTCAAATAAAGCTTTTGAACTATCCATAAACTTGTAAATGCCACGCTCTGATTTTCCTTCTGATGTGACATTCATGAGAATTACAAACTGACAGAGAAGGTTCTTTTACTGGTGCCTACACCACAGTCGTAGCGGTCATATGTAACTTCTCCCACAGCAATTAGAGGCTCTGCGTCCCAGAGCTCAGTTTGAGTTGAGAGATTAGCTCTTTGTCACTCTTTGCTGCAGTTGTCACAGCATCACTACTGAGAAGTAAAATCAGTAACTGAATCTGGTGCTTAAGCGTGTGCATGTCTTTATTTGTCATACATGTGTCGGCCTGTGATGTGATATCCAGTTTTTATGGCAATTTTTACAATCAGATAGTAAAGCTGTAGAGAAGCCTTGATAATACATGTAGTTTTCCTATTCTCAGAGTACCGGAAGCAAAAGCAGAGTCTCTAGTGTGGTCTCTGTCCCTGCACAGCAAACTTTATTGATGTTCCAATAGCTGTTCATCTGCTATAAATATTAAAATAATATTTTTTTAAAAAGATGAGGAAGAGGAACTTTGTTAGATCAGTGCAAAAATTAAACAGATTTTTGCATAAGAAAACCTGCACACCAAATTTATAAGTCTTTCAATCCAAGGGTGGTGCTTAAAATCACACCAGATAATGACAGCCTGCAGGTAAAAAAAAACACAAGACTGTGTCAATAATTATTCTTCTAAACTGGCTAATTTCATGCTCATAATTTAATGTGGTGTGCCAAAAACAGAGTAGAATCTGGTTAAAATAAATAGTTTGTTGCTTTAGAGCAAATGAACTGCTGCTCATATTGTTCACGTGCAGAGCTAAGATTCAGTCAAGCATGATGCAAAAGTAGGACATCCTGAAGAGAAAATTTGCAAGAATCCCCTTCGTCTAGCCTCTGAATAACCACCCACTTAGTTGTCTTTGCTTTTAGCTCAGTCTACCAGAGCTGTGCACTACACCTCCACTGTTTCTCTCTGTCCTGCTCTCCCTCCCGCGCACTCTCCTCGCTCAGTGTCTCCTCTTACTCAAATCAGGAACAGCACCTGTGAAACCTATGGGATTTTTTGCCGCTCTTTTCTTTGCTGCACTGGTGATAGCTAGTGAGGTTTGTCTGCAGCAGCTGCAGGGAGAGCAGCGTTCTGTAGCCGGCTTTAGAGGGCACGGAATGTCATGTCTCCTCTGCAGGTAAAAACAGCTGGATTTCTGCCCGGCGGCTGCCTTCTCGCAAACTTCGCCCGTGTCGTCATCTCCATGCCAGTCACGCTTGTGTTTTTTGCTCTCTCTGCGTTTGTCTGTCTGCCTGGTGTGCTGCAGTTTTTGCTCGGTGTATGATGTGCGCAGCTGCATTTTCTGGTGAAGTGGCAGCAGGCTAACACAATATGTGAACGTTTAGCTGCCTCAGCCAGATTATCAGGGCATCTGGGGAGGTTTTTGGGAAGGACGTGAAGACAAGTTTGCTCATTCCCTGTCATTGTCATGTTTTTGGTTTCGTTGCCTCTGACGCTTCTGCTCAACTCCTCCACTTTAACTGCAGATAGTGTTATGTAATATCACAATGTGACTTTGCTAAGTGAGTGTAATATGACTCATCGGTGAAGATGATGCAGCACATGATTGTGAGTTGTGAATGAAAACTTGTGCATTGTGAGACATGCCATCACTGGATCAATTTGCAGAATAGAGAATACGTTATGTAACTCCAGTGAAATTGCCAGGCTGTCATGTGACACTTAGCTTTAAACCCCCTCCCTTCTCAGAAGGTTTAAGTAATATATCCGCAGCTATATTTCCACCACCATATGAAGCACTACAATGCAGCAAGCAGACAGAGATAGACTTTATTTAATCATACACTGGGGAAGCTCACCTCCTCCAGATATCTATAACTACATTATAAATGCTCAAATATTGAATTAATATGCATTGTGTTTTCATTCTTACATAATGATATCAAATTGTACACATTAGTAAATCATTATCCTGAATAAGTTTTTTCACATTCACAGCCAGTGGCTGCCCAGAGATTGTGGGTCTTGCACAGTCAATACCATTTTTGAATGCAAGGTGGTTGCACGCATCGCCTGATAGGAGGCAACCTTTCTGCAAACAGTTGCAGTCTGATTTGGACTGACTGCAGTCACCCTCTGATTGTTGAAGGTTTGTAAATAATTGCACTTAATTTGTAAATGCAGACAGATTGCCCACATGCTGCCATCAGTCTGAATGAGTCTTTGTCAATGAGCTCAACTTAATGGGACAACTTGGTTTCAAGCAGGTTGTATTCTGGTTTTATTACTGTAGAACAGGAAGGCTCCTCAGTGTCTGGTGATTCCTGCTTCTAATTCCTTTCTTGTTTGGGTGGTTATTTGAGCTACTGTTGCTTTCCTGATAGTTCAAAGTAGTCTGACCAATCGCTTTTCCGGGGAAATCCCAGTAGGGACGCAGTTTCTGAAATACTGAGACCACTCTGTTTGGCATCAATCACCATGCCACACTCAAAGTCACAAATCATATTTCTTCCCATCCTGATGCTCAGTTTGAACGTTGGCAGGTCATCTGACCAGTGCCTACATCCCTAAATATAATTGCTTCCAAGTGATTGGCTGATTAGATCCTTCTGTTAACAAGCAGTTGTGGACACGCGCCTCACCTCATGCGTCTCAGGTAAATTATAGTTAGTGAGTTTGTAAAACTATATGAATATATAATGAATGCAATAGATTCTTTACATGAGTTGTTCTAAAGTGAGAAATTATAGTTATTTAGAAGAAAAAGAAAGTGTCTTTTTGATGTCACAACCACATAATATGATGCAGAGTGTTTCAGCTGTTAGATAAAAGCCGTGTCTACAGTACGCTATGACTGAATGTTCTTTTTTTCCCCCGTGCAGGTCTGACAGTGCAGCGGACAAAATCAGGTGAGTCTACTTCCTCATCGTCCCCGTAGAGGTGGTGGCATGCATCGTATGCTGGTGAGCTTATGCACCGTGACCAGCCTTACTGTCACCCCATCTGCCCTGGCCCCACCCACCCCTCATGTGACACAGATTCACGCCTTTGTCCACCAACCAAGGTGTCTGAATACGCTTTACATTTGGAGAGGCCAGCAGTGAATACAGTTGCAAGCCATGGAATGCCATTGTTATCTTTTATTGGACAAACAACATTAGACACAAACAGGGCTTTGTAGGTTGGGCACTGTTGTGGAGATTGTAGTCCTTTAGCTACCCAGCCGGTGGCAGGTCAGCACTGTGCACTCACACTGTGGGCACAGACACTTTGCTCTTTGGGGTGTGAAGGCTGTGCAAGAGAGACTGTGCTGGACCTGATGCAAAAAGGTCCAAGGCGTACACTGGAAAGGTGAGTGTGATTGGCTACAAGCAAGTCTTTGACCGGCAGCATGACGGGAAATTATATAAGTTGCTGTTTCTACGTTTCTGACTTTAGGACTGCTCTCCAATGTTGAGTCAGAGTATAGTCAACTCAGGAATAGATATACTGTACTATCTTTCAGACATGGTGTTGAGCATGTTTTATTTTATGCAGAAAGTGATACTGGCAGTTTGTTATGAGGCCATAACCATGTAAGCGCTTTGCTTTTTGATGTGTGCCTGTGTTTGATGCTTGCAGCGATCATTCAGGAGAAATGATGTTTGTGCAGCACATTTTCTGAGCTGAATGAACACTGTTATTATTCTGTGTTTGTGTGTGTGCAATCTGGTATGCGTGTGTCTGCTTTGGTATGCTTTGAGTGGTCAGTCATGCGAGTTTGGTGACAAGCAGGCCAGTCCAGGTTTAAACCACTAGGAGTCTCTGTACTTCGGCATTTAGTGCAATGCCTTTCAAGCCAGGAGCCGTGCCTTTTGTGGGAAAATTGATGGTAATTAGATGTTGATTTTCCTTTTCTTCCTAGTTAATGCTTGTTGAATTTGTGAGGACACGGGACTCGGAGAATGTCTGAAATTTGTTTTGGATACACAGGTGGCTCAGCTGCATGTTGTATATGGTGGGCAAACCTTCTGAATGACAGTGGGTGTATTTTGTAATAGTGAGTGTTAACTATTAGTCCAAGAGATGCTGCTTTTGTTGCATTTTGTTTGATTGCCATCTTCACTTAAACACCTCTGCATTTTTAGAATGATTCATACATTCTGCTTCGGGTAGGATGGCAGAACAACAGAGGTGGATAACTGCCTATTGAGAGGAAAACATAGAACTGAATGGTTATGAGTGCATATGACAGAATATAATTAAACAATAGCAGTAAATTTTTAGTTAGTACATCTTTTTTTTTTAACAACTAATCTAACACCAGTCATACATTTAAAAAAAAAATAAGGGAGGAGGGGGGATTAAAAAATGCTGATCGTACTATTACAGTGCAATGTTTTGATGAGAAGTCTTAAATCCTTGCATTTTTATTAATGTTGCTGAAGCTGACGTCCCTCCGCGAAATGTGTTTCCCCACACAGCAGAAACTACTCTGAGCAAAGAGCTCAAGGTGTTGACCCAGTCGCCAAACCCCCTAAATCCAATCAAGCATGTGTGGGGTTAGGGATGGGTACCGGTATCTGGCACCGGTTCTGACATAAACGGTAGTAACCAGACTAAAAAGCAGCACACATTTTGGTGCTTTTTTTTTCTTCCTGAGATGTCATGCACTTTGGATTCCAGCCAATCATTTTACCTTTGCAAGCGTAGTAGGCGGGCCTAGGTACGTACGTTCTTTTAGAACAGAGCTACAGATTAAAAATGCCCAGGTGAACTAGCAAACACCGTCGTAGTTACATGCGGCTGTCTTCTTGTTTGATGGCAGATGCTCCCTTCACCCTGGCCAAAAAGGCTAAAATGACCAAAGAAAAAGTGGAAAACAGTTAAACATGAGAGGTTTTTGGAAAAAGTTTGTTTTTTCCATTGATTAAGCACTGCTTCCAGCCAAGGGTGATACCATATATGCCCTATACAGTGTTGGGTAAGTTACTTTAAAATAGTAACTTAGTTACATTACTAGTTACTTCTATCAAAAGTAACTCAGTTACTTCAAGTTACTCGTTACTTTCAAAGTAACTAGTTACTAGGGAAAGTAACTTTGGTTTTACTCAGAATTCTCTTGTTAATGTGTTGCTTCCATAACTTTGCCAGTCTTCTAGCTTGCTTACTTGCCACAAGTGCACTGTGCCACCTACCAATAGAAAGGAAAAGATAATGTGCATATTTCCATGAGAGAAATCCCACGCCTGGACCGTCATTGACTGCTGCCATGATTCTAGCCTACATCACAGCGTCATGTGCGCCTTTTACATCCAACACAAAAACTGCAGTCGTGGTGCTTTGATCGTACTCAGAACTCGGAAATTCTGCCTTCTGAATAGGAAGATGTAGGTAACACCAGACTGCAGATGAGCTGCGTACAGGGCTGGACTGGGACAGAAAATTGGCCCGGGCATTTTGACTGGAGACTGGCCCGCCATTATAGGAAAAATCATAAAGCCTTTGAATGAAAACAAACGCTGTTGTGACAGAGATGTACACTGTCTTGATGGTATATATGCATCAATCTATCAATCGTTTGTTGTAAGATTCAGATAATTATTTTTTAAAAGCTAGATATTTTAAATGAGAATAAGAAAGAAAAGTATTTCCTTGTGCCCCCCTCTCCCTGTTAATGCTCTACCTGGCCCCCCTGGCAAAACTTTGCTAGATCCGCACCTGCACAGTTACCAGCTGTCAGCTACATAAAAAAAGGATCCTGGGGTTATTTGTCTCTCAGAAACAGTTCATAACTTCCCTTCAACTCATTCATGTCACCTAAAAGGTAAACCTGTTTCTCCATCACCTGTTCAGCTCTGATGATTCAGTAAGAACATCTCCTGGTTTCATCTTCATGTTTCCCTCTCACCAGATAACCAAACCGATATCATGACTAGCAGGTTTACAGCTGTGGCTCCAGCAAACATCAGCTGATACTAGAAATTAATATTAAATAAATTCTAACAACAGCTGATCAAGCTTAAACGTGCTGCTGTTGTTTAACGCGACATCGGCTGGTTTCCTCTTTCTGGCGCAAAGTGGGCGATAAACAAACAAGAGAGAAAAGCCGATCAGCTGATCACTGATCAGTTTTCATGATTGAAGTAGAAACGGGAGAGGGAGGGGGAGAATCAAAGAAGAAGAGGCAGCTGTGCAGCAAAGACACAGAATAACTCCAGCTTTGTGTCTTTTTCATTGTAGCTGAATTACGGGACAAACTGTTCCTTTTCACCTCAATACGCGTAATATTTTCTCTGAATACCAGACGGGACGGTTGGCAACTCTAATAACTTATGAACAAAATAAAGTTCAACATCATTAACTTCATAGCACCCACCCAGCTGTATAGAAACTCTGTCATGCTAGCTAGTACGCAGTACGGAAAAAGTCAGAATAACAAAAATAAACTCCACCTAAACTTGGTTTATATCTGACCCAGATAGACTGCAGGTCATAACTTCTTACCTGAAGTTCAGTTCGCACTCGGACCGGCGGCCACCTCGGGTCTCTTTTCCTTCTGCGTCCCCTTTCTCTCATCCACCTGCTGGCCTCCACCACTTGCTAATGCTACTGAATCTGTGGAAGCTCTGCGATAGCCACCACACGAAGTAACGAGTAACGACCCTATCTAAATCCCAGTAACGACTAACGCGTTCCTGATTTTGGCATTATAACTAGTTACCGTGCTCGTTACCACAATAATAACGTAGTTACTGTAACGCGTTACTTAATAACGCGTTAGTCCCAACACTGGCCCTATAGCTGCAGAAAAGGCTAACATTGTTATCTTTTTACAAAAAAACAGCTGAACATGAGAGGTTTTTGGACCAATTTTGTGTTCTCCATTCTTTAAGCACCGGTTCGAGCACCGTTTAAGCACCAGCACCGTTTCAAAAGTACCGGTTTGGTACTGGTATCGGATAAAACCTAAACGATACCCATCCCTATGTGGGGTACAGTGTGAAAAGAGCAATCCGTGAGGCCATCCCACAGCCAACAGGACCTAAATCTATCTCCGTAGACCTTGTAACAGGGCTTCCAGTATTTCCTAAGTAGTGAGACAGACTGCTTAAGATCAATACTTATTTATAGGAGCACCTGTAAATAATGCATGCAAAAAGCCCTTCGGTTAGGTAAAATGTAATGCAAGTGTAATTAGAAACCTTTCAGTTTTGATGAGGAGAAAGAAGCTCTGATGCATTCTTTGCATGGAAAATATAATGGGGTTACTCAGCAATTATCTACATATACATTTTCCAGGAAATTTGGAAAAATGGTTCGGAAAGTTCCATTGTTTTTCCTTTGATGGCAAAGTGAGAAAGAAATACAAAAGCCTAATAATGAGCACAACCTATAATTATTATAAATGTGATAATGTCTGCGTTATCCTGTGTTAAAGCGCGTTGCCATACATGCTGGCTAGGTTTATGCTACATACATTAACATTATTAGCATTGTTTGAGTTCTGCCCAGCTCATTGGATAATAACTAATCTAATAATCACAGGCACCAGCCATATAAATGAAAACATTTGCCTCTGAATGACTGACCGACTTTAGTTGTGTTTCTTTGTTGTGTTGTTGTTGTTTTTATACTGCAGCCAACTACCAATCAAAACGTGGTCCATAAAGAGGCTTCTCATGAACTAAGATTTGGTTGGCTAATAATGGACACCCCTTATATTAGCTGTGATATTTATGCTTCTGAGATTCTTCCAAACTGTCCTGCCTTATCCTCTCTGCCTTTGCTCTAATGTCTGCATTGCTTTTCTGCCTTCTCAAATGCTGGATTATCGATCAATGTCTGTGGTTAGAGACATTAGCTTCCAGTGATGGAGGTCAGCATAATCTGATCTTGCCCTTTACTTTGTGAGACGGGCCCAGAAAAGCAAAGATTCAACATATTTGAAAACACACTAGTCTGGCTGTGGGTGACTTTCACTATACAGGCAAGAATTCAATTAACATATGATGAGATTTTTAATTTAAAAACAATAAATACATAAATAAAAATGAGCTAAAACTATGGATGCAATTTTTACCAGGTATTTCATGACCATTACATTTTTTTATTGACCAAAAAATATATATTTGTTTATAACATCCAGTGTTGAACCACCTACAGCTAATTCCTTCCTTACTCCACATCTAGCTCAGGCTGTGACCTCAGAGGAGAGTTTTTTGTTGTTTTTTAATTATTTATTTATTTATATAATAAATTTTCAGTGAGCACTTGCTAGAACCATTACGTCTGGAAAGAGGAAATGAATGCATGACGCAGCTGCTGTTTCTTCTCCATATTCATTCAGTATCTGTGTGCATGCATTCACTGAAGCACTGATGTGGCGTCCTCACAAGCATGCTGTGATGCGGTGGCTGAGGAACAGGAAAGCGTAACTGCAGCTTTTAGTGCAGACACGGAGACGGAGGGAAGCAGAACAGGATGGGGGGCTGATAAAGCAACGACAAGAGGAAAAGAGGTGAAGGACCACCCTCGTCGAGCATAACCGTTCGCAGGGAGCCTACCAAAGGGACCTACCCACACACACACACCATGACCAGGCAGCCAATCAGTGCACTCACATCCTTGATCCATCCTCCCGCGTACAACTGCTCATCCATGGCTCTGCAAGCAAATGTGAGGTGATACAGTAGAAAGCGACTGTGAGAGCCACTTAGACTGAAAACACAAGCTCAGTGTGTGTTTTCTTTTTTCATTATTATTATTATTATTGTTATGTATAGGAAGGAAGGCAGTGATTTGACAGTAGCTGGAATAATGAGCAGCTGGTTCAGTTTCTGCCAAGATATAAGCATTTAGTCAGCCTGGACATCCTGCGGCTTCCGAACGAGCATTTTAGCTTTACAAGTGTCTGTATCACTTTGGTTTGCTTGCATCGGAGACATTATGTCTCATTTGACTGACACTGGATGTGCTGCTTGAAAGATAAGGACGACGGGGATTTCGACATTTGGTGACGATGACAAAACATGTTGGATAAGTGACACTTTGACAACGGAACAAGGGAAGAGAGGCCATGAGAGCCAGGAGAGAGGCCAGGATGGTGTCTACCTGTTCACCATGCACAAACATAAGGTCAGCTCTCATTTCTGTTACCGGTGTGCAGTTGCAGAATGTTTTCAGCCCTGGAGTTAAAGTGCAACAACCTCTATTCTTAATCCTAAACCGTAAAATAGTTTATAGCATTAGTATAAAGTATAAAATGTGTTAACATAAAAAGGTGTTATGAAGTGTCAAACGGGCTGACTAACTGTATCTATTATACAGATGTATGTGTATGTATATGTATGTGTGTGTGTATAAAATACATGGATAGCTACCTACGTATGTTCTCCTTAATCCAGATGTGCTCATTTAGCTATTTATTGTCTACAGAATTAAGTAATAATGTATGCTAATGTAGCCTCACTGACCAATTCACATGACCAAGATGGCCCTGGCATTATTTCCCTGCTGTACCCTTTTCTGTTTGACCTTTGCTGAAAAACTGTCCAAAGCAGGTTTTTAAATGTCAATTGCTTTAGCTTTTTTTGTTCTTCTAAGTTGCTTTATTATTTAAATATTTTTATGAATGTCTTGCAGCTGTACACTAATATAAGGTTATGCATTTTTAGACATCGTGCATTATGAAACATTGTTATACATGTAGATTCATAAATATAAGTTTAGTTCATATGATTTCGTAATGTGCTGCTGCAGTGACTACACTGTTTCCCATGTTTTTTGTAGGGTGGGGCTTGGGTTAAAATCACCATTAAACAACAACTTTTGGTCAGCTTTATCCTTTATATTTAATTGGGAGAAAGTGTCAGAGTGATTAATAAACACATTTCATTTTCCCTAACACTGATGAATGGCTACAGGGGTTTTGCAGAATAAATCACAATGTGCCTGTACAGTCGGCCTCTCACGCACAGCAGAGAGGATTTTCCAGCCGGCTTCTAAATCTCGACTGTGATCTTTGCTGCCCAGATCCATTAAGGGCAATTTGGTTAGCTGTACTTCGCCTGTCGACAGGGATGCAGGACAGTCCTAGGGCTGTTTTAGGTTACCACCCTGTGATAAATACTCCTGGCAGGTATTACTGCACTACCTCTACATAACTGTCCCTTAGCTACTAAATGAATCACCAATAGATAAACATTAAAGATCAAGTGAAGTGGAAAAAAGAGGTCTTTTTTAAGCATTATTTTGGATTCATTCATTGTTACAGTTAAATATTTTCAGTCACATTTCATGTCACATGATATGTATCAAAATGGTATTTTAAGAATATTCAAATTTTAAAAAGCAATTTGTTAACAGTTAAATATTATGATATGAACTAAGCTGCAATTTGTTAATATTCTGGGATAGTTGAAAGCTTGCAATATGCACACTAAGTATTTAAGTGTCTCCACTAATATACATTCACAAATATCTTTTTTTTAAATTACATTTCAGGAATTCTTATGAATACTAAATTGCATACCAGTTGCACATGCATTTCGTTTTTCTTCCCTGTCATATACTTTGGCATGAACGTTTTTTTACTTATATATATGATATATAAATAACCATTGAATCACATTAACTTGTCGAAGGTCAAAGTTCTACCAAAATGATAATTAATTTCAATTACATGTAGTTGTAAATTAAAACGCTAAAGCTTATGAGATACTGTTGTTCCTAACCGCTCATACGTTGGAAATAGAGTTAAAAATGTGTGGCTTTTCATATTTTCCTCCTAAAATGTGAGTTCTGTGAGTTAATATGTTTGGATATCTCGGCCTTGGTTAGAGATACAGTTTGATGCACTGTATAGGAAAATTCAAATCTTTTAGCAATGACTGTAAGGCTCAAATATCATTTTTAGCTGCTGAAGATAGTGACATGCAAAACGGACCTAAAAAGAAATTCTAGAGCTCTTTTAAAGCTTCTTTAAAAACATCTCTAAACCTTTATAAGTAAGGTTTTTTTCCCTCCAACCTGTATTTTGAGCCAGTTGTCACACTGAAGGTGATTCATTAAGTCCTCCTGTCTAAAGACAATCTAACTGTCACTGGCAAACCCGCTTACTGCTTTCGTGAAAGGTCTTGTTTTCATGCTGGGTGGACATCTGCCTCACTGTAGAGTTACACAAGGAGATATGCCATGCACATATGCTGCCTAATAGTATGAAAACTAAGTATAGACCTGTCTTTGTCTTTCATGAATCACTTTCAAGACAGGTCTGACTACAGTTGGATCTTTTATTGACCGCAATCCAGTTATGATTTCTTTAAGTCCACCTATACAGTCTTATTACTGAGGCATTGGTTTGCAGGAGAATTGGATCTATGGTTTATTACATCTCAATATAGTAAACTGGGGCACTCAAAGTATTGTATGTGGGTAAGGATAAGCAGACAGGCAGCACAGACTGCAGTCACCCCTGTACATCCAGGTTTGAGGTTTTCACATCAACTTACAGAACATAGTGTATCTGTTTGAGTGGGCCATGTGTTTGCATTCAGTGGGACCTTGGTGCTGACTAATCACAGGGCCTCTTTTGACTCACTGTGTGATTCACTTATACTCATCAGCAAATCAGTCCCACTGATGAATATATCACTGCCCCTGCACACCAACATCGCATTCATTTTTTCTGCAGATATGCTGTATATGTTGTAGATGGAGAGCCAGAAGCACAGTTGTTTCAAATCATTATAAAAGTAACAATTACATAATTCGTGAGTAGTCTATTGATGACATTCTATAATTTATCCAGTTATTTGTTGATACTTTGGCTTCATTGAGCCCAGGGTGGGTGACATTTTGAAGCTTTGTCTATTTAAATGTTTACAGTTTTAATTCCAAAACACTGAAATGATCATTCAAACTGACAAAACAGATAGTTTTAGCAGCTCTGTTGAGTATCTCAAACTCAAGCTCCTTTAGCTGTTTAGAGATGTAAACTCCAAAGATCTCAGATTAAATTCTCTGCAGAAGTTTGCTTTTCTTACATAGCCGCTTTTACTGGAAGCCTGCTTTTCAGGTTTTATAAATCAAGTGGTGTAATCTGTCTTCAATAAATTGCCTTCCTCCATCAGAGGCGTGATTGATTTTTCCTCTAGCTGTTCCAAAGTCAGTCTTGATTATTCTTGCTAAGGGGTTCCCTTTTCCTGTGCCCCGCGCCTCTGAAAAAGTACCAAAAAACCTGCTTGAAGGTATTTGACACTGTGCATTTATTTGACTCAAGGTAAGCAGCATTATACCAAAGCATTAGCTAAATAACCTCTATTCTGTATCTGCCGGTGTTACTCCAGTTAATCAATTTCTCTTGGTGAAAAAGTATCAAATTTGATTACCTCACTGACGGGCATTGGGTCTGTACAAAGTGTTGCACAGCTGAAGGAAGCTGCTGGGAAGCTCAGTCACGGGCAAAAAGAGTGGGAAGCCATAGCCCTGACTTGGGAGGCAAATGTATTGCAGCATAATACATTTGTATTATGTATTTGCTACATAGATGGAGGAGTGATTGAGAGCCTCTGATCACCATAATTCATGCATACACTGTCTTGAGTCACTAGCAGCAGTTGAGTTAGCAAACTACCCAGTAATATATTGGTTTATTTATTAAATGCAGATAAAAATGTATATGTAAATAAATGAGCAGTCACTAATTTTTTGTATGCTCATTTTATTGGAAAGAGACAGAATATTAACCAAAAATCCAGAAAAAAAATACATCACATAAAAGTTATGAATTAATTTGCGTGTCATTGAGTGACACAAGTATTTGTGCGCTTTCTTTCGAGCCTTCTCTGAATCATTTAGATGTTTACAGTCAAACTGAACACTGGGCTGTACATGTGTTTTCTTAAGCAGGGGGACCTGCAAGATTTCAGTCCATTACGTAGTGTGTTACCAGTGTTCTTGGTGACTGTAGTCCCAACTGCCTTTAGATTATTAACAAGCTCTTCTTGTGTGGTTTTGGGCTAATCCACCACTTTTCTCATGGTTATACTCAGCCTACGAGGCACGATCTTCCATGAAGCTCCAGATTCAATTTCTTTTCATTTCCGAATAATCTCCCAAACAGCACTTCTTGCTGATGGTCTTGTAGCCCATTCTACCTTCTTGTGCAGTTCTAAAGTCTTGTCCCTGATGTCCTTTGACAGAAAAATCTGAGAATGGAAGAAACTGATTTTGTGAGCAGGTGTGCTTAAATACAGTAGATCAGCGGTCCCCAACCCCCGGTCCGTGAGTCATTTGGTACCGGGCCGCGAGAGTCGACCCTCGGATGTGAAATTTATGGTTTTCAGGGTTTTTATCGTTAACTCAGTTGCCCTGGGTCTTTTCCCGTGTTGTAGTTGTGTGTCTTATTTTGAAAGAAATATTTACGCGTTACCATAGCGACCAGAGAGCATTAAAGGGCAGAGAGGAGGATGTTACTCTCAATGTTGTTGGCGCATTTTCAGGAGGATGCTGCTAATAAAGTTACACAATTACACAGTGAATTCGCGTTTATTATTATAGTTGCAAGATACCACAGTTTTTGTCTTGGTCATTAAAACGTTCCGTGGCACAAAAATGGTTGGGGACCGCTGCAGTAGATGAGATCAGAAGCATCTGTTGTTGAGTAACTGATTGATTGATTGAAGCCAGAATTCCAGCTTTCTTGTAGGACATCAAATACTTACTTCACTCAATGACATGAAAATTAATGTCTAACTTTTATGTAATGGAGTTCTTTTTCTGACTGGTTGATTGATGTTCTGTCTCCATTAAAATAAAAAACCATAAAAATTAGAAATTCAGCAGGAGATCAAATAATTATATCCCCCCCTTTCCCTGATGTTTAAATTCCCTAAATTGGATGTTTAGCAGCTGATATCAGGACATATTAAGTCCGTTAGGCCTTGAAATTTGAGTCCAAGTGCTCACAAATAACCACAGTGAAATAGCTGAGAGTGAGTTTCTTGGCTGTCTTGAGACCAAGATCTGCTTTGTTACTAGTGAAAAGGTCATCTTGCCCATCTACAGAAACCACAACACATAAAAGGTTGCATTTAGTTCAACCATCCAAAGGATCATATTATAAATATTCTTCTCATTTACTCTTCTCTACCTTTACTGATAGGCCAAGCAAAAGAAGTGGAAGAAACTGATATGGAAACCTCAAAGGTAGGATGTATCTCAAAAGACACACACAGCAGTGATATTGTGTGGCAGTTTGGGTGTGAGTCATATCTTTAAGGATACAAAGTACTTTCTAGCACATCATGCAGTCCTTCATTCTCTAAATGTACTTGCCTATAATATCATGTTTTTAATTAAAAAATACTTTCTTAACATAAAGACCTGCAAGTTATTACCTCTGACAATGCCATGCTCAGGTCCACCAAGAGAGGGCACTGTTTTGAAATGTCTTAAATCCCAAGATGCATTTCTGCCTTCCATCAGCCTCTTATGGTCCTCAGATTTCACAGTGAGGAAGATCCAGGAGCAAAACTGCTGTTGCATCATTTAACGAGACGAGGTCAGCATTGTCCTTTTCAGAGCGCAACCCAGTTATGTGAAACTGTGCTTGTTCTTGCATCCAGAATCTAACTACCCAAAAGCCTCGCTGCAAGGACATGGCTGTAGGCAAACTGGAAAGATTAAAAAAGAAGTTACACGCCACTGATTATGCAATATCAGTTTATTAGTGAAGCGAGGTTTTACTCAGCCTGTCTATAATTGCGCAGTATCTTCTACCTTATTTCCTAGTGTTTTGGGAGTCACTCACTCAGGACTAAATGTCAGAATATCTGCTTCTTGATTAACTTTCTCTCGAGAGTCCTTTCCTGGCACCGCCGTATCCCATTCTTATCCAGTTTATAATAAAATTTCACGAGTGCTTAAAGCATGTACATCAGAATCAATTCCCTGCACATGATTATTACCAGCAGGGGATTATGTTGTGAATAACACCGTACGTTTTTTGTTTCTAACGACCAAGCTGATTTTTATGAAAGTTAGTCGGAGCATTTGCGAAGAAATTCCTCATAACACTAAGTCATTAGAGGACTCTGTCCCTCTCCCTTGAATTTGACCGTATTGATGTAATCCACTGTTTCCAGTTTTCACCCACAAAATAGGCTTGTTGCGTAAATAAAAGAAAGATGAAAAAAGAATTGAGAGGAGTGCATCAATGCAAAATTGAGACCTTGTTGCTTTGTCACCATGAGTGACACAGATCAGTTGTGTGGCTCAAAATAGCTCAAACGTAGTTGTTGAATGCCTTGTTGACGACAGTGGCATAGCAACGAGTAGTACGCAGTGTATGTGTGTGTGTTTGGGTGTGCTCAGGTGGGCTTTAGCATTTTGTTTCACGGACTACATCTGCGTGTTTATGTGAAGAAAGCACCCAAGGTCCCCATGTGGCCCTGAAGCAGCAGTTTGGGCTGCTTCTGATGGTAGCAGGGTCGTCTCTGTGGCAACAGCCCTGACTGACTAGAAGTGAGGGTTGTCGGGGAGGGGTCAGTCAATATCTCTTCACCCAATACCTTATCTCGCCACTGCTCTATAGCCAGAGTTATTTCATATAAAAATAGCATCCCTCACTCAGCCTTCAAGCTTTTGCTTCAGAGCGGACGAGTGTTTGCACGTCACTGGCACTTAAATACCACTGATAAACGCGCTAATGTAGACCGAACGCCATCATAGGGTGGACACTAGACTTCAAGTTAAGTTAAACCCAAGCAAGGACATGAGCAAGAGCATGAAGACTCTTTCACTCATTGGGGCCTCTGAGTGTTTCCAATGTTGAATGAGCTCTCTGACAAAACCTCATCTGATTGTGCTGGTGTCCACACCACGGCATTTCTCACTTCTTAAAGACAAGGTCATGTGGACCTTTTTCATACACAGACACAAAGAAAGATGTTGGTGACAGTGAGAAGGTTTTTGATATTCATACCAAAACAAATCAAGTACTGATAATAAAAAAAAAAAGGAACATTTTAATCTTGGGTATATATAATGAAATATTACTTTCCAGTAAATGGAAAGCACGGCTTCCCCAGACGACTCTTTGACATTTCTGTCCTTAGACAAAAGTGTCAGCAATGCAGTGTTACAGCAGCAGCTAAAACCTATACCGTACACTACTGGATGTGGACTAGATCTGGAGAGATCAGCGAAACCCGATCTGTGTCATGACATCATTTTTCTGAATGGCGCATCTGTGTATTTGAGGAGCTCAGGGTCATGGAAGTGATGAGTCACTGATGTGGTGCATTAGAGAGTAGACGTTACACTTTTCTGTTTTTTTTCTGCTGGTAACTAAATGACATCATGATTAGTGAATTCAATTGTTTGAACCTCAAGGAGTCACGATTCGTGAAGTCAAGTGTTTCAGACCTCTCACGCAATTTATTCCTTCAAAGGTCAATGCACTTCATTAAAAGCCTCTTTAAAGTTGCCAGGTAGCTGCATTTCAGACAAAAGAGGTGTATTATAACATCATGTGTTAGCATAAGTTTCCAAGCTAAAATGCTTTTTCTGCTCCATCCATTAGTCCGCTGTACCATGGATGGATGGATAGATGGGTAGATAGTAGGGGTGCAACGATACACAAAATTCACGGTTCGGTTCAGTTCGATACTTTGGTGACAGGTTCGATATTTTTTCGATACAAAAAATGTTCATGCCTTTTTAATTTATCATTTATTAAAATTATAAATATATATTTTAAATCAAAAGTACAGTTTTTAAATGTAATGTTGCTGAATCAACAAAATAAAAAAATAAATCTATCTGATCGAGAAATCACTCATCTTTGGAAAAGAGAGTTTATTACATAGAAATGGCTCTTTCCAAAATAAAAGCAACACTGTACGCTTCTTCTGGGGTAAACTCTCAGCAGCATATTAAACATATCAGGTCCCCATAAGGAGAATCATGTGCTAACGGCTGTCTAAATGACTCGGGTAAAGTTTGTAGCATGCGTGCTTGTTGTTTTTGTCTGCTTCCACTTGTCTTTGCACTAGGATGATGTCGGCGTAAATGTGCAGTCTTATTCGTTGTGTTCCCACTAGTGCTGTCAGCGTTGATATCGTTAAAATGACATTAACGCCATAACGCGGCAAATCTCCGTTAAGAAGTTACCGCGGATCGCCCCGTGCATGGGGCTGGACGGCGTCAACACGTTAACAAGCTAACTGCGCTAATGCACTAGTTCCCACAAATTGAGCATTGCGTGGCACATCCAACATACTGTTTTACATTTGTCCATGACGCACTTACCATCAGGGTCATGCTTCACATGAAGACCAAAATAATCTGAATCAGATCTGAATGAGGGTGGTGGAGGTTCAATTTGCCATGTTGCAACGAGCTTAGCTTCCGTCTTGCTAGCTTGCGCTGCGCTCAGTGGATCTGCACTCGACAGTGCAGCCTAGGCAGAGTAGTCGAACGCAGATCCACTGAGCACTCAACACAGACAGCATCGTCAGAAGAAAAGTTGATAAAATAAATAAAAAATGTTGTATTGTTTGATACATATGGGTACCGAACCGAAAGGACTGTATCGAATGGTTCAATATCGATACGAGTATTGTTGCACCCCTAATAGATAGATAAAACCTAAAAAGAAAAATTTAGGTTGGAGGCACTTCTCCATTCTAAACACATATAGAGATCCATAAGAGATATAAGATATTTTTTTATAAACTACACAAGAAAAAAGAAAGTGTAAGTCATTGGTTTTTCAAAAAGATTGAATATCAGTATCACGTTCCACAATTTTATGAGTGAGGCTGCCAATAAATGAAGCAGCATTGAGGTTTATCATAAGCATCTTCTTAAAGTACTCAGGATGGGAGACGAGCAGAGCTCACACAGTGGCTGCTAAAATCATTTTAAGCATCATTAGCAGCTTACAGCGGGAAGGAGATTGAAGACCAAGCACAGTAGTTTAGTTAGTAGTAAATATATTACCTAAATATTTTACAAGGTGTCAGAGTTTGCAATTTGAAGATGTTTGCAACACACTCAGTAATGACCTGAGGAAATATATAATTTTTACTGATGGGAATGGCTGAGTGAACCATCAGATGTCCTCCATTCACACTGTTAGTGGGAGTGGAGCTGCCATCGATCAATTTTATAAAAAGTTAATCAAGAAGTACAGACCAAAATTTGTTCATATTTTCTCAAAAAATGTCCCTCTGACCAGTGAAGGCCTGACAGGCTTAAGACATGTAAAGTATTAAGTGTTCAACAGGAATTCTGCTACTAGTATTTTCTTGTTATTGTTGTTGCCTTTTGGTCATTTTTTCAATGCTGCCTAAAAGACCATAAACCACAAAGTGCTCAGAATTGCAACTAAATAAAGCAAAAAAAAAAAAAAGACTGAATATCAGAAAACCAAACACTAAAAGGAAACATGTAGACTTTTATCTTTTAATTTAAATCTATTCCAGTATTCCTTATCTGATCTCACCCTATGTTAAATTGTCTATTGTCTAATAGTCTAATTTCTTGGCACTATCCCTGGGAAGCTGGAGAAACTGGATTTTCCTTTTCCCCTATTGCAGGGAGTTTCTCATCTCCAACTGACAGATCACGCACTCTTTTGTCCTCCACCTGTTTTCCTCTTTTACTTGCAGTCTGTTAGTCTTTTCTTACCTTTCTTTTTCTCACTATTTTTTTTACTACCACAGTATCTGTTTAATTTTAAAAGATACTCAGATCCTCTGTTATTTTAGCCTGAGCCATGCTTTTTCATTTGTTTGTTTTATTTGTTTTGTTTTTACTCTCATTACTCCCATGGAACCACTTTTGTAACCTTTGTCTTCTCTGACTTACTCTTTGGACACAATAGTTTTAGTTCTGCTAGTCTGCTTCACATATATGTAGCTTGCACAACACTGTTGGTTCAGAATGAATCTGATGTACTAACAAGTGCACCAAAATAGGCTGGTGTGCACGTGTAAGAAACCTGACGGTAATTTTGCATGCACACTTTTTTGTGCAGGGTAGGAATGTTTCCATGCACATGTTTGTAAATGAAGGCCAATATCTCAAAACCACAATTAAGCTTTACTGAAGCTAAAAAATTGTACTAGTCTACCCATATTATTTAAAAGCTGTTAGCTTACAAACTTGGCTATTTCCATGTGTTTGGGGCTATTTATCAAATATTCAAACTGGTGTTATTTTTCACTGTTTTGCTGAAGAACGGTGAAATGATTTGAAATGAAATGATGGATAAAATCCAGATTTAGATCATAAAAGAAAAAGAACTACAACTCTACCAGACTCCAGCTACCATGTTACTGTTTATAGTGTGTTGTCTACTTACTAATCCTCAAGCCTACACCCACGTTGTTGTTTAGGTTTTTAATCCCAAAATCCCGTTCTCCTCCTTTTCTCTTCTTTGTTTAGTAATTATGGATGTGTGCGTTGCAGGTTTGTTTTAAAAGAAACATCGACCCATTTCCATCTTGCTTGTTTCAGCAGAAACAGGAAGTGGAAGGCTGTTTTTTTGGGGGGGGGGTTTTTTCAAGAGTGCTTTAATGTCAGCACGTGCAGTACTTTGTTCTTTTATTCATGGCACACGTGCCAAGCAGGCAGAAGGCCATCTGTACTTTACTTTATCACTTTGTGGGTCAACCTGATATTGAACGTGACGACTGTCCCTTTGCAGTGTTGCTTGATTCTTGCCATTAAACATAAACATATTTTACCATTGGATCAGTCTGGCTTTCCTTACACTACTTTTATTTTTATGTCAGTGTTGGGCGTCTGCATATTGTCTCTTTTCTCCTCGGTGCGATGCCTGCTGCTTGTGTGCTTTCAACAGAATATTAAATTTCACTAAGCCATCCTGAGCTGATGTTTGTTGTGTGCTGTTGTCCGATGTTTGCATCTGTTCAGACTTATTCTTACTGTGAGACGTTGGCTGTGTCCCCGGCTTATCTGTTGCTTCTGTTAGTCGTGCACGTCAGCTTGTATCGCTGTGTCATCATCTCATCTCCACATCGCTCATATGACTTTTAAGGGTTTTATTCATTCCTCTTCATGTTATAATTATGACCGTTTAGTAATGTTTGAGTTCACATACTGACGTTTTTTAATCTCTGATATTTTTCACTGATTTGGTTTTCATCTTATTCCAAATCTAATGTTTGTATCTGTTTGTCTTTTTTCTTCTTCCTTCAAACAGCAAACTACAAAGAAATGCTATTGTTGATGTGTACCCACGTGCATATACGATGTACGCCTGTGTTTGCGGGCTGTAAAAGTGTGCTCTCTCTCCCCACGCTGTGACCTTGGGAACTCAGATTATCCAACATGGTCAGTTAATCGATAAACAAAACTGTCAGCTGGTCACGTGACCACCAATTCTCCGTCTGTGGTCACAGAGTAAAGATGAACGTGGGAGGGTCATCTATATTGACAGAAACCAGTGCGAGAGTAATCCATTCTCAGCTTCAGAGTAAGAAATGCCCTGCGGGCAGAATGAGTGAGTCACCATCCAATCCCACAAGGCAGTGTAGAGGGATTAATGCAGATTATCTGCCAATGCTATTCTTAGATATAAATGAAAAATCTCTGGATCAGATTATGGTTCAAGGAATGCTAAAAAAGAAGCTGAGAAATCACATGACCAGTGTTTTGCAGACTTACAAGGACCTACTATCCGTAACGCCTATTCAATAAAATACTGTATTAGTGTAAATAAACATAAAATTTTATGTCTTTGGGTGAAAAAAGAAAATGTTGAACACATTTTTTTTATTTAACATTTAAAGTTTATTTTAGAGTTTATCCTGACAATAAGTCATTTTTCCTGATCCCATATTGAATACTTTTATAATAACACTTCATCTGAACATAACAAATATTTTTCTGCAGAAGACTCAGCTACTCAGTGACCAGCAGGTGGCGTCGGTGAGAGTCAAACAGTCACTGACTGTTTGACTCTTCACCAGAGGAGCTGTCCTTTCAGCACCCCGTGTCTCCTGTGTCTGAGCTCAAGCCCTGTCAAGATTCAAACTACAGATACACACGAAGAAACCTGTGATATAGAAAAATCAATGAAGTTTACAAAGGCAGCAGAACTAGTAAAATGTCACAGAGACCCATCTGGTGATAGTGACAGAAATGAACAATGCATGCTCCGTGTTGCAGTTGCTTTACAATAGCTGTGCTCTGCTTTCATTAAAGACTGAAAGCCTTGGCAGGTGACATCTCACTCCCTAATCTGTGAAAGACTCCCTGGAATTTTCCAGAAATCATGACTGCCACTAATCTTACATGGAACATATTCACATCATTATTTTTTTCATTATTTTTATTCATTTATTTATTTAGTTCCCTGGGTTTTTTTTAGCAGTCTAAAATAAGGTGTGCACCATATGGCCACTGTGTGAGATGAGTCTTTTTATTTGAATGAAGTTCAAGCTCTCACAGCTTTATCCTGGGAGAGCGATTAGAGTGCTCTCACCTCACTTCCTTCCCTCTTTTCCTTTCCTCACTTTTTGCCCCTTTCCCCACAGTCCTATTGCATTCACATTAGCTGCAAATGCTGGCTAACAGTAGAGAAAGAAGCTGTCCATCTGTCTGCTCTTGCCCACTCCTGGTGAAGCGATGAAAGTTGCACTCACTGAGCGTTGTCACTGTGAGAGTTTTTCATGATAAAAGTAATCACAGTGGGGTCTGGGGGGCTTTTGAGAGTGAGCAGCTGCTGTCTATTCCCTCTTTTAGTCATGGAGCACAATTTGCAATCCTCTGAGATAAGACATGCTCAAATGTGCAAAGATGAATTTATGCTGCTGACATATTATAGACATTAGAAATTATTTGCCAGACTTCTGTAAAATAATGTATAGTGGCTCAGTATCATTCACAAAACTGCGAAAAATATAGATTTTCAAAAAATCTGGCATGCTTGCGTTATTCAGCACTTCTTAATGTGTGCATTAGCAACCACAAACACTCACAGTAATCCACCAGTTAGCAAGCTCCATCCAGAGACGGTGAAGGTTAACTGATTTAACCCTATTTGTGATCAATATGTGTTCCCAAATACTCGATATAGAGATACAAGTTCTAGACTTATATCTGAGTAGATTATGATGTTGTTTCCTCTCTCCTACATATAACTTCTGATTTGTTACAGTTCAGAGCATGATTGCATTGCCATAAATAGATGAGTTGTTATACTCCGCTGCCACGGCTCATACTTTAATCAGAAATCTCTGTGGCGTTAATGCAGCATTATAGCAACACAGGAGTTTTCTATGTGTGTAGCGAGGTGTTGGCTTAGAACTGCCTTTAACTTTGGCCTACTGGCTGTGACTGGAGCATATTAATGTTATTCGCAGACTGAAGTACTCAGGTTTATCTGTATTATCTGCGTGCTATCGTTTTATTTATTGGTCAGGCATGTGCTCACTCACGTGGCAACATCTACATTTTAGAAATCAAAGTGAGTGATTGAAGGTCAGTGGCTCAGGCTGAGTTCAATAATAACTTATTATAACTAAACTGTGCTTTAATAAAACTGCTTACACAGTTTAACCATAGGTTGTGATAATAAAACAAATGTATTCAAACAACAGAAAAAGACATCTCTCCAAAACAAACACGTTTCAGTAAAATAAGAGGTCTACATTCGAATCAGAATCAGAATACTTTATTAATAATTGAGGAAATTATTAGAATTGTTATTCTAGATCTTTAGAGCATGTGTGTGTTGCATCTGTTATGGTATTAGTCACCCCTAATGAGGTGTAATTCGTGTGCAGTGCTTTAAGAAGATTAAACAGGAAGAATGGGCTGCACCTTCACCCGGCGTCGGTGCTAAAGTCAGTCATCGTTTTTGATGACAGCTTCTGTTAAAGTGAATGATCAGCTGCTCTCTGAACCCTGTGGCCTCAAGTGATCCAGGGAAGAGATAAGCAGCTACTTCTGTGTTCAGTGGACCGCAAACTTGAGAGCATGAAATACTCAGCCATTCGTTTATGTGTCTTTTTTTGTATTAGTGGCCTTTGCTATATTTTACAGCCATTCAATGGTTGCAAGGCACAGACTGTAGTTCAAAGATGAGCGAGACAGATTTGTCACTCCACATTTCTGGATATTTTCTTCAGAAAGTTGAGTTATCATTTATAGATCGTCAACCTGCTGCTCACTGATATAGTTAAAGATTAAAATGATTGACCTCACTGAGCTCAGTGTTATGATGTTCATGCGCTAAGCCTAACGGGGTGGAAATAATAACATGTGATTCTGAAGGGGACCAATCGCCCTTTTTCTCAAATATCCTCAAAATGTCCCCGCCGTTTGTTGGTAATTTAATTAAATGTTTTTGCTTTTACTACTACCACGCACGAGTGCCTGAAAAATAATGAGCAAATGGAATCATAATCATAAATTCCCATAACTAAAATATACTCTAGTTTTTTTTAGTGGTTTGTTGCTTTAGCTTAGCAGAAGCTGCTGCTAAAAAAGCCACGTGTAGGTATAATAAATGTCAAACACTGCACTTCTCTCCAGGGTATTTAAAAATAAAACTACAAATCTTTTGGAAAACTAGAATAACAGCATAATACACTCACTGGCTAGGTTGGATAGTTCCCATTATTTGTTGACTGGGCAGTTATTGCTGACAGACTTATAAACCCAGCACCCAGAACTATCCTCCCGCCTATTAGGGCAGTTTGATTTAAAGTCAAGTTACTGCAGTTATAAAACACTTACTAGCCAACTAAGCAAACTGAGTTACCATGAAGGCCATCTGATTCATCATGTGTGCAGGCCACATAGCTATAAACACAAGTACCCCACTACACTCAATGCATTAAGAGATTAACAGGGTTAGCCGCTGACACAGATCAGGGGTGGAGACGAGTACGAGAGGAAAGAATTGCAGCAGGTTTCCTCAAATAATGCTGTTCTTGTATAGTCGGAGTTGAGCACAGGGCTAAATGCAAAGAGGATGTTATGGCAGGAGCCTTCCACCCTGCTCTAGCCCTCTCTGCTGGGCTAGTTATGCTTATCTTGGAGAGAAATAGAGAAAGAGAGCCATCTAGGGAAAAGGACAGAGAGAACAGGAGGGAGGGGGAGGGAGGGTAGAGATCCTGCGCCTGCTCATAGTGAGCACAGCAAGTGCAGCTTTCATCCGCAGCGGAGGCTGAGGCAGAGGCAGAGAGAGTTAAAGTGAGCGAACAGAAGCTTGAAGCGACAGTGTGCGAGCCTGATTTAAAGCCGACCGGGGCTTGAAAGAAAGGAGCAACAACTAGCCATGTTGGCTTTTATTTGCAATCACTAGCCCTCGTGCTTCTGCTGCATGCTGCAGCTTGCTTTGCGACTGTTGCGGTGCAGGTCACCTCCTTCTCTTTTGGGAAAAATGAGGAACCCCAGGGAGGTGTGAATTTCTGGCACAAGTGCTCAGCACTGCGGCATCTTGATCCGAGCGAAGGAATGTAGCAGAGAGGTTGGAGAAAGCCGAGAGGATCATCCATCCAGACTTCGGTTCCCGACCATCCGTCAGCCTGTGCGTGTCTCTCTTCCCTTCTTCTCCCTGTGCATCTCTCCTGCTCTGTGTATGGGAGGTGAGGCACTGGCAGGCTGTCAGTCAACATGCGGCGGTGTGAACGGGCAGCCCAGTGCCCACAACACGCTATGGATATCAGACACTCCTCGCTGTACTAATGAAAGGCTTCAAGCTCGCCTGGTAAGAAAAGACAAGGAGATGTGGCACTCCGAATGTGTGTGTTTGAAATGTTACCGTTATTTCCTCCCCCAAATAGCCGTGAGCCTGTCATGAATGCAAAACGCAACCCAGTCCAGCATCTAGATGTCTGGGCTATTTTCTGGTATTTTGTCCTCTGTGGCTTTAATGACGTGTGTCATCCTAAGATGACATTCTCTTAATGAGGCTTGATGGATGTTTATTTAGCTGTGCTTATTAAATCGAGCACATATCCGTCTGTCTAACACCTGTGTATTTCTACACGCTTATGTAAATCGCTAGAAACTGGCATGTAATGAGGGCTAGATCAGGACCAGTAAGCTGTGACCAGAGCGTGTGCATCCGGTGGGGCCAGTGTGGTGTAGCGTGCTTTTCCCGCTGTGACTATAGCGACCCTGCTCTGCTCCCCTCTGGCTGGCTCAGTGTGAAAGGAGCAGCTGAGGAGAGACACTCACGTGGCTGCCTGGAAAAGAGCATGCACATGCTCCCTCGGTCTCTCCGCGGCTTTCGCTCTCGCCTTCCCCCCTGCCTGTTTTCCTGCTCCTTCCTTATCACACATAGACACACAGATTCAGCACCAGCAAGTGATTCTACTCTCACTTTCTTTTCTAGCCTGTCTTGCTGCACTGTGCGCTCCCCGTGCACTCTTCTATCGTCCATCTTTTTATCCTCTCCTCCCCGTGTGTTTGTTTATGCTCCTCCTCCTCCTCTTGCTTGATATTTTTAGAGACGAATTACGGCACACTGCAGGAAGAAAAAAAACTGGAGGGGGAGCAGTTTCGGCAACGTGCGTCCCACTTCCTTCCTTCCTTCCTTCCTTCCTTCCTTCCTTCTCACTTTCATGAGGACTTCTCCTCTTTCCTGCAGGACGTCTTCTTCTTTTTTCCTAATGTCTCTCTTTTATTATCTCTATGTTTTCTTGCGTCTCTTCTCTTTTTCATCTCTTTTCTGCTCTCCTTTTTGTCTATGCATTTCAGACATATCACATAAACCCCCGGGTATTTCGAGATGCAGACAGCAGCTTTGAATTTTTCCTCTCAGGCCTTCATAAAACAAATCATATTGAGTGCATATATGTTCGTGTCAGCCAATGTGTCCTCCTGTTTGCATCCACACAGGACCCTTAGAGGACCCTGTTTGGCTGGCTAGCATGCATGTCCTGCTCTTATGGGGCAGAAATGCATGCACATGCTATTGATGTCTTTATGATCTGTTGCCTGTTTCACATTTATCACTGAGATGATTGAGCACTAAACTCACTACTGTCAGTATTTATGACACTATTCTCCATCCTTCGAGGAGCAATCTGCTTTGTAGGCAAAACAGTGCAACCTGCAGGTCATTCCATACCTCTATCACTTCATTTTGTTATTAAGGTTATAAATCAGGAGCTGACATTGGACATGCAGTTCTTATTAATCTCAGTGGGATGAGGACATATCTGCGTTCATCAATGCATTAAAGAAATCCAGTGTGGGGTTTGTTGATTACTTACTACCCAGAAGACATGGAATAGGGAAGAAGAAGAGAGACAGGATATGTGCGCACATGTTTGTGTGTGTGAGAAAGGGAAGGGGGAAGGAGGGAGATTGCTCAGGATTTGACGGTGTCCGCAGTGTATGGATGTTTGCTCTTGGTATGACATTTGGCCTGACTTAAATCTGCTCACAAACACACACACACACACACATTTACTCGCACGCAGATGTGCACATACAGCCAACAGCAGCTGTAGCAACAAGGCACTGACAGCAGGCTAGAGCTGGAGCTTACTCACTGCACGTGGCACGAGCCAGTTGTTGCTGCAGGATAGGTGGACAGACTGTGAGTGTGCAGACTCGCATACAGAAACGTGTGTTTTGCTTCGCCCCAAACATGTCTAGTTAGTTGTTTAGCTTCTCTGTCTATAATGACATTACTGATCGTAGATGGCGAATGCATGCCCTTCCCCTGCTTCGCGTCATACTAAGGCAGCAAGTGGCATTGAGGAGTCGTTCCATCCACGATTTGTATTCCCCTCTGCGGCTGTGGAGCAGAGCTCTGTCACTACCTCAGCTATCTACATGTATGTGCTGTGTCCATATACACTGCTGTCATACAGAGTCAAAACAGCAGGGATATTTAGATACTCGCACCTAGCAAAGAATTTGCATAGCTGCTTTAGATCCTCATGTGCATATATAGAATCCAAAGCTTCGGGCAGTTAATATCCAGTGCTGAGCTCTCTGGGCTATTTTAGGCTGACTTGAAAATTGTAGCTCCCAGGCCTCTGTACAGAGAATGTTTAATTTAGCACAGTATATGCATGGTGTTAGAGAGAGAGAAGGAAAAGACTGTGCCTCTGTGTGAACTGCTGATTGTCCAGCTGGTCCTCGAGAGCCATTAGAGGTGTCAGATGTGATCAACCCCCTGCATTCAAAGCAAAAGCATGAAATGTCAAGAGTCAAGATTTTGTAAGGAATAGGTGCAGCATCTTGGACCCAGCTGCAGAGTCAGAAATAGACCACTGCACCAGCAGGCAAGGCCACAGTGGACTCCCAGGTTTACTACAGGGGGCTCCGCAGTGTAGAGAAACTGCAGAAGGCTTTCCCGTCCAGCCTCAACTGATTATCTCCCTTTCTCTCTTTTGTCCCCCCATCCCCCTGTTTACTTATTTTATTAGTGCATCCTTGCCACAAGCCATTTGTCATCACCGATTATACTCTGTACTGTTCCCCAGGCTGCATCCGATGCAGCAAGCTTTTTTTGTGTCTGCAGTATGAGCGGATATGATTGATGAAGCCAGAATTATTGATTCACAAAGTCAATGAAAAACACAGAGATGGTTACATAACAGCACTTAGGGATATAGGAATAATGCATACATTAGCGGTTCAGCTTACCTAAGTAGGAAGACTAGGAAGTTTGGTTATATGTGAATAAATAAGGAATAACATTTTAAAAGACTTTTTTATATATATTTCTATATATTTTTATATATATTTCTGCGATCTTAAAGGCCCCACAGTCAGTAGACTATGAATATTTCAGGAACCAGAAAACTGGTTCATATACACATATATAACATATACTTTGCTCTTTCGCCAGCCTAAAAATAGTACCTTTACAAATTAAAAGGAGCTTGCAAAGATATGCAAGCTCAGGGGGTCCTTTTGTCCCTCTGTGGGGTGATACTCCCACTAGGTTTATATCTGGGACTCCCCACCATTTGACCTTAGAACTGAAGAAGCTTCTCGGATGAGAGGTGAAACGTCTTCAAGTAACTTAAAGAAGTCCAGACGCTTTTCTTTGCAAGCTCCTTTGACTACGATGACCTGGATGACTGAGAACCTTCACAGACATACCTTTACATATGCTTCTCTCACAAAGCCCCTCTAAACAAAGAGACTATATATTTTATTAGACTGGGTCATGAAAGTCTTCAGGGCACAAACAGTGGTAGCTATAGATGCATAATCCGCAGTAATGTGGAGATGATGCATATTTATGTCTCTGACATGGGCAGAACTTTGTAACCATGAAGGACTTGAAAGGTTTGGCATATATTAGAGAGATTAAATATCCAGATTGACCAGTGAAGTAAAGTTAACATTGATACAATGGAGATGCTGTATTTTACAGCATTACCTCAGTCAGGTGGAGTAGTTATTAATGTATGCGTCCATATGCACAAGGTTAAATTCATGCAGGTTTTAGGGAACTAGTGTAAAAAAGGTTTTGTTTAATACTAACTGTCAGTAAATAAGAACTTGTGGTTCACTTATAGCCCAGAAAATGATGAAAATGTACACATAGAAGACGTTTGTCTAACAAATCAAGTTCTAACAGTATGAATTAACCTTTTATTTTTTTCAATGTAAAGATCACATTCGAGATCATATGATTACTGGGTGTTGGAAACTGTTGCTTGAAGAACTGGTATTCATTGATTATCATCTTTGTTTCTGTAAAACGAATCAATTGCTGGTATCGGCTTAACTTTAGGATAGAAGTGCAGCATAACAGCATGAGAACACCAGGGTGTTCCTGTGTTTCTCATCAAAATATTTAATTACATATTTCAAACATTAGTAGTAACACTACTTACTTATTTGACTTTCAAACTTTAAAAATACTTCACTTTTTTTCCCTCGTCCTACCTCCTGCCCAGAGCTTTGTCACCCAGCCTGCTTCCGCCTGTGTATCCCTTGCAGATGGCAGCGGCTGTGCCACGTCCCACTGGGACAAAGTGTCCTACAGGGGCCTAATCCGGTTGCCACTTTCCCGTCCCTTCCTGTCCCTCTCTGACACCTTGAGTTCTCAAATTACCTCATCAAGCTGTGGTTTGGAATTTAATTCGGCATGTTTAATTATATCAGCGTTTAAAACAGCTTCTTGTACCCAGAGGTGACAGCTTCAATAAGAACCCAAAAATTGTTACAGGCCTCCCTATGTTAGGTTGTCTCACAGAGAGGATAATTAAGCATTTTAATTAAGCCTGGGACTAAAGTCATGCTTGTGGGAATAGATTTAAATAGTTTTAGGAAAGGTAACCTATATAATGCCCCGCATTTTGTTTTGTTTTTTACTGTGGGGACACACTGTGCATTGATGCAGAAAGTGTTATGTCAGTCTTTCAGTCTCCTTTATTTGGTTAAAAAAAAAAAAACCAAAACAAATGGAAACACCGATCATCAGCTTGAACTCTTGGGATTTTTTTGATTGCTAATAGCATGTTTAAATACTGCATCATCAGAACACCCCCCCCGCCCCCCCCCCCTTCTGACTCACAAACACACCACCCTCCAGCTCTCTACTTCTCCCTCGACTTGGGAACATTTCAAGTAGCGGTGCACATGAATGGCTTGACAGGCTGCCATGGTAGCTGCACGGCCGACACAGTCAGGCTGACAGACATTTCCGACCCAGCGAGGCATCGTCACATTGGTGTCGTCATGACAACTCTGTAAACAGCACGCCTTCCTCTCAAAAGTCATAGGAGCCTCTAACGTTTGTGGTGTCTTTTGCGTACATCATCAGCAAAATTAACTGTATGAAATCAAATGAATAGTTTTTTAAACCTCTCAATCATCATTACGTAGCTGCAAAGGAGCAGCTACGTAAACACGGCTGTTCATTTCATACCATGTCTGTGAGTGTGTGGTCAATTTGACCATCTGTGTATCCCCCGGGTTCAACAACAATGAGAACAGAGGTTCTCTAAGTAGGTCACTTGTTGGTGTGAGTCTGGGCGGGCTTATCATGGCACACAGTAGTCCAGCTCAGTGGACCAGCTCCCTTTGTTCCACAGCACAGCTCCGCTGAGCGCTCCCACAGAGGCAGCCAGCAATGCTGCAGCCCCAGGGTCAAGTCTTTCCAGCAGCACAGCTAAAGGTTCAGTTTGCTTCTTTTTACAGACACAGAGGTGATTACTGACTGCGATAGCCTGCATGTGTAAATGTAAATGTGAATTCATTACCTTAAAATGACTTTTCCTGGCATGTACATGTGACAGGTTTCCGCTGTTGCAAGCTTATTATAGTCTCACAACAATGTGCAGTTAGAAGTAGATCATAGTAATAATTAATAAAGTAGTAAATATAAACAAACATTTTAGGTTTCACATGGAACAGGTTCACCCATAATAATTAGAAACCAGTTGTACCTCATTAGGGGTTTCATTCCAGTCCTATAGCCAAAACCTTGCATCTATTTGACTTACATGAAGGTGTAAATATGTCTAATTCGATAAGTTATAGATAACAACAGAATTTTAATGGCTCACAAAGCTGGCATGTGAATGATTGTGTGATTTTATGTTCAGATTTTTTTCCATTTTCAGTTTATTTAAAATAATGTAATCCAGGTAATTATTGTCCGCACTGTTGCCTCACACCAAGAAGGTCCTGAATTCGATTCCGACACCTGGCTGCGTGGCCGGCTTCCTCCCACAGTTAGTGGGGTTAGGTTAATTGGTACATTTTGGTTCGCTAATCCCAAACCCACCAACATAAATACAGTTATACTGTATGCACGTTTAAAAAAACTAGAAACTGGAAAAGAAAGTCCAGTATTGATAGTATTTAATGCTAAGCAGAGGTAGGAAGCACCAACATTAGTTTAACATTGCTATAAAAACTAAATGCAACAAAAAATAACAGAAACGGGCTTTAAAACTTCGAGCAGGTCGTGACGTCTATGAAACCTGTGACTAGTTTGGGAGCTGAGATCCTGGAAGCATCAGACTTGGGTGAAGGGAGAGGACTGAGCCCTTCTACACATGAACACATGAAATAAATAGGAATGCTGCGGCACCCTGTAGCAAAATGGCCATATGAAAATGGAACTAGTGTGACTATGAGTCATCACTGTGAACAGTTTAATGGGATTTAGGGATGGTTTATTTTGTTATTTACACATCCACTTCTCCTACTGTGCCATGTGAAATCCATAAGAAGCCAATTTGTTTTTGTAATCTTGTGTTTTCATTTTTTTTACCTTTATGACTCAAACGCCCATGTATAAAATACCAAATTTGTAAAACTATGCACCTTTATATTCCGTAATTAGAGCTTGAGCATGCATTAATAAAACATCATTAAAGTATAATGTAACTGTCTGTAAAAATAATGTGTTTTCACTGCTTCGGGGGAAAGTACTGTAGGCTCATGTGAAGTTTAAATCAGCGATGCCTTTTATATTCAGGGGCATGTTTGATTATTGCTGCACTCTTTGCTTTAAAATGCAAAACAATCAGAGGTGAGATCAAGTTCAGGAAGCACTCTCCACTGCAGCAGGAATGACTAATGACAGGCGTCGCACACGTGTGTTACAATGCAAAGTGAACTGCTTGTATATCTGCATTAAAATGGATAGCAATGATACAGCTTCTTATTTTAATCTTTATTTATTCATGTGACCATGAGACAAAGTGGAAACACAGAATGCTTTAGGAGCTATGGAGTGACAGTTCCACAGATGAATCGCAGGTTAATCCTAAATATTTGTTGGACACATACAGGGAGCATCAGCAGCTATGATTCTTTTGAAATATATGAATTTGGGTTACTTCTAGTATTAGAAAAAAAACACTGTGGCTTTGTGCATGTGTGTGGGTGTGAAACATGAAATGTGTTTACCACTGAGAAATGGGTGGCTCATTATGCGATTTCAAAGGAGCTTCCAGTGTAAAATGACCTGAATGCCGGTGATGTCAGCCCCTCCGATTCATGAAACACATGAATAATTGAGGAAGAAGCAGGCTCAGTGCACCGGCGCTGGGCAGAGATGGAATGCAAAGTGAAAGCCATCTCTTTCCTCATTAGCTCCGTCTCTGTCTCTCACCCGCTCTCGCTCTAGCCTGGCTCGCACATTCTCTTTCAGTCTCTTCTATCTATTGTCAGCCTGCAGCCCTGAAATCCTGTGACCCAGCAGCAGCGATCGCGAGAGGAAGAGCCTCGCTTGGATACTAGGAGAGGCAATAAGCAGACAGATGATCCAATGGCTGAGAGAGCAGAGAAAGAAAAAGGGGGAACGGAAAAGTGCAGGTTGCTAAGAGAGAACGGGAGCTTATCAGCCCGTATCTGACAAAGGAGAGGCGAGCGCATGATAGAAAGAGAAGAACGAGGTCTGATATCCTGGCTTCGGTGGCTTCTCTCCATCTGTTGGGAACAAAATATGTTCCCTTTAGCTCGCTCTGCTGCGTCTGCTTCCTCCTTCTTTACCTCTCATCCTCCTGGCATGCTCCGGAACTCGTCCACCCTCCTCCCCTTTATCCCTCATCCCTCTTTCCTCTCCCCCCCACCCTTCATCCACCTCCTCTCTCCTTCTTCCTGTTCCTCATCTAAGGCTCCCGCTGCGTGAATGAAGCTGATTGAAAGGGGCTGAGCGCTGCGGAGTGGCTCCCTACATGGCTACAAGCAGGTTAGTTCTGGGAACAACTGCCTGCATACCTGCCTGCATTCAGACAGACTGACACGGAGCCGGCATAATGATGAGTTTCCCTGCTTGGATCAACACGTTCTATTTAGAAGGAAAATCCTAGGAGGATGAGAGCTGCACCTCAGACCACCAATGCGTCTTCTTTGGCAGGTGGTGTTAAGGGCAACGTAAGCTGGTTATTAGGAGATCAGAGCTGGCTGGGGAAGATCAGTGGCTGTAAGCCTGCTGAAGGAAATCACCCAGCCTCCTCCTTCCATTTTTTTTCTCTGTCTCTCTCACTCTCACCATGTTTTTCTCCAGCTACCTTTTCTTTTGCACGGAGAGAGAAAAGAAGTGTTGTGTGCAGTTTGTGGGATGATCCACTGGGTGAACAGCTCATCACTGGGAGCTGCCTACGAGGACATGGTGGTGTTTGAGTGTGTGACGGTGGCCAGCGAGGGCTGTCGCTGCCTTGAGGGCTGCTGTGAGGAGGTGCTGAGGGGCCGTGTCTTTCATCAGGGGTATGGTGGATTCTGTGATGCATGCGTTAGTGCCACTGTGCATATGCAGGGGAAAAAAGGGATGGGTGGGGTAGAATGGTTTTGGTTATGTAATCTGTGCAGTTCACAGGCACATTTAAATAAGTGGTTTATTCTGTATTATTTTGTAGATTGTGTGTGCGATGTCACTATTTTTATCAGTTCGGCAAGACAAAGCGAACTGTGACGTGCCTGGTGTGATTAGTGGGCATACATACTGTGCGTCCACGCGCATGCCCATGTTTACTTCTGCTCCTGTGTGCTCAATGCGCGCATTCCTGGGAGCGCATGTGCAGTGGTTGCTAGCGAGCGTGGTGCTCCTCATGGTCCTTTGGGAGCAAGCAGAGCTGAAGGACCAATGCCAGATGGGTATTTTCCAGGGTCAGCAAAACTGTGAAAACAAGTGGGGCCCATGGAAAGGCCCGGAACTCTGCTCTATTGTGAAGTTGAGCGTTTGGACAGCTTGAGCCGGTTGGATTTAGGGCTTTAGAGCTTATTTAAAGAAAAGACTATAACAAAGTGGTGCAAACAGCGAGCTTGTTTCTCTTTCTTTTCTTTTCTTTTTTCTTTCACTATGAGCGCAAGAACTTGACCTATTGTGAATGGCTGGCACGTCAAGATCCTGTGTGATTAACACCTTGAAGTCAGTTCTCTGGGGGGGGGGGTTATGTAACTAGGCAAAACTTAATGCCAAAACTGGACAACAAAAATCTTGTTACTCATCTCGTTGTATCATCAAGTCTTAGCTCGACTCAGTCCAAGCTACTGCTCAGAACCAACAAAAGCACAGGAATAAGTCATCCTAGTCTCCATTTACTTCATGTACATTGCATTGAAACATTGCATTGACAACTGCAACTGCAGATAAGACATCTTCAGATTTCTTATCTGCTTAATGAAATAAAGAAATAGCCCCATAGGTGTCCACAAAATAGGTTTTGAGTTTTTCACTTGCATTTAAAAGAGTCTGAGCATTAAAAAAGTTTGCAATTATTCAACAATTAATGTAACAGTTTATCAGGTCTCTTGAATTAAAGCCAAGCCTCTGCACTTCCCTTGGATCTCAGTTCATTTCAACTCCATTTGCTGGGATACAGAGGCAAAATCCAAACATTTCCGGAGCCAAGTTGTGTTTGTACCTTCAAGTTTTCTCAGATGCAATGTAAATAATCAATGTTTAAATGACAGCTGTTTGTTTGAAGACACAAACACTTGCTTAATCATGAAATGTACAATGACGGTGCCCAGATGGGTTGTGAGGTATTGTCTGTCACGTGCGGTATTGTCTGTCACATCACCGTCCTGCTGTATTTTCGGCTCAGACGGCTTCTCTGACTGCAGAGCTTGAGTATATTTAGCCACACACATTGAATATTTAAGCCATCCTGTCCACTGTTGCTATAGCGATCTTCATTCAAAGTAGAGCTGTGTTTGAGCTTTGTAGTAGGCAATGCTCCAAGTGATATGTTTTTGGGTTTTTCTTTTAAACTGATAAATTTCTTGAAGTTCTCTGTGTGTGTATACTGTATATATGTCACTGAATATAAGTGTACACAGCAGCCTTCAGGCCACTTTATCATTGCCACCCTATGACGCAGTAGGGACTCTTTCCCTATTTTAGCTCCAATACAACCAATAGTGCATATAGGTTTGCAGTGTTTGTCATGTCTGTTACATACAGCATTTTCATATGACGTGATAACTGTAAGAGCCTTGTCTATTAATCTACTGCCGAACTCTGTGTTTGACATTAATCACACCACATACTAGCGTCCAGAGATAATGCTGTGACAGGTCCTCGCTTTGTGTCTCAGTGTTGTGTTTCATGAGGGAGTTAAGAACAAAGCAGTTGCGACTGATGCTTTTGTCCACTCTTCTCCAGGCTAGCAAAGGCTGCATGTTCACTCTGTCCACACTTAGCCCGGTGGTTCAAAGAGCAAACTCTTGTGTGAATGACCGATTGGGTTCAGTCATTCATACGCTGATGACGGATTCAGTGTTTCCATTGTTTACTGCCGTGTATGTGGAAGGGAGAGGTGATCCGTGCATTCCTATTACTGAAAACAACAAGTGGGGGTCGCTGTACATGTTTTGCATGCGGGGACATTATAAGAGATGAGCCGTGTCTTTTTTTGTTATCTCTTCTATTTGCTAGTTTGTTACCCAACCGCATCTCTCAAACTTAACATGGATTCACATGAATTATGCTCTTCAGGTAACCCTTATAGAAGCCATTATCTTTATGTATTGTCTATTTTTGTTTGGTGATGCTACCAAGCTACATTGTAGCTACATTGTAGTATCCAAGCATTTTGACTTTTAGTATAATTAACCTTCATAGGACCAGATGGGAACTCCATCCAGTCTTGCAGCTCTAGTCCAGACCTGCTAGTGTGAGAGTGAGAGTGACCAGCCTAGGATGTGACATGCAAAATAACACGACAGGCACATTTATGAGCCCAGCACATGCCCATGCTATAGTATTGTTGGCCTATTTGTGCTATTTCTTGTTTAATTAAGGCAACAGGATGCTTGCATAAGATGTCGCAGGCACATAAATGCTAAAAACGGGTCATTTTTACATATTGCTAGGTGGTTGCCAGGCAACCTGATGCGGTAATACAAATTATTCACAGTGGGTAGCTCCCTATGTTGGATTTGGCAGATTTTTAAATGAAGCCATCAAGTGATCATCAAGCCCTTAGAGATAGGGTGAGAAGTTTGGCCATCCGGGAGGGGCTCAGAGTAGAGCCGCTGCTGCTCCACATCGAAAGGAGCCAGCTGAGGTGGTTTGGGCATCTGGTAAGGATGCCCCCTGGGCGCCTCCTGGGTGGGGTGTTCCAGGCATGTCCCACCGGGAGGAGGCCCCGGGGCAGACCCAGGACACGCTGGAGAGATTATATCTCTCGGCTGGCCTGGGAACGCCTTGGTGTTCCCCCGGATAAGCTGGAGGAGCTGGCTGGGGAGAGGGAGGTCTGGGCCTCTTTGCTTAGGCTGCTGCCCCCGCGACCCGGCCCCGGATAAAGCGGATGAAGATGGATGGATGGATGGCCATCAAGTGTCTGATGGTGTATAAATTAAGTTTTGTGGACATAAATAAAATGTCATTATAATGAAATAAAAGGATGCAGGTGCATCAATACTGAAAGCAGCTCATATAAGTTGCCCATTGCTAGGTGGTTCCTAGGCAACATGGTGATATCATAATATCTGATATGGAAAAGAACTTAAAGGAGCCTAAGATGCAAACGTGCGCCTAGTTTTATCGCTCAGCTCCTGGCGATGTAGGTGTTGGAGTTGGCGGACAAAGAAACAAACAAATGTGCAGACTGAGATTTTATGTCTTACAGTAAAATGCTCTGTTTGGATGCAAAGTCACGAAAACAGTATGTTTTATCTGTATTATTTGCACAAAAATGTGTTTGTGTCTGCAGTTATGAGATCATTGAGAACACAGACACATGACTGAGTGTGGACTTTTGGTGCAGGTTTGGTTTGTCATGAGATTCCAGTTCTGTAGCTATTGTATTTTGATATATATTGTTAATACATCTATTTGATGTACCTGTGCTCTTCTAAGGTTTGGTATAGTGCGCTACTTGCACCTTTTCTGGTTGATATTTGTGAAACTGGTGACAGCTGTTCTGATTATAAGTCACCTGTCCCAGTCAAGGGGCACATGGTGCACAGAATTGTATTTTTGTGCATCACTTGGTCTTACACACGTGGTTTCAGTCATGATTTATTTATGCTTTCACATGAATTGTTGAGAAAATACTAGAATAGGGTGAACTGGTTGGGAATTCACCATGTGTCACAGCCTATTACAATAAAACGTATGATGGTAATCTGTCTTAAATTTGTCATGGATCAAATACAATACATTAGTGAAGAACTAGTATATAAAAGGGTCTTGTATTTAATTATATCTATATTTTTGTTCTGGAATTCAAACACACTGAAGAAGACCCAGCACATAGTACAGTTTTAAGGGCCAAATTTAAGTAACAGGGTTTGCGTCCAACCCAGTAATAAAAAATAGAAATCTGCCCATCATGTCTTCCCAAAAGTCCCCAAAACACAAATATTCTATCTGACCAAACATAAAAGACGTTCATTGAACACCTTTGTGCTTCATGTTGGTTTACACGTCCACCAGCAGCACGGAACACAACAGCCGCCCCCACCACTTACGGGCATGTGCCAAATTTGTGCCATTCTCCATCCTCCTATCATCATGTGCAGTTGCCCACAGGGTTTCCCACAGTGTTTTGTAGCCCAGACAAGAATCTGCTTACATCATAAAAAATGTATAACCTTACAAAACCACCCATTCACCTTTAAAGAAAAGCAGCACAGGTGTCGTTCTGAATAACCAATGTCATAATTTCATTGTCCGTTGTGATTTTAATCTAGTATGTCATCCTTTATTTGGAAACTCAGCAGGTTATGGGTTGGGTGTTGCCTGTGCTAAAATCAAAGTATTTGCTTGATTGTCCCCCAACTTCCAGGTATGTCGTATATGCGCTTAACTACAAATCTTCTGGCTGAGACAGAGATTGTACTGCACAGTGCATATCAGATCAGCAAGCTGCAAACTTTAATAGCATGCATCTTGGCGTGTACAACGCCAGAAGTTAATATGAAAAGCCAAAAAGCACAAGAGGGAGCGTGAGAGGCAATAAAAATACTCATTAGAAAGCTAAACTGTAGCTCTGCACTAAAATCTCATGTGGTGGTCCTTTACCGTTGGCAGAAATTAATGTGTACTTAAAATTCTAAATGTTTAACAATTAATGTCTTTTAAGGACAGCTTTCCCTTAATGTATTCTTAATGGCGTCACTAAGGAATACACAATGTACACTATACTTAAAATGATCATCGACTTAAAGAACTGAACTTTAGGTAATCATATGTATTGATGTCAGAGGCGTGCATTATTTATCTTGGTGAGTCAACAGATGTGAAGGCTCTGTGATGTCCTTGTCTTTTAAAATCAAGCAGCTATTGGTACAGCAGCATCTGACAGTCAGACAGCAGCTGTCATCACCGCTCTCTATGATTCAAGGCTCCAAGCTGCAGTGAAGTCCCAAATGTAACGGTAGATCAGTAATTCATGACCACTAACAGCAGCCATCGACTGACGTAATGGCTTGCATAACGCCATGTCAAGTAACCAGGCCTGGCAGGCACACTGTCACACAGATCACTTACAGGGCCTTTTGTTAGCTTCTGTCATTAGGAGAAGAAGGCTCCTTACTCAGCCAGAGATGTTTGAGATAGTCTAGTTCTGGATCACAGAGCCTAGCAGATAGGAACCTTGCGCACAGTTAAGGTCTGGGACTGCATGCAAAACAGAAATAGTGAAATATCACAGTGAGGATCGTTCAAATTTGATATTTTTTCTAAAGATTTCTTAATAACTGTGTGGATGTAGCTTACGCCATTTCCTTTCGTCATTGCTGCTTTTGTTGTTGTTGTTGTTTTTGAGTTCCCGTATTAGCTTGGCCATTATTAGCCAGGTTAGCACATGGTGCTTCAAGCCTATTAAGCCTCAAGTGATGTAAGGCTGAGCAAACAGTGTACGTGCTGTGCTGCTGTCCACACTGACCTGTAGGTCAGCGCTGTCATGCAGAGCAGTTTGTCTTAATATTTGTTGTGAGGTTAAATCACATTGGAATGAATTCTCTTCTTTTTCTCTCTTTTTTTTTTTTTTGTTTGTTTGTTTGTTTGTTTTAGCACTGCCAGTAACTCAAACAAGAGCACGCCCGCCTGCTCACCAGTCCTGCGTAAACGCTCGCGCTCTCCCACACCACAGAGCCAGGAGGGTGAGAACATGGTGGAGAAGGGTTCAGACCACTCCTCTGACAAGTCCCCCTCCACGCCTGAGCAGGTTGTCCAGAGAACGTACTCCGTGCAGTCAGCGCGAAGCGGGGGAAAGAACTCAAAGGTGAGTACACGGGAGAGTCGCCTTTTTATCTTCTCGATGCATCATCTGGAATCTGATCAGATGGAAATACAATACGGACTGAAACACGGTGCACTTTCACTGGCATATTTTTTTTTTAAAAACGGATAAAACAGAGGATCCAGCGCTCAGCGTCTCTCAGCCCTTTTTGAGCTGTGTGTCCTTTCCACCCAAAACACTCAGAACTGCAGAAAGAGAGGCCCCCGTACACCTCGACAACACTTTGCGTCACACAGAGCTGCTTCACAGTGGGACACCAGGTGTCAATATCACAGACAAAGATAAAGGTGAGACGGGCAGGATAAGGCCTAAGTGGAACACTTAGTAATAATCCTCAGTAATAAATTATTCATTGAGAATTAATTAAACTGTAGTAAAAAAAATATTTCAGTGTGAAGGAATTATCATTGATTATGTTTGATAATTATTAATAACATTTAACTAGTTAACTAGTTTGTACACTAACTGATTTGACTGGGCATCAATCATTATCAGGGACGCCTTTTAACTGAATACTGAACATTTAAAGCTGCTTATTTTAACCAATTATTAAACATTATTAATTATAATGTAATATAACATCAAAAACTGTTCAAAATAAGTAAGCTGTTTATTAGCTATCTATTCACCATTTAACAATGATCTTTAGTATAAAGTGTTACCTGCTTTGAGAATATGTTGTCTTTAACCTCAAACCTAAGCATACACATTATTACAGTTGAGTGTAATCTTTACGTTGTTGTTTCCACTTTGGCTCAAATACAGTAAGATGGTGGAGACGAATTTTCAGGACTCTGGAGAAGATTTGGTTTTATAACGTGAGCGCTTACACTCAGCAAGAACATAATCGTGTAGAAAACAGACATAAATCAATAGGAGGGCACCGAAATGAGGTTAGCAACTACCTGCCATGCTTTGGATTTCCTCTGTGATTATAGTCCTGCTATGTTGCATTACATTTTTTCATCTTCTAAATTAGTCCTCCTGACTCTCTGACACTCGTGATGATATTTTAACTCTTGTGATCCAGCTGTGTAACTGTGGCTGCACTAACACGTCAGTGTCGGCCCGGCTTTAGTTATTTTCTAGTGTAGTGATGCACGTGTTCGGCTCGATTATTGACTTGGTAGGTGACTGATGATCTGTAACTATCACTCCACCCCTCCAAAACCAATCTGAACAGATAACACTATTCTCTCTATTCCTCCTGAACACACATTTTTTCACTAATTTTACAATAAAAGATTAAAGAAGCCAATCAGTAAAAGTTTTATATTGTACCTGTTTTAGCTTGCTAAACAACAAAATTAATCCAGGAAATGACTTACATTGACAAATGTAAAATGTAAACAATGGTTTCAAATCAGAGATTAGGATTTCTTGCGCTGAGCATGTTTTCTGTGTAGCTTTCAAGTGTTGGAGCTTTTTCTCTTTTGGATCTATCTGAGTTCTCATCAGCATTTCTCATCACAAGCGAATTTAAATCTTTGAAAGTCAGGTATTCTCACAGAAGATACAAGCCATCACACTCCATTTCCTTTTTTGGCTTTGCCTCATCCATCTCCGCTGATCTCCGTTGGGTTTTTGAGATCGTTTTCATTTCTCCACATCACACTGTGCACGCCGTCTCTCTCCTCGCTGCTGCTGCTGCTGCTACTGCTACATGCCATAATGATAATACATACCATCTGATAAAGACTGTTCAGCTCTTCTGTTGGTACTGTCAGCTGTTTCTTCTTGCAGTTTGTTTCGTTTTTGGGGTTTCATTTTTCTATCTGATTTTTTTGTTCTTTGTTCTTCTCCTGATTGCATGCTAGTCTCACAAGCGTCTTTCCAAAGTAAGCATTACTCTTTTTTTCTGTTCTTCTAATATTTCCGTGCCCACTTCCCCTCTGCAACACCTCCTGTCTTGTGAGCTGCGCTGTGAAAAAAAACCCCAAAAAACAACATTCCTGTTTTTCGAATGCTTCCCCCTGAAACCCGGCTTGCCCCCTTGTGCACACTGCAGCCGTTGCGATCCCCATCTGCACCCTTCATCACAGCAGATGGACGTTTTTTGCAATACCAATAACCCTACGCAACCTCACTCACTTCCTTTCCTTTTCCTCTTTCCTTCCTTTCCCTTTCTGGTGGTTTTATATGACATGAATTTCTACAGAAATGTCACATCAGGATTATTTGTTGTTTTTTTCCTATTCAGATGTAGAGAAATTCACTAAATACATAAATAAATATTGCAAATAATTGTCCAAATTCCTTCCTCACCTCCTCTTCCTGTTCCCTGCTTGGGCCTTTGTCCTGTAACTCTCTTTACAAACTTATCTCGCTATCACACTGCGGTAATGAGTGCTTTACATCTGTTATGCTGTAACAGTAATATACTGTAATTCCCTTGCTGTAGAAGGATGAACTCTTTAAAATACTGCCAGCATCCTAGTCCAGAGCAGCAGGACCGGATCTTTATTTAAGCAGCCTCTCTGTCATCACATGAAAGAAATTCATCTTATCTTTTTTTTATATTTAATTTAAAAAAATTTCTTGCACCACATGCCCCACAATTCTCCAGACTGCAGTCACGTTTTGGTGCATCAGCTATCCTGTAGCCCCATCATCTAATTTGCTACTTGTCGCAGTGTTTTTCATGTCAGTCATTCAATTTATGGCTCGGCTATACAGTGACTCAGGCTATAGGGTGCAATTTTTACCATAAATGAATAGAAAGACGCAAAAATGGGAGAGTGAGTCAGTAAATTGGAGGTCGGTGTGAAGAGAGCCCTCCTGATGCTCTGTTTGCTGCTGCGCAGTCACACAATCAGTTTAGTGCACACACATAGATCCTAATTGATCATATGACTCTCCTTTTATGTGCCGCAGTTTGAACCCTCTCCACCCCCACCCTAACTCTTTTGCAATATCTCCCATATATATAGATATATAAATAATATATGTATATGTATACATATATAAAGCCTCTGTGGCCTGCAGTGGTCACATGACCTCAGCAATGGCATTAGGTCCAAGCAACGTGAGCTCGATCGCCCCAACCCTAATGATGCACAAATCAAAGATGCATTTGGTAGAAGAAACGTATGCACCGTGCCTCTATGCAAAACGGCATAAACGGCAGTCCTGATGTAATAATAATCAATCAGGCATCTAATGTAACATATCCAGCTAGATGGAGAGGCTAACCTAACCACTCAGTCAGCCCTGTGACGCTGTTACATCGGTATTGGCAGTGTTATTTCAGAGTTGTACTTGAGCCACAGGCGCTTATGATATCAGTGTGTCGCGTTTCCATTCCTGTCAGTGTTTACGTTGCTCATTGCTTTAGTTGACATTTTTGTTTTCTCTTTAATTTTCTTTCAGTATGACAGGCTAAACCTGATTAAAGTAAGCATTTCTTCTTGTTTTCATTTGACCCATTCACAATCCCTGCTGCCTCCCATTGAGTCCCTTAGGCCTCCACTTACCCATCATATAGAGATGGATTTCTAGTTCCCGTCCCTCTTGTCCTTTCCAGTGCGCCCCCACCCTCTGACTCAATGCGAAAGGGTCCTGATTTCATTCTGAAATGTTAAATAATCAGCCCGGCTTAATCAGAAGACTGATTCCACTGTAGTGACTGTCAGCACTGTAAATGACAAAATATTATTATTCGAGCCAATTCTTTTGCCCCGACACAAAACTATTTCTTTAAAACAATATGATCTGAAATTTAAACCAAGAAATCTGCCCCTCCTCTTATGTAGTCACAGGAAGTCAAACACAGTGGCACATGCATACATGCACGCCTTGTCCAGACAGTGGACTCTGAGTAATTTCTCTCTGTCACCTTCAGATCAGAGTAGCGCACATTGGCCCAGCTATCATCACAGCCTTGAGCCTGCTTCTGTAGCTAAATGCTAGCTGACGCTGCGCACACCAGAAAAGCAGCAAACCCTGTTGAACAGAAAACAAACAAACTAAATATTTCTGTGTTTTAAAATTACAGTTTTGCAATATTTAGGGCTTCATTCAGTCCAGGATTTGTGTTTTGTGGCAATTTCTAAAGCTGCCAAGTCAAAGTGTGATACGAAACATGTGACTCACTCTTCAGCTACACTGTCACAATCAACATCATCTACTTTTTTTTTTTCTGTGTTCTTGCCAAAACTCATTCTGGTTTATCCGCAAAGTCTGTTATTCACATCAGATTTAACTTACTGTGCCAGTTTGGGGTTTTTTATTAATATAATATTTCTTTGTCAATCATCCCTCTGCTGCCAGACACATGCTGTATGATGCACTTTCTCCTCTTTAGTCCCCGTCTTCTTCCCATGAAAACCCTCTTCTTTGTTCTCCCCTTTGAATGATCACCTGCATGTTCCCTCTGTGGGACTTTTTGCATTTAGACTGTTAGAGTTGAAAGTGTGTTTATGTGAATGGAATTGTGAATCTTATTAGGCCGCACCTCTGCTGCCCTCTGCTGCTGTAAAACTGCAACAGACGTGATTGTTTGTCTAAGAAGAGACCTCAAATGAATAAATTATAGAAAATCACCAGTGACACGTTTCACACCCATTACAGGTCATTTAATTATCATCACAGCTCTCACTAAACTACAAAGGTGAATTAATTTTCACATTTTCTTTAAAAAATAAACTCCACGCAGGCAATGTGATGATTTTTGAAGACATATCGATGTACGTCTTGTTGTAAAGATATTTTGAAAGACAAACATAGTATATCCAGTCAGCGAATGCAGCACGCAACATGCTTTAGAATTAAATTACTTTCAGCTCCACCAACACAGGAAACAGGTCTTCCTTGGAAGATTTGGGGAAAAGTCCTATATTTGATTGTTAAGTAGACATGTCTGTCTGGGTGCATACGTAAGTGGACTGGAAGATAATTTAACCCTCCATCGTTTCCATGTTCAGGATAGAGTACATTATTTAAATAGTGTGGGGAATTCTGCTGTTAACAAATTATTGTTTTACATCTGATGGATCTGGTTATTAAAAAGGTGATCGTTTGTATCTGCATAAGCCTTCAAGCCTGCTGCACTGTTCACTAGTTCCACGGAGTTAAATGCTTTTCCTCTTTTTCTCTTTCCACAGAAGAGCCAAAGCTGGTACAACGTAAGTCACGCCTTCTTTATCTCCTTCTGTCTGTGTGTGTGTGTGTGTGTGTGTGTGTGTGTGTGTGTGTGTGTGTGTGTGTGTGGTTTGCGTATGTGTGCTGGGGTGTCTTCATGTCATGTTTGTGACACCTGAAAGTGTTGGTTTAGTTGCTAACACTGCTTAGGAGCTGAAAGGTCTGTTGTCCTTGACCTTGTTTACTGGAGCACTGAACCACCAGTGTGTGTTACTGGTCCTGCAGGAAGGGATTAGCAGGAGGCTTAAAATAGCAGCAAGTGGGCCTTTGATGCAGCAAAGCAAGACAACAATTCTTCAGCACTGCAGTGCAAGATTTGACTAATATGCCCACATATTTCACTGGTATCACACAGTATAGAATCGACGCAGATTATTGCAGTTTTGTGTTTTCACCACAAGGTGGTGTGCTAACACTGTTTTCCTAACCATGGTTCTCTTTGTCGATAGCCACTGAATATCCACTTAACAAATATTTTAAACCTTTTTTTAAAAAAAAAACAAAAAGGTTGCCAGCTGTGTGGGTTTAAGTGGATTTAACCACTAATAAGTGAGAACACAGTTTCTACAGAAGGCTCTTTATTGGATTTTTTCCCCCCATTTTGTGCTCTTTTTATTTCTTCTGTTGGTTTATTTCCTTTCTTTTATTCCCTGTGTGTACACTCTTCCCCTCTCTCCCCAGCATGAAAGACAACACATCCTGAGAGTAAGCATGACTTGTATTTTTGTCCAGCCCTGATTATCTTTGACTTGTCTCTCTTGCTCTCAGACTGGTGGGATTTTTTGATATCCCTCCTGCCTGTTTCTCATTCCATTGCCTTCCCTCAGCACTCAGCGTTGCTACCGCCAGCAAGTGACACGCTGAAATAGAAAGCACTGTGCTGTCATGGTAAAGCTCAAAACAAGACCTTCCATATTGTGTTTTCAACACGGTGTAGAAGAATCGTACAGCACAATAATTCTTTCGTAGCGGTAACAGTGTTCAAAGGGTTTGCATTTTACACGTGGACCTGTGAGCACAAGTGAATTTCTATTTCTGTCGTGCAACAGGTGGTAGCACACTGAGTTCCTCACTGTACTAAGCAGCTCAGTAAACCATCACAAGGGCTTCTGAATGCGCCATGGGAATGAAGCATGGTGCTTTAGGTTGTGGCACGTTTTCCTCCTGCCCAGCTCTCTTTCCTGTGTCCTGACAAGCACGGACACTTGGTCTGGCATTAAATCAAGGAGAATACACAAGGCCCTAACTAAACATAGCTGAAACATGAAAAAGGATTCTGAAAGCTTTTCAATACTTCGCTAATGCACTCAGCTGTAATAAACCCATTTCATTTCCTCTACTGACCTACTATCTGGAACAGACCGTAACAAGTGATAATCACTGCTGTAAGTGCCGTCCTGTGGTTCTCAAACTGTGGGGTGGGCCCCCTGGTGGAGAATAGAGGCACCACAAGGGAAGGAGCCACATTAACTTAAATTATTACAGTTTAAGCAGAGGAGGCAGACGCATGAGAGTTTCCTGATGCTATTATTATTAGTTTTATTTCAATAAAATTACCAGAAAATGGACATTATAGTTTGCAAACCACTGGACTGCACTGATAATCTCTCACAGATGTCACTGTCATACTTACAGATGATATATTGCCGGCTACCAGCACAGTGAACTTGTCGTGTACAAGATGGCAGGATGATCTGCCCTTACCTCCAGATTATGTTGCTGTCAACAAATCTCTGTAAAAGGCCAAACTTAACAGTGAAGCCACCCTGCTCATTAATTGCCACGTTTTCTTGTTCCTTTGTCTTGCAGATCTGCATTTTTGTCAGCGGAAGCACTGCGTGCCGTGTTTTTACCCTGAACACGGTCACAACTGTTTACATGCATGCTCCTTCGAGTCCCTTTGTACTACAAGCCTGCCATCTGTATCAGTTCTGCAGCTGAAAACAGTCCACACATATACTGCATATACATATATGCATTAGCTTACAGCGCCCAGATGTTGAAAGGAAATTATTTAGTCTGTAAATAAGACTGAAACGTTTGGTGATGAGTAAATGCTGTGGACACAAAAGACAAATCTACTGTGGCTTACAAGTTAAAAATAGTATTTTGTTTTGACATACAGAGATGACTTGAGCCATCAAATTTAAATCAGCACATGTGATGCAGGGATGAAGCTTTCCAGCATTAACTCACATTAAGCACACCAAGCTAAGAGTTGCACCCAAACAAGCCAGTCAGTCTTTGTAGCTCCGTGAACGTCTTAAGAGTAAGAAGTTCACATTGTTGTTATTTCGAAGTTGCGTTGGCTCAAGACTAAAACTACATAGAGTGTGTATGTGAGACAACTTCAACAGGATAGCTGGCCTCAGGTCTCCGAGCCACAAACAGGGAGGAAAAGCCTGAAAATAAGAAATGTTGATATCGCATTTATGGAGTAATCCCTTAATATGAATATTCAGAATTGGCATTACAATGTTCTCTTCAAACCCCGCTGACAATGTGAATCGGGGTGAAATTCACCATCACCGCTGATTCATAATGGTGAATTTAATTAGCATCAGGGCTACCTTCCTGACATCTTGTACACTAATCTTTACACACATGTGTTTTTACTAAAGCTCAATCAGCTGGAGAAATGTGTGTCTAACAGATCCTTTTTCCATTCACCTGATTCTGACACGTAGGTGTTGTAGCATTCGTGCGCCTGCTTGTCAGACACTGTGTGCATGTGTGTGTGTGCACGTCTACGTGGCAGTAGCGATCGGCCACGACTTCGAAACTACAGTGACTAAACATCCACCTTTCCTAACGCGAGCCCGTACGAGGTAGGCACGGTCACCTCACTTTCTTAGGAGCAGCATAATTGCGTTTTCTTATTCGCTTTGCATCTACACAAATGTGTGGCCTCCAGGAAGTTGGCAGGAAAAGAGAAAACAAGCAACAAACAGCAAGATAAGAGATATCTGGATAGACAGCGCATGAGTTTAGTGCATGGAGACCAACTTTCCATAAAATGAACAACAGCGGTAGTAAAATAGAGAGTTTATTGTTAATTGGATAAACACACTCCTCCGGTACACAGCATAAAACCCCACCCAGGTTTGCAGTACCAGTCTCCTCCATCCCCTACTGTTTGTCCAGCATGTTAATAGTTAACCAGATTGATACACGCTGTATGTTGGTAGTTCCACTTTATACCCCGTTCGTCCTAGGCGTCACTGTGCCGCCTGAACTCTGCATGCAAAGTCACAGTCAAGTCAATGAACTTATTCTTTCCTTAAGCTATAAAGCTAAAAAATCGTCACGAATACACAGAAATACCACAAGTACGGGAGGAACCTTCATTAAGTTTCATGCTCATGATGTAAAGGAATGTTTTCCAAGAAGCCTGTGATATTTTTCTTTCTGCTTCCTCAACTTACGCAAAGATGGGACTCGTGGCTGGATTCCAGTGCCCAAATATGACTTATAAATTTGTTTGTTTTTTGTTTTGCTCACCAGTCAGACCTCCATAACTGCGCCCACGTTTTTGAGCGCTGAAGCATTTTTTTTGTTAAGAAAATCTATCGATTTTAAGTGCTGCTGAAGTAGAAGCTCTCCATCCTTCTCGCCCACTGAAAGTAGCAGAGGGGGATCAGGTGTCAGGAGTGCATGAATGACCTTAATACCAAGGCAAGAAGGAACCACTCCATACCTGCTGTTCCTTGAAATCGCCAGCGTTCAGCACGTTCAGTACTCGTACTTTGGATTCCGGCGGCCTTTCATTCATAAAATAAACGTTAAAAGCCCAAGAGCAAAGAATTATAGAGCGCGTATTTATTCATTCTCCTCGCTCTGCTATTTAAACCCTGGCTTGCGACCCGGTGCAGTCCCTTTCAAGATTGATGGTGTTGTTTTGCAGCCAGAGGTAACTGGAGGTTATGCTCACATCTGTTCTCTATAACTCAATCACTCGCTCAGACTGTAAGACGGACTCAACACATACTTTGGCTTTTTTTCCCTTTATTCAGTCCTACTTTTTTTCCCTCCAGCTACATCTTTGTTTATATTAATCCTCCAGTCTGCAGAGAAAACTCGCCTCATTCTTTGCTGGTCATAAACAGAGTAATTATCAGGCACTCAGACCTGGACAGCAATACACACACACGCACGCACACACACACACTCGTGCTCTGCTTGCACACTTACGAGGAGGAGTAAGCAGAAAAAAGGAAAAGGCTACTGGCGTGATAATAAAGGACTTGTTGGCTGGGGTTACTAGAGGGCAACGGCCGTAACTCCTCTCCCTGTCTGCGTGAAAGGAAGCGAGAGAGAGGCACAGAAAGACAGAGTGAGACAGGAATCATGTGGCTGGAGTGCGTTGTGTCCACTGCTCAGTGCTGAAAGGGAGCAGCACCCAAGAGGAGGAGGGGAGCGCGGATACTACAGCTTCAAACTGCTGCACACATTGTCTGGCTTCTCTTATTTTCCCAACTTTTCTCGAACTGACAAGTCAAGTCGGCTGTGAGACGAGCCCACTTGGGCGCATTTTTGGAAAACTTGTTTCCATCCAGGCAGCAAAAAGGATCTGGCGCCCTGAATATGGAACTGGATGAGGACTGTACGCTGTCTGACTGGGAGGCCATGCTGGAGCTGGATGAGGCGTTGGCATTGTGGGTTCTGCAGGGTCCAGCTAGAGGGGAATGGGGTTGGGAGTGGGGCTGGGCTGCCTCAGACCTTCAAGACCCCGAGTGGGACAGTGAGGAGATTCCTGCTGTAAGTCGACCTCAGCTCGTAAGCCGAAAACATCACGCGGAGAAGCGATGAAAAATGAAAATGTAACCTTGAAGCGGCAAAACAGAGGATCGCCCAGAGGGTTTTTTTTAGGGAACTTTGTGTGCTGTGCATGCTGCTGTAAGCGTAGTTCTGTGGTAAATCCCCACCAATAATTCAAACAAGTGGTTTGGCTGTGAGTCATTGCTATTTGAAATCTTCTTGAGCTCACATAGGCCTGTTGTTTGGCATGATTGTCCAGTTACTATGTGAGTGACTTCATCTAGGGTTGTTTTAAAAAATGGAAACATGATGATGTCTGCAGAGAACAGCATGATTTTTTTTTTAAGAACACTTTCAGTTTTTTGGCTTTAGACTTCTCCCTTGAGCCTCGATCAAAAGGAATATGTATTTTCTTTTTCTTTCTGCTTAACTCTTGTTACTGTTATGTTTTCCTGTAGTTTTCCTGTTGAAGGAAAGCATCTGGCACGGACAGTGAGAGCCTTCCCTCTGGTACACATTTGGAGATATATCACAGGCTAATCTAGTCAGCTGAAGCCAAGCATAAAGAAAAATACTGGTCATATGAAACAGAATATGCTTCCCGTTTGATCCTAATAAGCCAACACTGTCTGCTTGTGTACACTTGAGGTTTCATCGATGATCCAACAAAAGCCTCACTGTCAGAAATATGTTGCCCTGTAATGCAAATAGGATATCCTGACTCATAAATACCATCATGGCAGCATGTGTTTTGAATGATTTGCACTGGGCTGATTCTTTCCTTGTATTGCGCTTTAAATCGGTTATGATGCGTCCTTTCAGATATCTCGGGCTACGTACCTGTGCTTGCCGTACTCTGTATTTCCATTTGCAGTAACTGTGAAAATCCCCCACAGGATGAAAGTCACGGCATGATTAAAGTAAAGCGGACATACCAATCAAACCTGTGGGTGGTTTTAACAAGGTTATCTCACATGCTCGTGGAAACAAGTAACCCAGGCTGTGTGACAAAGGCAACACTTGTGAAGAGAGCATGAGGATGCGAGTGTGTTGCGTGTGTGTGTGTGTGCGGTTTCTGACTCTGCCTGTCACTGCAGGTGCTGAGCCCGACATACAAGCAGCGCAATGAGGACTTTAGGAAACTCTTCAAGCAGCTCCCTGACACAGAGAGACTCATTGTGGGTGAGTGTACACACTGAGGCCATCTGAGTACTGGCAGGGTGCAGCCAGCTTGGTAGTAATTAGAAAATGATTAATCCTTCCGGAGCAGTCAAGTACGGGATATTCCCACCGGCTGACATCATGGCATGACTGTAAATATGTGTCGATTTTTATCACTGAGTAAAATAAATCCCACGATCTTCAGAGGCCTTAGTGTCATTGTTTGAGGAGACCTTTTCCTTTTCGGGCACTCACGTGAACATGTAATGTGAACACAAGTTTTGCTCATTTGTTGTTGAGAGTTTCTCAGTGTTCCTATGAGTACAGTCATTGTTGTAAATGCTTCCGACTAAATCAAACTGCATGTGAACTTGACTCGAACTTGCTGAAATGGACAGTTTTGTGTCCTATTTGTTGTTGTTGTTTCTGTGCTACATGGTGCAGTTCCTGTGCTGTCTTTTTTTCTCATTTTCCATCATGATCTGATTTCATGACTCATCCATGTTGCAGACTACTCCTGTGCTCTTCAGCGGGACATCCTCCTGCAGGGACGACTCTACCTCTCTGAGAACTGGATCTGTTTCTATAGCAACATCTTCCGCTGGGAAACGCTGGTATTGCCACACTTCTATGCATTCTTACTGGCAGTATTGGGTGTGTGTGTGTAAGTAATGGTGTACATTTGTTTGTTTGTTTAAAGCTGACGGTGCGGCTAAAGGACATCTGCTCAATGACAAAGGAGAAGACCGCCCGGCTCATTCCCAATGCCATCCAGGTCTGCACGGACACTGAGAAGGTAAGGGATACGCAAGACTTTCAGTGTGTACATGTCAGTGTTTATTGATGATGTGGCTGCTGATAGAAGCACAAAGATGAAGTGTGAAGTTTACAGAGCTGTGCTCTCTGCTCAGATTCAGCCGAATACTGCCAAATTGATCAGACAGCTACAAATGGATGATGAGATAAAGCACGCCGGAAGCGCAAACCAAGAGTTTCTTAAGGAAAAGCAACAGGATATTCTTCTATGGCCCAGTCAGTCATCTGATCTCAGTGAAACAGAGGCGCTTTTTTAGTTATTAAATGGAAAACTGCATGCAAATGACACAAGCAAACAAGCTGCAAATTAAAGAGGTTTCAGTAACTTTCTAGTCCCTGTACTTTCTTGGGAAAAAACATTTGAATAAAAGCTGAAAGTCTGCATTAGAATCACACATTAAATGTTTGATTTACAGCCCACTGTGGGGTGGTGGTGTGCAGAAGCAAAACTACAAAATTGCGTCTTTTTCCTCAAACATTATGGAGGGCACTCGTAAATGTGTCATAAATATGTGCTTTAGTTTTTATTTTCATTTATTTCAACTAATTTACAAAATTATTTCTCCATTTCATTTTGTATTTTGTTACTTTTGTAGTTTCCACTTATTTAATCTCCCAGAACTGACTCTCTTCCCTTTTTTTTCTGTTTGCATGTCTTTGTACATGATGCAAATTCCTTTATTTATGGTGTTATTTTAGTTCCATGTCGGCTAATACGAGATCGCGTTTTATTCCCTGCAGCACTTCTTCACCTCGTTCGGAGCCAGGGACAGGACGTACATGATGATGTTTAGACTGTGGCAGAATGCGCTGCTCGACAAGGTCAGCAAATCCAATTTGTGACTTTATGCTTTGGTCTATTTTTTTTTTTTTTCTTTTGCCACACATGGGATGACAACAAAAAATTGCTGCATGGTTCCCTCCTCACTCTCTTCGTTCCTTTTAACTGGTTTGTTGATCTTCTGCAGCCTCTGTGCCCCAAAGAGCTCTGGCACTTTGTTCATCAGTGCTATGGCAACGAGCTCGGCCTGACCAGTGACGATGAGGACTACGTTCCTCCCGATGATGACTTTAACACCATGGGGTATGTCTGGTTATGGTGCTGCATCAGTTACTATGGCTACCATTATAAATATTGTCATTTGGTTACCTAATTTCCCAAATTAGAAAATAATTATTCCAGCCAACATGAGCCAGAGCCAGTAAATACTGAGTATTTTCTGTGCCGATGTACTATTAATACAGTCACGGTTTGAATGCTTTTATTCTACAATGCACTCACAGTGAAGGCTAAAGGCTTTGTTAGGAACATGTCTACATACACATAAGAGACAGTTTGCCTCAAAATCAAGTTTACATGTTTCTCCCCTAGTGCTAGTTATCGATCTCGACCTTTTTGTGTTGAGCTCATCCGTTTTGGAGAAATTGTCTGTGGAGGTGTCTGTGTTCCTTATGACATAATGTAAATAAATGGCACTTAGCTCACTGTGCTCAGAAGAGCCAAAAAATGTATTTGAACAACTCGTTCATTCGAGAACTCATCACCTACCTCTGCAACATAGAAGCACATGAACCCGTGAGGGTGTGACATGACACAAACGTGTGACATAATATAAACATACAGAAACAATAGCTCTCCCCTCATGGAGCGGTAATGTTAGCTAGTTCCTTTGGTTGGCCAGCGTGAAAAACATTCCTACATAATACCACGAACCATGCTGCCTTTGCAGTGGTTGATTCGTAGACAGTGGCAAGGTCATGCTCGCAATCAGTAGCCATCTGGGTGTGTCAAGTTGACAATAAAATGTCAATAAAACAGACACATCCAGACTACAGGCAGAAACTCATATATTTGTAACTTAGCTATTCTATTATCGCAGACGTCTCTACAGCTGCAGTAAAGTCTTGGGCTGTCACGTTTCTCCATTGCCTTCAGGTTCAGTGAGGAGATTCCCAATGAGGAGAACGAGATCAACAATGATAACTTGTCCAAGAACAACGTAGAAGCCAAGCCTGAAGGGAGCCCTCCTCCTGTACAAAAGAAGCTCATCCCAAACAGCACCATCCCCACCCCTGGCAACCCCGATACCATCACAGTAAGTTGTTGCAGTTATGCTCTATACTCTGTTTTAACCACGTAAAGCCTAAAACATGAAATCATTGGCAGACAATTCTCTTCTATTTTTTTATTTCAGTGTTTATTCTACCTTTTGACATTTTTCACATTTTTAAAAAGGAAATAACATTTTAGTTTGCATATAAGAGTTTTAATTTGTATCATTATTGCTCCATTCAGTATTTTTGTGCAATTTTTTCAGGTTTTTCAGTATTTAAAAAAAAATCACAAAAATTGAAATCAAATCACATGCAAACCTCAGAATCTCTGAATAACTTCACCATAAATTTCCACAGTTTGACCTCCCAGCTGAGGAATATGCAGACTGCCTGCCAGATGGTGATCTGCTGGCTGTCCCTCTGGTGGTGGAGGAAAAGAATGAGACCAGTGGGCCTGCTGGTCCTGTCCCATCACCGTCACTGGACTTCAATGACAATGAAGACATCCCCACTGAGCTCAGCGATTCTTCAGAAACACACGACGAGGGTAATTGCAGAGAGCGGACGGTCTTTGCTCTCACAGATTTCAGAAGCTATAACAGGACAACTATTGATATCATTTAAAATCAGAACATAAGAAATGTATTTTCTTTATTTGTTATGTGTGTTTCTTTGCCGTGTAGGAGAGGTACAAGCCTTCCATGAGGATCTCAATGGCAGGCAGCATATCAATGAGATCTACAAGTTCAGTGTGGACAAGCTGTATGACATCCTTTTCACGGAGTCCCAGTTCATGAGTGATTTCATGGAGCAGAGGCGATTCTCAGGTCGGTACGCCTGATGTTCCTGCACATGATTCAGTCAAGTCACGTCTGAGGTCCTTGGAAAGAGTGCAAGCTAAAAAGACAGGCTTTATTCAATTCGAACATTTGCTTTTCAGATATAGTGTACCATCCATGGAAGAAGGAGGAAGATGGGAACCAGACCAGAGAAATCATGTACACCATCTCTCTGTCCAACCCCCTGGCTCCCAAAACAGCCACAGTCACTGAGACACAGGTAGAGTCATGTCAAGTAGAAACGTGTTTAATTATTTAAGCTCTGCTGTGCTTTATGAGACACTTAAACTACATTTTGTTGATTTTATCAGACTCTATACAAAGCCAGTCAGGAGAGTGAGTGTTACATCATTGATGCTGAGGTCATCACACACGACGTCCCCTATCATGACTACTTCTACACTCTCAACCGCTACATGCTCACGAGGGTGGCCAAGAACAAGTGTCGGTTACGGTGAGTCATAAGACTTCGTGACATTATTTTTTTTATTTTTTTGGACCATCTTTCCCCGTGTTTAAATTATTTTTAAGTGTTTCTTTTCATGGTTTATCTCAATTTATTTAGCATTTTATTGCAAAGACAAAACCTGTGTATAAATACAGTCATCCTCTTCTCCTAGGATATCAACAGAGCTGCGTTACAGGAAACAGCCATGGGGGCTGGTAAAAGGCTTCATAGAGAAGAACTTCTGGAGTGGGCTTGAAGAAAACTTCCGCCATCTTGGTAAACTCCATGGTTGTTTGGTTGGCTGTTTCGATTGGTCACATCAGTCACGTGGTTTTCTTAACAAGAAGACTCAGAGAGCACAACTCAAAGAGCAAGGGCTAAACTAAAACCTTTATTTATGATGCTTTTATTACAACATGCTGACGTCAGCTTGTTTTTATTAGAATACGATGACATCAGCCTGTTATGGCGTCACTGTGAGCTCGTAGAGTATCGTATTTTTTCAAAAAAGGGGGTGTTATGCTCGATATGATCTTGGGCGCTAACAATGAAGGTCAAGCTCAAATGCTCAGCCAACATGGTACCTGTCCTCCAAGGCCTGGTATGTTGTTGTGAACTCGTGAAGATGATCCATAAAAATTGTGGGTAAAATAGTTTTTTTACTGATTTTAACATTTAATGTGATCTTGACCCTAGTTATACCTTAATTAAATCAGCTGAAGCTGTTATTGGTGTCTACCATCACACAAAACTTTCACAATGATATCTTAAAAACTTTGGACACTGGACTGCAGCAAACAGACAAACAGACAGACAAAGAAATGGAACCGATTACATACTCCCCCCGTTCAAGGGGAGAAATAATGGCAAAGATAGACTTAATCTAATCATTGCTTAACTCTTAAAGAGAGAACAAAGCCATGTGGATGTTTTCATCAAACTGAAAGTGCATGGGTGTTATATATATTTATATGTAACAGGTGTGTTTTTTCTCTCTCAGAGTTGGAGCTGTCCAAGCTGGAGGAGATACTCATGGAGACTCACCAGCTGTCTCCAAAGGCAAAAGTGGTGAAGAACTCCACGGTGAGGCGCAAGAAGAGGCCGCTTCCCCACATGCGCAGCCAGCATCTGGATGAGGCTCTCAGCCCTGTTACCACGCCGACAGATGAGGAAGTGATCCAGAGGATCAAACACGTGGCCGGCTCCACGCAAACGAGACACCAGAGTCCAGAACACCTGCCCGGAGGCTTCGCTCTGTACAGCGTCTCCAAACTGCTGCTCATCATCAGCTTTGTGTAAGCAGCTCATCAGAGCACGCGTCATTCCTGTGAGGATGGCTGCACAGTTGTCCATCAGGATGTAAATGTACATTTGACACATGCTGACATGACTTATTTTAATTTCCTTAGAAATATGTCATTATTGTTCTTTTGAGTGTAACTCCTTTCTCCTCTTCTTTCATTGCCATCCATAGGATCTGTCTCAGGTACACATATATGTTCTCTGATATATAGACAGATTACAAATTATAGAAAAACTAACAAACTGTCTCAGTAAGGTACTGGGCCACTCTATGTCGGCCGATTGATTGGCTTTAGCGTTCCTTAGCAAGTTTGCTCTTTTATTTAATGTCTCAATGTCGATGGAGAGTGACTGACTGACTGATGCACAGTCGAAAGTTTCCTGTAGGCATTCAGTGATGTTGAACTCTCATTACTCTAAAAAAAGCTTTGTTCCCACATGTGTTTACATATCAAACGATTTAGCGACGCCCTTGTGTCCTTTATCCTGTCAGGGAGGATAAAGTTTGCAAGTAGATCCAAACTATGTGAGCAAAATGCCTCCAAAGCATAACAGAGATTCATTCAATCATTACATTTGTCATCCGTCTGTATTCAGTATTTATTGAAAATCATCCCACAGTCAAAGTGTACTTTCAGTATACATCAGAGTGCTCATACCAGCTCATTAGAGGCATTATGAATGATTTCAAAGTGAAGCTGAGCCCTTGTTTGTTGACTCTTTCTTCATTTCTGTCTCTTTGCCCTCCTCCAGCCTGGTCCTGCTTGTGTTCCTCAACATGATGCTTTTCTACAAACTGTGGATGCTGGAGTACTCTGCACAGTCCTTAACAACCTGGCAAGGTCTGCGGTTTCATGAAAGGTAAACACACCCCAACAGATCCATGTGTACACACGTTTTTTTGCACTGTTTTTTTATTACTCTTTACACAGAACTTTCTGTTAAACACATTAAAGATACTCAAACACTGTAATACAATTCCAGATGTAAACAGGCACACACATCCGTAAAGTAAACTGCATCCATATGGCCTCGAACAGGAAATCTCTGTGCTTGCTTACTGAAAAGTTTTTTTTAAAAACTGCTTGTTAGCAGTCCCTTAAAATGGAAATAATGCTTCAGTGCCTGCACCCTTAGTTTGCTGTGTGTGTTTATCTGTGTGTGTGTTTTTCCAAGTAAACTGCCTCAGACGCAGATGGAGTGGGCCCAACTCCTGGAGGCACAGCAGCGGTACCACGATGCTGAGCTGCAAAAGTGGAGGGAGATTATCAAGTCATCCGTAGTGCTGCTGGACCAGGTATAGAAAAAGTTTCTTTTTTTACAGCAGATAGTAAATAATAATATAATTAACATTATTTAAATTAAATAAGATGAATAATAATTCTGAAAATGTAGTTTTACTTTTATTTATGTGTTTCAATATTTTTAATAGTTTCATTTTAAATATTAGTGTCATTTTAATATTATTTCTGCCAGAAGAGATTGTACGTGTTCTCATAAATATATTCAACTCTGACCAAAGCTTACATTTGCTAACTAGCTTGATTTTCATTTATGCTATTGCGACCATGTTTGTGAGAACTTTGAGAAGCTAATGAAGTGGCTGGAGGGTGTTTATCTATATTAGAACTAAATAAGAATGTCAGTAGATTTATTAAAATGTATAAAAAGTGAAATGAATTGCCCCCACCTTACAAATTCCACAAATTCAACTCCTAGAGCGCTGTTACGAGAGTCAGTGCCAACTCCTCCTCCTGATATTTAACCTCCTAAGACCCGAACTCTTCCACGGCATGCATCTTTAATTTCTCTTTGATATTTGGGCATATTGGGGCCCGATGAATGTAAAAACAAAGAATTACCAAATTTTTTTTTTTTACCTTATTTTTGTTTTTAAGAAAAATAAGAGCCATATATGAGGATATTCATTTAAAATGTCGATAGAACAGTAGCAGTATAATGTCCTCATAAGTGGATATCAGGCCCATGTAGAGCAAAATTGAGTATTTTGGTCTAAATAACCCAAAATGTGATGTCCACATATGTGGACGACAGGTCCTAGGAGGTTAAACTGGATTTCACACTGCCCACTTGGATAATGGATATTCAAGAATCAGAAAATACTTAATTAAAAGGAAAAAAAGGCCTCTCTACTGTGCATTCATACCACATTTAATAGCAGCTTTTCTAAGTTGAGGAATTTTCTAGACACTGATTGTGAAGTTGTAACATTTCCACTAATCATCAATCACCATCAATGCAATTTTTCAAATGTCACCAATGATAAAATGATTAAATTCACTTTAAATAACTTTTTCACCTGTTATTAAAATGGAGAAAATACTATTTAACATCTGTTCCTGTTGTTTTGCTTCTTCAGATGAAAGACTCTTTATTGAACCTCCAGAGAGGCATTGGTTTAAGGGACTACACCTCTGAGACTGAGGAGAAGCGGAGTCGCTATCACTGACACACTACCATCAGGCCATGAGGGCATGCTGTGCAATACGGGACCTGTTTTCTTTTTGAACCAGTATGCCATCAGCGGCAAGACAGAGAGAGAACAGAGGGGGGTGGTGGGACCAATAGTGAGCGGATCCATGGACATAAAGAGAGGAACAGTCATCTCTAGCGTATGGAAGTTAAAACCACCCCCAGAGGACGAAACCACGGACAGAAAGGGTCCCGATCACACACAGGAATCGAGGTATCCCCAACAAGAGGAAGTGCAAGACTTGCTTCCTCTAAACACCTTGGGGATAACCGTTTCCTTCTACTCTCTTTATTTCCAAGTGCATCCTACTGTAAGCCATGTGAGCCAGGAGCGTGGCGGAGAGAGCGAAGGAAAACTACTGCATGCATTTAGACAACTTATCTCCCCTCAGTCAGTGTTAATGTGGTCCAGTTCCAGTCTATGTGTGTCTGAAAAAGAACAGGAGAAGAGGAGAGATTGAGTCAAAGAAAAGGGGAGGGGGATCCTTTTGAGTCTTAACGGCTTTCTACACTCTCCGACTGTTCCAAATCAATCGTACCCTAGAGGTCCTCGCTGCAGCGTCCCTTCAGTAAACCTCCAGGTGATCAGAGGACAGGTTCACTCCACGAGAAAAGACGTATTGTAGCTAGGAGATCAGCTTCCCTGATCAGCCCTTATTGCCTTGTTTGAGCCTGGACTGTGTGGTTTCTGTCCGGGCTGGTTCCCTGACATACCGATGAGTAGAGCGTAAGATTGATAAGATGCGATTCGCAGGCTCGGTTTCTCCCGTCACAGTGTTACCTACCTTATGTCGCATTATTTCTCATCCTTCTGATGAAGTCGAATGTATTAGTCTGGGGAAAAAAAGAAAAAAAAAAAGGCTGGACTTTGATCACAACTTGATAAACTTTGAAACGGGGACGCTGCAGCTAGACCGACCAGTAGGGAGTCCTGTGTTCTTACATGTTTTATTACTAAACTGTGATTATATCTCTTTAAAAATGTTTCAGATTGGAAAGAGGTCATGAATATATTTGAAATATATAAGAATATTTCATTATTTAATAATATATATATATATATATATATTTCAAAATATATAAAAAAAACATTACCTATATTTATTGTTAATTTATGTACATACAGAAATGATCAGAGCTCTAGACCAGTTAAAGAATTTCTAACAAAAAGTGTTTTCTTCTAAAGATGCATGCCAGATATGTCTGTGACATGTCCAGTGTGCAAGTATGATTCTTCATTCGCGCGATTGTGTTCGCGCACGTGAGCGTGTATATGTGTACGTGTACGTGTGTGTGTGATTATGTGTGCAGGAATTTTTACCATTCCACATGTCTATGTTTCTTTTCTGGCTCTTCCAGCTGGACTGCCTTTTTTCTTTTTTTAATGCTGATGTGTTTGGATGCTGCCTTGCATTAGTCCCACCAGGGTGCAGCTGCACATTTGAAGAGTTTTGTTCCAAAATGATGTATCAGACAGCTGGAAACAGCCACGATCGATTGGTTAGGTAGTGTCACATGCACATTTGGCTAAGAAGCTAAACGATGCCTGGCTCGACCCCAGGAGGAAACACAAACCCCTTTGAGGTTGTGTCAGTAAGAGCATCTCGCTTAAAATCAAAAATAACCAGAGCTACCTGCTGTGACAACCCTTTCTAAATAAGGGCAGGAAAAAAAACTTCAAATATATATTTTTTGCAGATTGCAAAAATGAAATGGATACATGCTATTTTGGAAATGAACCCTTCGTGCCCCCTGTGAGCAACTCTTCTGTTCATTTCACCCCATTAGCTGCCGCTGTTTGCTAAACAGGAAGAGGTTTTGGCATTTTAGGAAATCTGCACATTTGCTGTAAGGTTGGATGATATGATCGGATGCTACTGTCACGTGTGTAAACTAAGTAAGTAAATAAGAAACAAAAAGAAATTAAGCCTGACAGTTTTTGTTCACTCTTTGTAAGTTTAGATTTACCTGATCTACCTTCATATTTGGCATCTTGGTAGAATCTTTTCATCTTACTCTCAATAAAAGAATAAATAAAAAGTGAGAGCATAAGCACATTCCTCAAAATCGAAACCTCTTCCTTTAAAGATACCTGCGTTAACTCAAAATGTACTCTACCTTTCCCCGTTTCAAGTGTCTGTCTTGGATGCAGTGAAAGCATGAGAATTAACTTTATGCAACTAAATTGAACCAAAAGAAAGTAGAAATGTACTTTCACAGAGAACGTATTGTTTTAAATTAAGTATTTATCATGTATGTCATATATATATATATATATATATATATATATATATATATATATATATATATATATATATATATATATATATATATACATACACACACACACACACACACAAGTGTTAGTATGGTGGTTTACTCATTCACCTAACAACATCCCCAGGTTTGATCCCAGAATGATGCACAAATCTCTATTTGGGGTTGCATCAGGAACGGCACCCGGTGTAAAAAAATAATAATAATAATAATAATTTTATCTGCCGAATCAAACACACGGAGCTGCCTGCTATGGCAACCCCCTTGTGAATAAGGGAGCAGCTGAAAGCAGCTATATAAAAAGCAATGTTACGTTTGTTGAGGCCTCGCCCCGAACTTAGCCTGGCACACCTTCTCGTCCATTTTCCGGAGCAAAGATGGGACGAGCGATCAGTATGAGGGCAAGCAGATAACTTTACTGTGGCGTGTTCTCGACCGACATATTGAGCGCGTTCCATTTGAAGGAGGCACAGTGACGGTAACGCACAGAAACCTTAAGACGTGAATGTGAGTGGTTTTGAGATGTTTTCTGTTTTATAGAAATCACCTTCACAATCCCGAAGGCACTGAACGATTATAGTGAAGTTATGCTTTGTGTGTATGATGGTGCAAATACATGGAAATGTAACTGAAATGCTTTAAGAGTTTGTTTTCAAGTGTAGTAAGTAGATTTTTTCTTCTTCTTCATTTTCAGATGCTTCTGTAGTAAATGCTTGATTGAGATGGTTTTACTGACACGTTTTCACCGTCGCGGCTGAGTGAAGCAGTTAATGTCACCTCAGTCCAAGTCAGACGCTCGATCGGGCTTTTGAGGAAGCTGTTGCGACAGCAAACTTAAGTTTTATTTCACAAATCTGAGCAGTTATGCAAATTTACTTCTTGTTTTTCTTTTTCTTCAGAACTCTGTTTCTCATTTTTACCAGCAAATTAAACAAATTAAGTTTCATTCTATAGCAATCAACACTTACTACTTTTTTTTCTGTCCATTTGCTTTCACTCTTTCTCTCCTAGCATGCACTCACGCAGTTAATCTGTGTTAATCGAATGATTGTATGGTTGCGATCGCTGCACAACTGTGGAACCAAGGTGATCTGGGAGATTTTGTCACTGACAGCAGATGGAGTTTCTGTACGTGCTTTGTTAACTGTATCCATTGGGCATTCGCCTAGAGGCAACAGAGCTACCCTTGCAACACAGTGCTGACTAACAGCCTTGGTTAACACACAGTAGGAATCACACGCAACCTCCTGAAAACGACCACTGATTAAAACTCTTCTTCGAGTGTGTCTTGATAAAACATGTACTGTGTAGTTCTGTTCAAAGAGAATTCTGCTGTATGTTTTTTTAAAGGTTTTGATCTCTAGACTTTTAGTGAAATTTCTACATGAGATGAATATGCTGTATGTATATGTTGTGTATATCTGCAGTGTGCACACACGCACACTGTCAAAAGAATCCGACCTGCGCTGCGCGTAGGTTTTGACTTGCTGATGACTTTTGCCTCATAGAGACGGGAGATAAAAGTGGCTTTCTGGTTCATGTGAAGTAGAGGTTGGAAGTTTGAATAAAGAAAAAATACTAAAACAAATGCCGCTGCTGTTTTTGGTGTGGTTACTTTTGAGTTTCACAAATGCAGTAATGCGTGATAAGAAAATTAATATTCATGAAAATCTGGAATTGAATCACAAAAACGGATCCTTAGTAGATTTGAGAATGAGGTAAATACAACCTCATTCTAAGATAAACAGCAACACGTGAGCTCTTACTGTCAGGATATGTTGTGTTAGGACCCAAGATGGAGAGGTTAACAAAAGGCATTATTGGATTGATGGAAATCTACATAAGGCCAAACACAAAACGATGCAAAACAAGTGCAAACTATTTCAATTCACGAGGGACCAGAGATCAGAATGACGCTAGAGAACTGAACTACGCTCTGACAACAGAAAGAAAGTGTATAAATACACAGCGGGGAGATTAGAGCAGAGAAGAAACACCTGGGACACAGTACCAAGACACAGGTGGACAGGAAGTAACTGATGAGAGGGAGGAAAACTGAACACAATGCCCACGAGGCTAAGGATTAGCAAACTAAAACAGGAAACATAAATAGAGAGTCAGGGACTATGGAATGTGAACCTGACATGAACACATAAACTAGACACACATTAAAGGTAAACAAACATGGAGGTGGAAGCTGACAACACACTGAGATGAAACAAGGAGCGAGTGGACAGAAAAGGGAACTGATACTATTTAAAGAAGAACTGACGACTACTAATATAAATAAGAAAACTCTGAAAAAAAACACAAAACTCAAAAGAGTAAATAGCATAGAATTAGAATTTGCTTCACAAACCCAAAAATAAATGGAAAAAAATCAATCAGTGACTCTGACAGTCTAAGAACCTAGCACCATGTCGCTTTTAAGAAGTGCAGAAGCAGCACATGAAAAAAGCAAAGTACGCCACATGATTCAGTAGTTTCTGATTCTTCTCTATAGTTTTTGTTGATTCAGTTCAGTGAGGTTTCATTCTTCTAAGTTTAAGCACAGATCTTCCACCACAGCATTTCAATCAGGTTGAGATCTGAACTTTGTTGCCACTGAAACACTTTGATTCCTTTTTTTGGCCATTCTTTTGTAGATTTGCTTCTGTGCTTGAAGTCATTGCTGCATAACCCAGTTTAGGAAGCTTTAGTTGTCAAACAGATGGCCTCATATTTGACTCTAGAATACCTTGGTATCCACAGGAGCTTATAGTCGACTCGCCAGCTGCCCAGGCCCTGTGGCTGGTTGGTATGAGGTGCTTGTGCTGATTTTCTGTCTCTGTCTTGTTCTCCAGACATGGTGCTGTGCATTATTGCCAAGCATCTCCACTTTAGTTTTGTCTGTGCAAAGCACATTGTTCCAGAAGAATTTGTTCAGATACAACTTTGGAAACCTCAATGGAGCTGCCCTGTTTCTTATAGAGAGAATGGGCTTTGTTCCAGCAACAGTTACAAAAAAGGCATATTTGAACTGTCATGGTCCTGGGTCGGTGACCCAGCGCTTTAAGTTTATTATTATCATTTTCTAGTTTATTGTTATGATTATTATTTGAGTTCTCTTCGGTCTGCCTCTGAGTCTGCGTCTGTATCTCTGTCTATGGTGTCACCCCATCTGTTTGTGAATCTGTCTGTTCAGTTCAGCGTCTTGTCTGGTTCCCGGTGTCTGAGTTTCCTGTTTTATTGTGAAGGTCTGTGTCTTTTGTGAGTGTACCCAGTTTAAGTTTCCCCTGTCTCGTCAGCTGTGATTTCTCCCAGGTGTGTTCCCCTCCTGTCTCTCATCCCTTGATTACTGCCATCTGTGTATTTAAGCCCTGTGTTTCTCTGTGTTAGTGTCGCGTCGTTAACGTCTGCTCACCCTCAGATTTCACTGTGTGTTCCGTTACCTGTTATGCCTGCCTGTTAGTTTATTTTCCCCCCAGTGTAGTTAGTCTTTTGTTCAGTCTGCAACCTGCAATAAAGCTGTTTATTTTGAGTTCAACTTTGCCTCAGTGAGTCCTGCATTTTGGGGTCCTTCCTTCCTGCCTGCCTGCACACAGCCATGACATGATCAGTGTTTTTTATTTGTACTATGATGAACTTTAACATTTAGCATGTTAACTGAGACCTTTAGAGTCTTGGGATTTTCTTGTTTTGGATTTCTAAGATTCTAAGATCGTTGCTGATGTCTTTCCTCTGTGGCATCATGTTAACACACACCTGAATTCTCCAGACAAACAAAGTGCCAACACTTCTGCTTTAATGGAGATGTTCACACTAATTCAGCTAATTCAGTGCATTTCATTGGCAGCACCCAGCCCACACTCTTAATACTGTTAAGAAATAATCATGTACTTAATATTTTGCACACTGCTTCTGCATCGTGCTTTAATGACGCGTTTTAATATGTCATGTCTTCTTGTTGTTGTATAACTTGCTAAGGACCGAATAATTTTTATTATATTCTGATACCTAAAACCTAAGAATTTAAAGAGCATATACTTTCTTTTGTCTGCGGTTGCTACAGACACAATATGTTTGACCTCAGAAGACTTAACAGAGAGAGTAGTATTGAGGAAAATAGTGTGTGACGCATGGATGAAATATTCATCTGTTACTGCACTCAAAAAAATAAAATCATAAGACTTTTAAATATTGATGTCATGTTTAAAAGTGTTGTTATTTTTAGGATTTGTACCTACAGAACAACTCTGTCATAACCTTCCGCAGTCAGAAGAGATGGCTCACGTGATTCTTACAGCTCCCTGTTGTCTCATTTTATGTTTCATAAATTGCCTGTTAATTATTTAATTATGACGCCATAAAAACCGCAGACATGTGCATGTGCGAAGTAAAAGCCTCAAAAAATGCTAAATAATGGTAGTGAATGAATTGCTTATCCTGTGTATTGTTCAATATTTGGTGTCTTTCGGCTTCCGCTTTCTTTTCTTTTCTTTTCTTTTTTTTTTTTACTTTCTTGCACAGACTAAACAAAATCGTGCACTTTATAAAACATTCATAAACATTTTTACAGCGTTGATTGGAAGACGTGTTCTGCATTCCTCAGCATCCAGAAGAGATGCAGCACCGCGAGCAGCGGGGGGTGAAATGAAGAAGGAGGAAAACTTGTTTCCCTCAATAAATCATGAGTTAATCATTTGCTATAGACAACACATGGAGATGAGGTAGATCAATACAAACTAGATGTTGGTGAAAAGATATGTGACGATCAGATTATTGGATCCTCTTCACTTGATGTCCTTTTTTTCTGTCTTGTCGTTGTTTAATTCATTTCTCCGTTGGCGACGTTAAATTGCTTCATGCGTTTTACTGCCTCCTGAAGAATTACATTAGTGTAGGTCCATGATGGGAAGATGGGTGAGGTCGACGCCTCGCTGTCATGAATCAAGGGGGATGGGACATCGTTTACGCGCATCACCCCGCCAGCCCCTCGTGTCCAATGAAGGCTGAGAGTGGATTTACAAAGGGGCGGATGGCTCGAGCCCCACTTTTTCGCTTTGGCTGGTCGCAGAGGGCGGAGCTCTGTTCCTGCCGTTTGACAGCTGCGAAATAGAAAATGTATAGCGGATAGACAGTCTGGAGAACCATGCAGCTCCAATGCAACCATACTATCACAAGGAATGGGATACAGCATGGCCCTTTATAGCCTGCGCTTGCCCTCGTAAATTTGGGTCAACTGGAGAGCGCAAACTACAATACAAGGGAACTAAGTAGCTTTCATTGCACATAATTCCTGGATCTGAGAGGCATGCATCGTGCCTTCTCGTATCCCGTAACTGTGGAACGCAGTCGAACCAAAGAGCGCTTGGAGGCGTGTTTGGCCGGGCTATGCGAACTGGAGCTCCGCAGACAGCGGCAGGAGTGTCTGGTTCTGGGGGCGCTGGCTCTCGGAGACCCGCTTGCCCAGGAAAGCTCCAGAGGAGAGCTGAGATGTTTCAGCAGCTGGGGCCAGGAAAACTTGACACTGAGACGTCAGCTGGTAAGAAGTTTGTGTTGAGCCTTTTACTGCACTGTATGTTTGCATTCCAGCCCTCCCGCATTACCCCACCCTGTGATAAAAGAACTCCACCTTATACCCCTGTCATGTATCACAACTCTACATACTTTTGAATATCTAATAGCCTTCAGCTTAGACTCATTGAAACCCGCTTGACCGCTGGATGGTCTTCTAGTTTGGGCAGCGCCTTTTGTGCTGCTGTGAAGTCTAGCTGCAAAGTGAAAAAAGTTACTCAACTTGATTAATAGGGTCTCTGTTTGAAAGGGTGTAATGCGTTACTCTGCTTTTTGGCTGAGATTTATGCCCCTGGGGAACGAAATCAGGGGGTGGAGCAGCCGCCGTTTGTGCCACAGACCGACTATTTAATGGCCCATTGTTCCCTCCACCTAGACTTTTATATTCCACTTAACAAGCTCTCATTTGTACTCTCCGCACATCATAAATGGATGAATTATTCCTCTTGCTTTTTTGTTGCTGGTGGAGCTAACGTTTTTATGTGAACATTAGCATCCGTGTAATTGATGGAATGTTGTTTTGTTTTTTTTATTTACGTGACGCTCAAGCAAAATAAGACCGATATGTTGCCAGAGTAAAACGGGCGGGGAGGGGGGGTTAAAACTGGTTCTATAACGGCAAATAGAAGTTTCACTAACAGCATTACATCAGCGGTTCACACGGGGAGTTTCACGCACCAGTGAGCACTTATCTGCGCTGAAAACGGTTCTTCTTCACTTTCTCTCTTTTTTTGCCCAAGTTTTTATGTCTCGGTGAGGTTTAATTCTGTTTTAACTTCTGGTGTTGTCTCAACATTACTACAAAAGCATGGCATTATTAAAGAGGGTGGAAAAAAGGGAGAAATTAAATCAGCCTCCTCCTCTTCACATCTCCACCCTCCCTTCCTTCTTCTCCTCCTCCTCCGCCGGGGCCCTAACAATAGGCGCATATGGAGCAGAATACTAATGATGGTGATCGAGGCCCCAGTGAGAGGAAAAGGCGCACATAGGTGGCTCTCCGCACTGGCTTTAGAAATATGACATGATATTATTTTCTGTTAAAAAATAAATTAATTAATTAACGATCATCATAAAGTGAGTTTTTCGAGAGTGCCACGCGCAGTTACGCTCACATCCGGTGCTGTAGTAGCTGCCAGCGCATTTCATCCAGTCTCCACATCAGCTGGAGAGTGACGAGTGAAGGCGAGTGAAGGAGTGACACGAGTTTCCTCACAAGGGCGCATAATTTCCCCGTTTTCATTTCTGCGCAATCCGCCTTTGGATCGATGTTTATTAACTGTTGCGCTCATCCAAGCGTGTGAGTAATTACACGGGAAAGTCCTGGGAGAATATTTGGACCCGACAGGACTCTAATTGAAGCCTCAAATTGAGTCTTCGTGATATCAGGTCACCATCTGCGTCCGAGCCAAATCCCCAATCTCATTTCGCGTGTAGGTTAAAGTCTGCAAAATGTATAGTTCACGGTGTGACATAGAAACAACTGACCCATGAGACTGACAGCGTGTGTGCCTTGAACATGAATGTGGCAACAAACAGGCTGAGAGATGCAATTTTTTTTTCTTCTTTTCCCCCTTCTTCATACAGTATGTGGTGTTGAAGGTGTTGACAGCTGTGGGACGCCAGACAGCAGCTGGGAAAGCACGAATCTCTGACCTCCCTCTCAGCTTCCCTGCTGTGTGTTTTTGGAGAGAGTGGAAGGGATTATATGAATTTTGTATGAATGTGGCACACATACATCCATCAGCGGAGAAGTGTTTGATTTTAGGGGAGAATATGTGCTCTGAAATGTTATTTAATCTCCTCTGAAGAATATTAATTGGCCTAGGGGATTTAAACCACATTTTTAATTATTGCATGTTTGGGCACATAGAAAAAAAATCTTTGCATTCTACAGGATTGTGTGTTTGTATCTACAGTGGATTTTGCTATTGTTTTGTGTCTTTGCTGAACTGCTGGCTCATCATCAATCAGGCTGTGTGTGTCCTTGTTTTAAGACAGCAGCGCATCATTAGTGAACGTATAGTCTGCTCAGCAGTGACTGATCACTCGCATGATGGTTTACTGCGCTTTGTTCTGGCGCACAAACAAAAACCTCAACCGGTTTTTGTTTGTGCTCTTTGGTTTCTTTGTGTACACAGCCGTTCTAGCAAATAAGCTTCAGAAAACATACAAATTATATGCACACAGACGATACACACGTGCAAACATTATGATACAAGCGCACTTTGAGATCAACTCTCATTTAGTTATGCAATTTTCAGTCACATGAGCACAGCCTGTTTCAAGTCTTTCTTTAAGGATTCCCTTTGCAGGCCATGCACCCTGCTGCTGTGCCTACGAGCCACTGCGCACACTGAACAGATTCAGAGGAAACTAATTAATACTATTCACAATGCAATGGATAAACTCTTTGTGTGCGTGTGAAGAACTTCCTCCCAAAATCACTGAATATATTTTACCAAACTAAAACAAATCATTTAGAATGTGTCCACGTGCTCTGAAGAAATAAGAGATCAGTAGCTGAGCAAACACGGGGGGCAGGGTGCCCTGTGTTTGTGCATGTGCTGTGCATGTGTGTGTGTGTGTGTGTTTCCGGCCTCCCACTGTGGATCCAGTCACAACATAGCTTTAATTATAGAGAGTCCAGCAGTGAGCCTGCATGCTTTGTGCTCTCTGTTCAATAGATTTCTTTATCCTGGCAATATTGTTTCAAAGACCCACCGGCCTTCACTGGTCATTGGTCCTTTCTAAAAAAAAATACAGAGACACTTTTGCCTGCTTCTCTGTTGTCTTGCAGCAAAACCCAATGTGTGACTGAATTTGAATGTATCTTTCTATATCAACATAGACAATCCACTATTATTAAACTCTGCAGCATCACGTTCTGCATACATACTAAAGCGCAGTAGCTAATGACAGGAATATTTGCCCAGTCACTGTTCATGTTCCTGGTTTCACCTGGCCTCACCTGCTGCTCAGTGTTTTTCACTGAGAGAACAGGTGGTCCTGATGTGTTGTACAGCCACAGCAGCTTAATGGCTATAAGTGAGACTGGCTGCACAGTGTTCTTCATCTCCCCCATCCCCCAGCAGCCTGCAGGATGCAGTAAAAAAAAAAAAAAGAAGCAATAATACAGTGTGCAGCATGTCTGGGAACCAGTGTGAGACCTGTAATAACAGAGTGCAGTCAAAGCAAAATGTCACAGTATAAACCAAATGGTTTGTTCATCCACAGAGATTTGTTGTTGTTTTTTTGTTATAAATTAATATCCAGCCCTGTGGCTTCTACAGTGTTTGTGCATATGTCCACAATTAGATGGCAGTCAGTTACCACTCTGAAATAGCATCATTGATTTATTGATTTCCAATAGCCTCCCCTCCTCTCAGCGTTTCTTTACCACAAACCAGCACCCAACGTTTCTGCCATACAAAACAGTATTGATATAGTGATGCTAGCGCTTTGTTTATAGTAAGACAATAAGGCCGCTAGCAGAGACAAAAGAGGTGACAGTATTTGGGGTGAAGAGGTTGTCTGTGCTTCCGTTATGATTGCATTAAGTCTGCAGGACAGTGGAGTTAGAGCCTAAAGGCACTGACAGAGATCTCTCAGAAACATTGAGCCACTTCCTGTTATAAACATTGTCTTTTCACACATTACTGTTCTGAATAGATAATAACAGCACTGTAACACAAAAAGAATGATCATGTCTATTTGTTGATCTTTTTAATTTGATGTTAGCATGCCACTATGTCGCTTGCACAAAATGTTACAGGGAATGTTTTGCAAATGAATGACTACCGTTAGATCAGTTGTGGTGAAAACATTTGTAAAAACGGCCTGAGATTTTAAGATTAAATGAGCATGTATTTGACCCTAATGCAGTTTGTTTATAGACCACATAGAGGAGTAGAAAATGCCACAATACTTAAACACTTTTAAAGTTCTTATGTTCGATTACGTTGGGTGACTTTTCGTCAGCTACAATTCATTACATTTTAATCAGAAGTCTTTTAGAGCAATCTGTGGCTGATTGATGAGCAACAGCTGAACCTACCATCCCTGTATAGCCAGGCATTTACAGTGGTTGGCTGGTTCAGTTGTACTTGATGACTTACACCTTTGCATAGTGAGTGTGCGCTTCTTCCTCATGGATGAAGGCTTCAAGTCCCAAAGTGGTGCACAGCACAGCTTAAAAGCCACTTTGTTCCAGCACCACCCAAATAAACAAATCCCTGCTTTGATGCTGTGTTGATTCTCTGATATTATTTATTTATGTATTTATTTATTTACGTATTTATTTATTCAGTATTCTGCATTATCTTTATCTGTTGTCTGTTAATAATAAAGTGCATTCTTAGAGGATTTCTAACGAGCTTCTCTGCATGTCATCCAGCTACATGTGTCGACAATGACAGAGCTCAGGAAGGAGTTGTCTGTCGTGAGAAGTGTGTAATGGGAAAAGTGTCACCTTGTTATGAGGGCACGCTCAATCGCCTGGTAATGAAGTCTCTTAACGAGCGTTGCGTGTCAGTCATATTAAATCCAGCCATCTAAAATGCCTGTATTAGGTCTGCGTGTATCAGAGAAGGTATTACTCACGTTGCTGACACAGTTTGTTTATAGACTCAGATTCTGGGTACTTGTCTTCCTCACAAGTGCAACAAGGAAGGGTTAGGTTGTGACAGCTAGCTGTCATAATGAAAGATAGCCCGCAGGCAGTGAATCAAAGTCCATTTAATGTCCTCTAAAGTCTTGCAAACAGAGCTGTCTGTGCACTTGTGTTAACCCATTCAGGTAGGCGGGCATGGAAATGCGTGCCCATGTTAAGTGTGTGTGTCACATGCTGTCAATATGACACCAGCAAAAAATGATCAGGCTGGATGAACCAGCATGTTTAATTACTCGGTTTTACCACAAACAGATGGGTAAATGGGAGGGTGGGTGATTGTAGTGGTTTGAGGAAGGCTGTGTGAGGTAACGGGGTGGGCTTCCAAATGGTAAACACACAAGCGTGAGAACGACAGCGTTATTTATTTATTTGTTTTGGGGGGACTTTAACATATGTTTAACATATACCCAGTCTCATTTGTTGCTGGTTTGAGCTAAATGAGCAATTATTTGTATATCTGGCTCGTGAGTGTCTGCAAGCACGTGTGTGTGTGTGTCCACCCCACCCTCCCTCTTCCCCCTCCTTCACAGTGCTATGAATTATTCATGTTTCAACCGGCTGCCTCTTCAGTAAGCCTGCTTTTATAAATGATGGTCATGTGATGGCCACGTTTCGATTTTGCACACTTCTGCATCAGAGTTTTGGCTTTGTTATTTTGATTTATTGGTTTTAATATTTTCAGGCATTATAAATTAGGAACAATGTTGCAGCTGGAGGAACAAGCTGCGAACGATTCACAGCTGTGCTTCTGCCATTAGCATATCCAGAAAGCACTCATTAAACTACAAACACTGCTGGAATTTTTTTTGTTTTTTTGCTTTGTTCCTAAAATCAATCATTTTTGCTTCGTACTGTCTACTTAACAGTTATTTTCCCATCAGTTCAACCAGTTACAGACCACAAGAAAATAGTCTGAATGCATGTTTGTCTGTTTTTCAGAGTGCTCTTCAGAGCTCCCCATGGAGTCTAATGCAAACGCTGGAACAGCAGGTGGGAGAGCTGAGGATCGACGCTGCTGATGACTGTTGTGACAGAGCCCAAGGAGAAACTGGCAACAGTCGACCGAGTTCTGGTACTTATTTCTGCAAGGCAGTTAAATCAAAGTGAAAACACACTATATAATTCCCTTTTTTCAGTAAATGAAGTTGTTTTTTTCCAGAGTGTTGCTCAGCTGAACGAAACTTGTGTTCTTTGTATTTCATGTTTGAGTCTCTGCTCTTATTGTTCCTTTATGCTCCAGTTGTTTGTGATTTTAATCTGTGGCCTATTTGTGAAATGCAGTGAGAAACTTCATATTTTTTGAGGAGTGGAATGAGTTATAAGAGATGAGATGAGCCTTTCTTTTTTTATTGGTGCCTTTGCCTCACAGCAAGAAGGTCCTGGGTTTGAGTCCAGTTTGAGGCCTTTGTGTGTGGGTTCTCCTCCCACCGTCCAAAGATATGCGTGGGATGTGGTTAATTCTCTTCAGTTATGATCAGAAGTTTACATAGACTCATAATCTGTGTGAATGTTATGGTAATTTGAGGATTTTAAAGATTTCTTTGAACCCTTCTTTTTCCAGAGTAAAATGATTGTACAATATAAGGCCTGTTAACCTCTCACTAATTAGAAGTTAATATGCTTTGTTGTTGTTCAATTAAAAGACATTGCAGAACCTTCAGCATCACTTATTAAAAGATTTAAGTGACTGTGCATATATGTGCATATATGAGCCTGTATGTATCCTTTTGACCCTGTGTACATTCAAGAAAATCCCAAACCGAGTCATTTAGGATGCATGCTGTGCAATCATTCCACCCTGAAAAAAAAAAAACAGTTCAAAGAAATCATTAAAATTGCAATGAATTAATTACACTAATTACACTGTGTCCTAGGTTTCTATGAATCAAGTGAAGGTCAGTCACCAAAAGGAAAATCTTGTACCACTGAGCCCACAGAGAGTGTCTCCTCCTGGGCTTACACCAGTGACAGGCCAAAGTCTGTGGGTAAGCAAGACTATCAGACGTGGAAGATTTGAGATATTGTGAAACCTGCATATGTGCTCTTGTTGAAGTAAAATGATTAACATATTAGCACATACTCTTTGCATATTAGCATGAGAAAACAGCAGACTCTTAGTCAACTGTCTTTATGTGAAAGAGGCTTAATAAACATTGGAAGACTTATTCTTTTTATTTTAGGGTTTTCTGTAGACTGGAGTTTGGCTCTGTTCTGATTACCATCTTTTTAGGTCAAAGATGACGATGCGTCAGACCCAGCCTAATAACAAGTTCAATTCTGTTATTTGTCTTTTTGTTAAATGCTAATATTGCAAATGTATGGGAACAGACTGAGAGTGGCATGGCTGCAGACTCTTAGTTTTGAGATTATTTATTACTGTTTAACTATTAGAACTTTTATTGATCACCTCGTAATGATGCATTCAGGATGATTTTACTTACTACTTCACTTATTTCTCAATATTTCTCTCTGCAATCAGGAGACCCCCTTATGCTGGATGGAGAATTTGATGCACCACTTCTACGCACCACGCTACCCCGCTCTTTCTCTGCCCCCTACCCACCTCTTGAGGGTATTGCTGAGGAGGGCACTGCCGTGGACTCCTGGCAGTGGGACCCCAGTGGAGACAATGGTGGCTGGGAGCAGCAACCTGAAGAGGATCAGGTCACTGAAGAGGACTATCAGCTGGCTTTGAAGGTAGAGGGTTACATCCTGAGTCTCATCCAACGCCATACCCTCACACCAAGACCTTGTCAGCCTCGCACCACTCTTAGCCCTGACCCCCCATACTGCAGTGGCTCTGGACACAGCTCCCTACACAGGATAACTCCTTCTTTAACCACAGAACACCGCCCTTCTGATCCTCATCTTCAGCCCCATGGTGACCTTTCTACAAATCCTAATGGCCAGGGATGGGGTTGTGACCTGGAGCGAGAGGCCTGTGGTGGGGAGGCCCCATCTTTGGAGGAGGACTGTTATTTAGCTCTGCCCTACCCCCAGCCCAATCTAATTTCCCTGGGTGGAAGGCTACCATCCCCTCCGCCCTCACTGGACCATAACTGTGGAGTTGGGGCTCTTGACCTTTGTTGTGAACCCCCATCCCCCCATCATTATCTACATCCACAGCCCCCTATTCTTCACATGCACAGTTTAGTAAGTGCTCAGTATATTCCTGGACAAGCCTGTCATGCCCCTCTGTGCTCCCCAAGACATTACAACCAAGAGCAGCCAAAGTCCAACCAAGTTTTCACATCTCCTGATCACCTCAAGTACAGAGCATCTAAGAAAAATCACAGCGAGAGACAGAGATCCAAGAAGTCGAGCAGTAAAACCAATAGATCCCAGTCTGAAAACAGCCTCCTGGGTCAGCGGGTGCTTCCAGAGAGGAGGTACAGCACCACAGAGAGGCCCCAAGGCAGAGGTGATCCTCATACACTGCCTCACAATCAAAACCAGGTTGTAGGACACCAGGTGGTCAACAACGGCCACAACGAGAGCCGACGCTGGCGATCTAACCTGGAGCTCAGCCAAGATGAGGGGGAAGTCCAAGCAGGGCAGGTACACAGACGACCACCTCGAAAAGTTCGCCACGGCCCTTCTTGTTCCCATTCCCAACCCCAGAACTACCACCAACAGCAGCACACCAAGCACTGGCAGCAGGACTTTCAGGAAAGTGCACCTCTCTGTCAGGGGGAGGAGAGCTACGGTGGTGCTGCCCCCGCAGAGTCCGAGTCTAGCATGAGCGAGGTATATTCTCCAGCCTCCAGCTCACTATCCAGCGACTCCGATGAGAGCGGGGGGCTGGTGTGGCCCCAGCAGCTGCCACCCCGCCTCGCTTCTACCTCTTCTTCATCCTCTCCTTCACCACAAGCCACTGCCAATACCCCATCTCAACCAAAAGCCTTTGTCAAGATAAAAGCTTCCCACGCTCTGAAGAAGAAGATTCTCAGATTCCGCTCAGGGTCGCTTAAGGTCATGACTACTGTATGAGAAAATTGTCAAACTAGTTTTAAACACATACTCGTCAGTAACGTACTTGGCACCAAATCCTATGTCAAATATCACATCCCATCTTTATATTCAATATGTCAATATGTCATAGTGAGATTCCTTTACATGTATTGGCATGAATAATGATCTATTCAAAGATCTTTCATTTGTACTATCTGGTTAAATGTATCTTCCAGTTGACAACAAGACACAAGACACATCAGACACAAGACTAATGGGCAGTATACTGCTCTAATGGATGACAACTGATACCAAATGACATGTACCACCTAGAAGCGGAGTGACTGAATATGCTGGCAGTTTTTTCTCTGTTTCATTTGCTCTCATCAGACAATTGTGGTTAATTAATGTATTACTGATATTTTCACCAAGTCGCATTATTAGTCGAAAAACTATATCAAATCTTTGTGATACAGGCCTTAAAACATACTAGGTAAATTTGCTGTGTTCAGATTTCATAATAACCTGGTCTTTTTTAAAGATTATGCTTTTTGCTGAAAGTCATAAAGTAAACAGGAATTTCTTTGAATTCTTTGTGCTAAACTGCATTCAAACGCAAGCAAAAATCGACATATTAGCAGAAAATCTACAACTAAACTTTGCAGTGCACTTGAAATGTTGGATTAATCCACTAGAATTGTGCTAATGAATATCTCCCTATTCCTACAAATTCACAATCCTCTGTAAGAAAGTCAAGGGAACGATTTAGAAATGTGGTATAAGTGTTAAAACTTAACTGAATAACCATGTTTAAATTTGGTTTCCTGCAGACTCAAAAATCCTGCACCAACTGTGAGTCTCTCAGCAGGGAATCAATGCACACACCTCTGCATATCCAGCTGTTACTGAGCTCCTCTTAGTATGTCCTGGATTCACTGCAGTGAACTTCTTACTACCTCTCCTCTGCAGCCAGTGAGCATAAAGAACCAGACATCCATGTGTCAGGGATGGATTTATTAGAGGCCACACTAAGGGGCCTGTGTACATTCATGCATGCATGTTTAAACTCACAGATTCCCTGAAACACTGGGACCTAGACACTGTAAATAAATATGTGGCCTTGTTTGGAACAACTGTAGTTTGTAAATAAAGAAAGCATTTCACTCAGTTTTGATATTTTAGCACTTTTTTGTTTATTCTTAAATCAAAAAAGACAATGTGTTAACGAGCAAAATGAAGGTTAATATATTCTTAATATTTCATATAATGCAAAAATTAAGGTTCTGTTTTATATGTTAAAAGTTAGAAATGCAGAAATCCTGATTGAAAACTTTCAAGAATACATTTTCCCCCCATGTGATGTTAAGCTCTTTGCTTTAACCTTGTGAAGGACTGGTAATCCACTGTAGGATGAGAGCATGGATGGATGGATTTGCAGTTCATGACCAACTCTCGCTGTTGAGTATAGTATGAAAGTATCTATACAGCCAATAGTGTGTATTGAGCCTTGATATGTAATAGCAAACTATATGTAATGGTAAACAATATTAATAGTTATGTAATGATGGTCAAACCCCAGATTTGACTATTTATCGTAGCTCTTGTCTCTTTCTAGTCTCTTTGCCTCAAAATACCTCCATCATATAGATAGAAATATAAGTACATATATGTACATTTTTTTTTACATCAACTTTCAAGATAAACATCACAAACTCAAGCTTTAAAAAAATAAAAAATTTTATCAGCTGTTCTTTGAAAGAGACCACCAAGTCATTGTGATGACCATAAGGTAGAGAGTTACAGAGTTATAGAGTCTGGGGGCCACTGTTACAAATAGCTCTCATTCCATTTAGTGCCTCATGTAATGCACAACCAGTATCTCCAGGTGATCAGGAGGTGATCACACGACCTGCTGGGGACGTATGGATGTAAAAGTTCACTAATGTATGCTGGTGCTTGTCCGTGGTCAAAATTTGAATCTTAAAGTGGAGACTGAATTTAATGACGACCCAGTGCAGCTGGGTCAGCAACAGTGGGACATGAGAGTACCTGGAAGATTTAGTCAGAAGCCTTGCAGCAGTGTTCAGAACAACCTGGAGTGTTCAGGAGTGAACAATGGATTTTAATAATCCACACATAATGAAAAAAATGCATGAAAAACACATTTAGTTCAGAGCGTCACACAATGGGACTTCACTTGTTTCGTAAGCAGACATTTGAGATGAACATTCAAAGTGAAAACAAAAGTCAAAAACTACTCCAAGATTCCTGATTTTAGATTTAGCAAAATGTAGCAAAGGACCAACCACCAGCTATTAATAGAATCTAAGCACCTATGCAGGATCTATGGCTCTGAAACATACTGGGGCTTAAAAGAGATATATAACTGAAAATCATAACTGTTAATAGCAATTATAACTGGTATTAATAGTTTTGATTTATTTTCAAAGAGTTCTACAGCAAATTGAGTGTCAGCCATTTAGAGTGTGTCTGCCTCTTGTGGTCTATGAAAACAGCATGTATACAAGAAGATGTAATCAGCATTTTTCTATAATCACTGCGAAAAAGTAATCAAATCTCTATGTATTTTATTTCTGCTACCAAACTATACTAAAACATGACAAAAAGTCAGAAAATGCATCATATACATAATGCTCTGAAGTAATTCTTTTGTGACAGCCAAAAATAGAACTTTCATGAGTTTTGTTGCGTAAGACATGGATTTTTACAGAAACCTTACAGTGTAACTATCAGTTCTGCTTTTGAAATCTTGAAATTTGACTTGACTTACCACCCAAATTCACTGGAAAAAAGTATTTCGTGTTCACAGACTTAAATCCAAGCCAAAGTCTTTTGCTAAACTTCATGACAGAAATGTTTATGTTACAGCAGTCCTTCATATGCAAGAAAGTTATATTTTTGTCATTTCTTTGCCACTGCTGGTGCTCTTGGTGTCCACATTAGTGACACTCTTCTTGGTGGTCGGTTCCTCGCCCATGAAGTGGAAGATGTTACGCAGGGAGCGGTTCATACTGTCCTTGAAGCTTTGACCCAGACACACATAGAGCAGAGGGTTGAGGCAGCTGTTGAAGTAAGCCAGGCAGAGCGCTATAACGTGTGCCAGGTGAAGTTTGGGACTCACATAAGTACCCCGAGGGGTGGTCAGTATGAGGAAATCCACGATGTGCAGAGGTATCCAGCACAAGAAGAAGCTCAGCACCACAGAGATGACAACCCTCAGGGTTTTCTTGGATCCAGTCCGACTACGTGTCATTCTCCTCTGTGTGTTGCGGAAAACCACCAAGTGACAAACTAGAATAACCAGGAAAGGAATAATGAATCCAATCAGGAAGCGAAAAGCAGAGACAGGCCAGGCACTGTCTACAGTGTACTCCATCCTACACTCTCTCTTCTCGTCACCTGCCTCAATCTGCTTGGCGTACACAAACTGTGGGATACTGCCTATCAGGGCCAGGACCCACACAGCAACACATCCATAAGCACCCTGTTTGGGTCGCCTGTGGTTCTGACACCAGATGGGTCTGATGACCAGCAACAAACGATCCACGCTGATCACAACCAGCTGCAGGATGCTGCAGTACATCACCAGGTAAAACAGGCCTCTGATGAGCATGCAGGCCAGCGGACCGAAGTGCCAGTGATCGTCGTGGACCAGAGGGACCATAAGCAAGGGGATGGAGAGGCAGCACAGAAGATCAGCCAGAGCGAGGTTGAGGAACCAGAGGGAGGTGACAGAGCGGGACATGCAGAACCCCGTCACCCACACCACCACAGCATTTCCAGGCACACCCAGCAGGACCACAAGGCTGTACATGACCAGAGCCACTATCTGGATCGGCTGAATCTCAGGAGTCACAGACTCAATAATGTCAGGAAATGTGAAATTATCATCAGGAAATGTGTAATTATAGTCATTGAAATCCATGATTCCTTACAACTGTGAAGTATAAGAAACATTTTCATAACTCACTGAAATAATACAATTCAATCAAGAAAAAATATTTATTGACTTTTTAATTAATTTTAGTAGTACCATCAAGTTTAGACTTCAGTATTAACTCACCGATGTTCAGCCTCTCGTTATGTTGCTCTGTCACCACTGAGAGGAAGTTGTTGAGCTGGTTTGCGTCTCAGCTTTATACTCTCACCCCACCCCACACAGACACAGTTGCACATGATCTCTGTTGAGAGTCCTCATTGTAGGCGTGAAACTGCAGTCACAAAATTGGTGAATCTAAAAAAAAAATAGTTTTAATTGCAAAAAATTCATTTCACAAGAAATAATTAGGTCACAGGCCTAATGACCTAGGTCACAGAAGTGATGTGACAATTTGTAATATTTACTTTATTCGTGTGTTTTGCACCTGCAAGTACGCACAATGTAAGAAAAGAATATAAAAATATACAAATTAGAATTCAGTTATTTTGAGCTGAGACCTGAAATGAATCTGCCTGAGGTTAAAATACAGATCAACAGATGTGTTTGAAGGATGTGGTCTAAAGATCATGGTGGCACTCTAGCTGCCATTTCAGGAAATGTGGGAAATGTGCAAATCCCACAAACATGATAACCTCCCACTTATTTGAATGCAAAGACTAGTTTGCAATAAGAAACTTTTGTGTTCTCAGTGTTATTAATATTGAATTCAATTTGATTGAGTTTGATAGTATATGTTTTTCACCAAACAGATTTAACTTTGTTCTAAGTTACAAAAAAGAACAGTTTCAATTTCATTTCTTTTCACTGGTTGCTTAATGTGGGTTATAAAAGAGAGCGAGTCATCAATTTTAATTCCTAAGTACTTGTGCTGACTGAGATACAAGCCCTGAACTGTTGTAATACCTGAAAGGTTCAGTGGTTTAGATTTTGAATTTGAGAACATCGTGATCTGTTTAGTTTTGTCAACATTTAAAACGTTTTAAATCACAGTTAATGCTGTACTGCACTGAATGCTGGCTGGAGATGACAGAGAACCTGATTAAGTGGGGGTGCAGAGGAGTATATGAACATGTCATCAGCATAAAAAGTAAACTTTGCTGTAGTGATATTATGATTATTCATATATAAAATAAATAACAGTGGCCCTAGAACAGAATCCAGGGGCACTCCTTTGTTTCATTAAGGAAGCTAGAAGTGTTTTCTTCTACCTGTACACACTGAGACCAGCCTAATAAATAATTTTTAATCGATCCAACTGGTTTTTTTTTTTCTTTTCAGACAACCCTGCATTGACAAGTCTTTGGCTTAAGCATTTATGATCAAATGTCTTGGCTTGATTGATAAAAAAAAAAAAAAAAAAGGCTACATAGTGTTGCTTGTTATCCACTGAAACAATGAAATCATCAGAGCCCTAGCTTTAAACAAAGGGAGAACAAAAAGCAGAGGTCCATAGTGTGGGAATTTGATTTGCATCAAAATAAATATTTTTTAAAGTAACTAAAAAATCTAAAGGAAAGACTATACGTTGCCTTGGCCTCTTGTTTTTCCAAACATTTGAGGGATTTATGCACATCTGATACTATCACTGGCTTAAAGCTAAAAGTTAGTGTCTGGGCACTGAGTTAGTAGAGAATGCTGCAGAGAAGTGCTCATAAGACATATTTAAAGTTTCAAAGAGTCTACCAGACATTTAAAAATGCTTAATAAGCAACCAAGCATATTAACCTTGTCATAAATGTAACAATGTGACGATACTTGAGGCAAGCTCTATGCCAGATTTCTAACCAGATAAGGACCTTCCAAAATGTAAAGTGGTTATTGAAAATACTTCTGTAGGAAAAATGATCAGCTTTGAAACAAAAAAAGAGAAATATTTAATGTCCAAACAGGGAAGCAGTTGTATATTTATTTAGAACATTTGCAATAATTAGATAAATTTAAAAAAAATTCTGGGCATTTGAATTAGGTCTGGTGGGACTCTAAACATTCTGAAAGAGATACAGAGAGCTACAGTTTAATTAAAAGCGTCATTAAAGAGAGTAGCGCTTTACTAACGGCTAGATTTGTTCTATAGTAACCAAAAAAATGTGATGTAGAGTGTTTTGGACGCCTCAAGATCAAATTCCAAAAACTCAGATTATGTACTCACTGAATCCGAGAGCAGCACATGTAAAAATTGCAATGCCCCACCACTTTTATAGGTCTATAATAGGTTGATCAGTCCGTTATATATTATACCAATTGATACCTAGAACCTTATTTGTAATAGATTTGTTTAACCAGGCTTATCTGCATTCGTAGAATGTAAAATTGAAACAATTCCTAATTGATCAGTAGCTCAAAACTTGTCTTGTATACTTATGTATACTTACTTATACTTATTATAAGGTTCAATAAAGTTACTTTACGTTAAACCTGATGTTTTAGGCACCAGTCATCATTTTACTTGCTTCTCTCTTTCACTTCCACATGCACAAAAGTGTCTCATTCTTAATAAAGCAAACTTCCTTTCCTAGTTTTGTAAATATACCTTTTAGGATCCCTGGCTTTGAACCCAGTTCTTTAGTTTTGTGGGTTTTTGATTTGTTTCTAGATTTATAATGTGATTATGCTTTAGCTCTTCATTGCCTAGTCCTTTGGTGTTTAGTATTTTCCCATGTGCTTCCAAGCTTATTTATTTATGTTTCTAGTTCTTAGTTCCTTGGTCTAGTTAATTCCACTTTCGTTTCCAGTCTGTCTTGGTCTCATGCCTCTCTGTCTCCTTAGTGTCTCCTGTAGTCAATCAGTCTTGATCTTTGTGTTAAGTTTACCTAGTCTGTGTCTAGTTTATGGTTTCATTCCAAGTTCGTAATCTGTTTATATTTTCATTTTTCTTCTTAGTTTGTAATATGTACTTATCTTCGTCTGTGGCCCTGATCACGTGTCTGTGTTTGTTTACTCTTTGAGTTTGTAAAAGTTGAGTCTCTGTCTCTGTTTGTTTCTGATCTAATTTTGATAATCTCTTGTGCCATGTGCTTTGTGTTTGGCTTTGCTTCCTTGGCTCATTCGTCAGAATTAGTTTGCCTGTGTTCCCAGATATGTGCTCCGTTTACCTCCTGTGTGTATTTAAGCCCCTAGTTTTCATCTGTTCTTTGTTGTGATCGGTGTGTCCTGTCAATTTGGAGTTTTGTAGTTAAAATTGCCAAGTTCTTTGTATTCAGTGTCCCTTAAGTCCAGAAATAAAACTTCCTTTGATTTCAGTTAAATGGTTTAAGATATTTTAGTAATAATTGTTATTTAATTGTTATTTTTTTGGAGTGTATGTCAGGAGTTTGTGTATGATTGTGTCAGGCCAGCTAAAATGGCTTATTTCTGCCTTTGTTAATATTTTAACAAAAAACCTCAACACCTGAAAATGAATGCAGTCCTGCATTTATAGGACAAAAGAGTTTATTCTTTAACTCATAAAAATAATTTGACAGTAACATAACATGTTTCTCATATTAGAATGTTATTCACAAATTAACCTACTCAGAAGCTACAGCACAGTTAAAGTGTTTTTTAGTGATATGTAGCTCTTGTAATAAAAAGCCACTATTGCTGCCTCCCTTTGTGCCATGCTTCACAGTGCCTCTCAAACGTGAACTGCAACCTTGTGGTAACTGCTGCCATTAAGACCCCGTAGTTAGTCAGCATCTTTCACTTCCACTACTGAGAGATAAGTTTGGAAGAAAAGAGAAAAACAGTTGTCCATAAACAAGAAGGAGAAAAATAGCTTTGGTATGATTTCCCGTTTTAGCCTGGTGACATCACCAAGATTTAAAAAAAAAAATCAGGAAATGAAACACAAAGTCATCAAAAAGTTCCAAAAAAGTTAAAATAAGACTCACGTTGCATAATATAGCAATATCAGGAAGCTGGCTTTGTGAAAATGTGTTTTTGCTCAACATTCTCACAGCACTGAGTGCTCAGAAGTAATGCCATTTGAAGGGTGGAGCACTGCTGGGTGGAAGTGAAAGAGGTCATCTCTGAACTCAACTGAATAAAGGTCAGCAGAAAAAGAATACATTGAAAAACGCCCAAATACTTTTTGCAATACAAAATATAGTAAGACAATAAGACCCTAGTAGTGAGAAAAGTAGTAGTATTTTGGTTGAGGAGGTTGTGGGTGCTTGCATTATGACTACACTAAGTCTTCAGGGCAAAAAAGTTGAAACCCTATTAGAGCCACTGACCGAGATCTCACAGCATCACTGAGCTGCTTCCTGTTATTCACATTCTCTTTTCACACATTACTATTCTAATAAATAAATAAAGCCAGCATTTTAACATTATAACAATGATCCAGTCTGCTATAGCTGAAGGTTTCCCAGTTGCTCTTCTTAACGACCGTGGCTCAAGGGGTTGGGAAGCGCATCTGTAACCAGAAGGTCGCCGGTTCGATCCCCAGGTTCTCTGTCCTGGTCATTGTGTCCTTAGGCAAGACACTTTACCCAGCTTAAAGCTTAAAAAACTACAGGCAGATGTTGTTTTATTACAAGAAACTCACAGACCTGTTACAGGTTTAAACGAACTTAAAACACCTGAGTTTCCTAATGTGTTTGCAGCTTGTTATAATTCTAGACAAAGAGGAGTAGCAATTTTAATACATAAAAATGTTAATTTTACAGTACTCGATACAGTTATAGATCGAGAGGGTAGATTCCTAATTATTAAACTATCAATATTGAACAAAAAACTATGTATTGTAAGTATATATGGTCCAAATGTTGATGAACCCTCATTCTTCCACGGATTTTTTAGTGCACTCTCTGAACACCTTGATTGCACACTCATTCTTGGAGGCGACCTCAACCTTGGACTAAATGAAGAAATGGATAGGCTCAACACAACAGGAACTCAGCGCAATTGGCAATCCACAAATATAATCAAACAGTATATGAGCGACTATGGCCTTTGCGATGCATGGCGCTCCCTTCACCCCAACAGTAAGGAATATACTTTCTTCTCACATGTTCATCACTCCTACTCTCGTCTGGATTATTTTTTGGTCAGCAGCTCACTGCTGAGTGACATTTCAGACACTGAGATTCACCCTATAGCTGTCAGCGATCATGCTTCTGTATCTTTAACACTAATGCACAAGAATAATACTACGCCAAGTAAAAACTGGAGATTTAACACATCACTACTTAAAGATGAAGACTTTATTAAATATTTTAAAAAGGAATGGATTTCATATTTAGACTTTAATGACACTCCCGGAACATCTGCTTCTGTTCTATGGGAAGCAGGAAAAGCTGTGATGAGAGGTAAAATAATTTCTTTCTCATCACACAAAAAGAAAGAAGAAAACAAAAATATTCAGGAATTAGAAAAAACCATCAAATCCTTAGAAGAAGCCTACGCGTTCCACCAAGATCAAGAAATAATGAACAAAATATGCAAAACAAAACTAGAATTAAATGAAATTATTAATAGAAAAACACAATTCCTTGTACAAAGACTCCGCTTGCAGAATTTTGAACACAGTAACAAATCAGGTCGATTTCTAGCAAACCAGTTAAAAATAAATAAAGAAAAAACAACTATATGTGCTACTAAAGATTTATCGGGGAACACAATATATGACCCTGGAAGAATAAACAACATTTTTAGGGATTTCTATGAAACTTTATATTCACCACAAATAAACCCGTCTAAAAATGAAATTGATTTGTTTCTTGACAACGTAACTCTTCCAAAATTACTAGACAGTCAAGCAATAGCACTGGATTCGCCACTGACGCCAGGTGAACTCCAGGAAGCCCTGATAAGTATGCCCAATAACAAGGCTCCAGGTCCAGACGGCTTTCCTGCAGAATTCTACAAAGAATTCTGGACAATTTTGGCACCAGTATTCCATAGATTGTTGCAGGAAATCAAGAAAAATGGCAGACTACCACCAAATATGAATTCTGCCAACATTAATCTCCTGCTAAAACCAGGAAAAGACCCTTTATTTCCCTCAAGTTATCGTCCAATATCCCTTATAAATGTAGACCTTAAAATAATCTGCAAAGCTCTCTCAAAGAGATTAGAGAAAATAACCCCCCTCTTAATTCATCCTGACCAAACTGGTTTCATAAAAGGTCGGCACTCCTCAACAAACACTCGTAGATTATTTAATTTAATAGACTACTCATACAATAAAAACATTGAAACCATAATATTATCTCTAGATGCAGAAAAAGCATTTGACAGAGTTAACTGGAAATTTTTATTTGCAACTTTACACAAATTTGGTTTTGGAAACTCTTTCATAAATTGGATAAGAATATTATACAATTCCCCAACAGCTCGTATCAGAACAAATGACCAGACATCCTCCAGCTTTTGTCTCATGAGGGGCACCAGACAGGGATGCCCACTCTCCCATTCACTTTTTGCAATTTTTATCGAACCTCTAGCAGCAGCATTTAGACAGGCTACAACAATTAAGGGCATAAAATGTAAGAACGTAGAACATAAAATCAGTCTCTATGCGGATGATGTGTTGCTTTTTCTGCAAAACTCACAAATCAACCTCTCTGAGGTAATTACTCTAATAAACTGGTTTTCAAGAGTTTCAGATTATTCAATTAATTGGCCAAAATCTACAGTTCTTCCCATTAACTGCTCCTTCCATAATTCATCTTCTGCCCCACTACAATCTGGAAATATTAAATATTTAGGTATTAATGTTTCTCCTAAGCTTTCAGACTTAATTAAATTAAACCACATCCCACTTCTAAAGAAAGTAGAAGGCGATCTGACTAGATGGAAATCTCTACCCATATCACTCATGGGAAGGGTCGCCACTATAAAAATGATGATCTTGCCAAAAATAAATTACTTATTTTTAATGATCCCCAACAAACCATCACAAGATTGGTTCAGATCTCTGGATTCACATATTTCTAAATTCCTTTGGAAAGATAAACCCCCGCGTATCAGCTTAAAAACACTACAAAGAACCAAGGATAGAGGAGGATTAGATCTGCCTAATTTTCACCAATACTTCTTAGCCAACAGGCTTCAGTTCATCTCAGAATGGTTAAAATGTACCCTCTTAGATGAGCCCTGGCTAGATGTTGAACAGGCACTATGCAATGATCTAGAGATTTCAGACCTACCATTTATTAGCTCAAACATCAAAAGACATGAATGCTTTAAAAGCATCAACATCAGCTTTTCTCTGACAGCATGGTGGGAGTTTCTAAAAATAACGGAGTCTTCATTAATCCCATGCAAACGTACACCTATCTGGAATAACCCTGACATATTACAAAACAATAATAAGATTAATTTCCCAGAATGGAGTTGTAAAGGAATTAAATACTTAGAACATATATTAGAGGGAACAGAATTTATTCCATTTGACAGACTAGTTACACAATATGGGATCAACAAGAAAAGATTTTTAGAATATCAACAAATTAAATCCATAGTAAAAAAGAAATTTAACCTCAGTCAAGTTGAATTACAAACACCACCAAGTGTGGTTCAATTTCTTACTCTTAAATCCCCCAAACTATTATCTAAAATATACAGAACACTTTCTAAAATAGATGAATCAATATCCCTTCCTATTGCAAAGTGGGAAGCAGATTTATCAGTCAGCTTAGACCAAAACGTCTGGTCTCAGATGTGCTTAAAAACCTTTAAATTGATTAAAAATCCCAATCTGCAATTAATACAATACAAAATACTGCATAGAGTGCACTATACAGGTCATCGAATGTTCAAGATGGGCTTTACATCCGCCAACAACTGCTCACACTGTCAAGGCAATACACCAGACAATTACATCCATGCTCTTTGGTTCTGTCCACCAGTGCAGAAGTTTTGGCACGAGATATGTGACTTATCAAAGTGTCTGAAATGTAAAATTCCAACCTCCCCTTTAGTATGCTTGTTGGGAAATTTGGATGATGTCACTACAGAAACTAATACAATCCACATGGTTTTTACTGCCCTATGCATCGCCAAGAAAACGGTCCTCATGAACTGGAAAAATAAAAATAATCTTAATTCTAGCCAATATAGAAACTATCTAATAGATCACATTAGTCTCGATATAGCCTCTGCCACCACATTAGATCAATCCCTCTGGGCTCCTTTGATCGGCTCCATCACCTAGCGGGGTTGGGGGGTCGTGGTTTGGTCCCGCCTTGGCTATTGTGGTTGATGTGGAGGTTGGGATGGGCTTAGGGCACCTGGAGGACCCCTAGAGATGTTATCCCTGGAGGGCTTAACCCGGGGGTTGTGTTCATAACCTGGTTAGTGGCTCTGGTCGCTCTCAGAGGGTGTTCTCCTCGTGGCTGCGTGCAGCGGGGCTGGAGGATGGTCTGTGCTGGCGGACGTAGGTTACTGGCCTGGTGGCCTGGCTGCCCCTGAGTGGATCCGGGGCGGGCGTGGGGGTTTGGGGTTCGGGGGTGCTTCGCCTCCGTGCTGGGGCTCTGGCTGGGCCTTGGGGGCTTCGGTCCTCGTCGGTGTGTCGCCGAGGTTGTGGGCGGGTGGGTGCACGGGGGCTCAGCCCTGGCGCAGGGGGCCTCTTGTGCATCGGCCTAACTGGGGGGCTCTTCAACTGGCAGGGAGGTTGTTCCATCTTTGCAGGAGTCCACTCTGCAGGTGGGGGAGAGACATAGGAGAGGTGGAGAATAAACTTAACCTGGGTGTCTGTGTCTTGTGTAGTCTGGGAGATGATTGAATGTTGGGGTGGGTACAGTTTCCTCTGCGGTGGGGTGGGGTGGGCTGCCCCGGGTCCTGTGGGGCTTGGCGGTGCTGCTGCCGTAGGCCCCGGTCTGGATGGGCCTGGGCTCCCTTGCCTTGGTGGATACCAGAGGACGGGGGTGCCTATTGGGGTCAGCGGGGGAGCTGGCCCTAGGGAGGGACACCCTCCCCTCCCTTCTTTTCCTCCCCATCCCCCGCTGCCTCCCTCTTCCCGCTCCACCACACCCACCCACACAGGTAGGGCTTTGGGGTGCGGGTGTGTCACCAGGGTGCAGGGGAGACATTCCCCCCCCCCTCTGTCCTCTTCTGGCCACCTGTGCCTCAATTTTATCTCACAACTTAGACATCCACATTACTTACACTCTCATAACACACACACACATATATATATATATATAGGGCCTTGAGGGTGGGCACGTTAATGGCGTCCAGTAGACGGTCTGTGTATTCAAACCTACCTCTGGCGCCGGTGCCCACCTCTCAATTTTAAATCCATGTAGACATTGAGGGTTCTCGGGAGGGGCCGTGCTAACACCTGCTGCTCTCTGGCAGCAGCACCATGCTCTCCCTTGTTTTAAACACACTTTAGAGCAACACGCAGCAACACTACACTTGAGCGGGAGGAGGAGGGTATGGGGTCTTAACACACCCCCATTCTCTGCTAGCCATCGAGGCGGGGGGGCTGGGAAGAGATGCTGGCTGTCCGATTGGCCTCCCTGCTGCTGCGGAGCCTGGGGCGGTCTGCTAGCCTCCACCCCGGAGGGAAGGGTAACATCTCTTGGGTCTGGGTGCCGTTTCCCCCTCTGGGGGCGAGGATACCTGGACCCGGGGTATAGAGTATGTTTGGGGAGTGTGATTGTGTGTACATGTCCATTTACGTTTATTCCTACGTTGGGTGAGTGCTGAGTGTTTGTATATGTGTGCATGAGGGTGGGAATGCATGTCTGTGTCTGTGTGTGCCTGTTTGTCTGTGTCTATATGTCAGGTCGGGTCTTAGACTCCACCTCTCTGGGAACTCCCAGGCCCTCCAAGTGTGGAGGCCTATCTCCCCTCACCACACTCCCTGCCGGTGACTGATGCCCTCAGGGGTCGGTGCATTGTTGGTTCTTGGTGTCCGGGGCTGGGCGCTCAGGTCATGTGCCAGCTCACTCCCGGTGGCTACTTGGCGGGGCCTGGCGCCTGCTGCTCAGTCAGGCCTCTTCCGGGGCGCGGAGGGCCCTCGGGCCTCTGGCCTCTGTGCCTGCAGCTCGGTTCACTCTGGCACAGCTGGCTGCCGGCGGAGCCGGCGGGCACGCCGGTGCAGCCCCCTCTAGTTTCTGCCCGGTGGCTACTGGGTGACCCCTCGTCTGGGTATCCTCAGCCCTTCCCATGAAGGTGGCACGGATGCCCCTCCGGTGGTCCTCCTTGGGCTCTTGCACTCTGGGACCTCTGGATGTCTGGGGCCTGGATCTCCTCCATGCCTGCTTCATGCCCTGAGGGACAGGGCTATGGCTCTCTACATCCTCTTGCAGACCATTACATGGGGAAACCATTTGAATACAAGTGCGCCGACCCACACAGGTGTGCACACAGGTGTTCACTGTTTGTAGACTTAAATCACACCTTTCTTGGCTGCTACTTCAAAGCACATTTTGCGCTGTCTGTCCTGCGTGCTGCACAACAACATTCAATATTTAGTATTTACTGCTGTTTACACTTAGCTAGATTAATGCGATGGTGTTGTGTATAGTATGTTGCTTTGTTTTGTTTTTTTGTTTTTTTTGCTTGTTTTCTATTCTTTTTCTCTCAACAGGTGATCCCGGAGATATTTTTTTTCCCCCCTTTCTCACTGTCCCTCTCCCCTTCTGTTTTTCTTTTCCTTCCTCTTTCTTTCTCCCTTTCCTATCCCTCACTCATGTCTGTCCTGTCTGTAACAACTGAAAATAAAATAAAATAAATAATAAAAACAAAGGTCGATCAAATGGACCAATACGGCAATGCCATGATGATCCATTTGGCAAAATAAATCCATTGGGTATCCTTGTTGGTCTTCAGACAACAATTCTGACGGCTAAAGAACCAAATGGCACAGGCAAAGAAGAAAAAAAAAAAAAAAAAAAAAGACACTTTACCCTACTACTGGTGTTAGCCAGAGGGGCCAATGGCGCGATATGGCAGCCTCACCTCTGTCAGTCTGCCCCAGGGCAGCTGTGGCTACAACCGTAGCTGCCTCCACCAGTGTGTGAATGCGAGAGTGAATGAATAGTGGCATTGTAAAGCGCTTTGGGTGCCTTGAAAAGCGCTATATAAAATCCAATCCATTATTATTATTATTATTACTAATTTAGTGTTAGCATGCAGGTTAATGGATGACGGTGATGGGAATGTTTTGCAAATGTCATAAATGAATCAAAGTATTCATCAAGTTAAAGAAAATTTCAAGCTTAACTGTACCCCATGCAATAGTCTCATGGCCGTTTTCTCAGATCCTGTCAATGAGTCGTTACAGCCATAGCATTACTTAATGTATGAGAAATTTCTGCTTTTGTCAGCTTTACTGGGAGGCAAAACTGGACTTAAGCGCAGGGTTCCTCCAATACAGGGAATTTATTTACAATGAAAATGTGCAACAACTACAGTCTTGCTACAACAGGCTTGTCCACAGATGCTTGAGCTGGGAGAAATGAAAAGTGTTATGGATCTTCATATTACACAGCAAGAGTAGATGAGTAAACAAAGGGTTAATCATTGATTGAATCGTGAAAGAGCCAGTATAATAGATGCACGTTTCTTAGATTCAGTTCGCAGTGGGATATTTTCTGCTGATAAATCTGACCTGTTTGATAAGGTGGAGCTGAGATCCTGTGACAGTCGGCAAGGCGTTTATCCTGTCCCTCGATTTGGAGCAGAGTGGCATGTATGGACCTCTATACATGGTGGCAATTGTGAAGGTGATGCTTGATAGAGGCAACATAGTGCTCACCTTCTATCACTGGCAGGAATGGAGATCGTATTCCTTGCTCAGGTACCAATGGACACAGACCAGTGGCTGAAGAAGTCAGATTATTGGCATACTCTATTTAGGAACGAGTGGAAAACGTGAGTGAACAAGAAATCCTCAATGCATAATAGGAAGCCCCGAAAAGCCTAATTCTTTTGCAATGTAAATAAGCGTTAGGGGGATCTCCCTCACCTCACGCCCAACTGGTCACGGCAGATGGCTGCCTCTCACTGAGCCTTGTTCTGCCAGGTTTCTTCCTGTTAAAAGGGAGATTTTCCTTCCCACTGTGGTCAAGTGGTTGATCATAGGGGGTTGTCATACTAAATATCACATTTTCATAAATCTAGAGTATCAACATAATGGTAAAAAAAATCTTAATAGTATAAACCACTATAGCTGAGCATCACAAATTTTCACAAATCAAATCAATAAAGCAAATCAACCAAAGTGGCCAGACCAACACACTCATCAAGAAATTCAGTGACTGAACATAACAATTCCCACAAAGCAAGAATTTATTGCAAGCCTGTTGTATTACACCGCATTAGTTTTATTAGATTGGTAGAGCAGATTCTAAAAGCATCCTGTCAGAATTCATTTATCCCACCGTCCACACGTTAACTCTCGTGTGTTTAGTTACCAAAGTAAATGAACTATATTCTCCACATTTAATTACATCTATTTAGTCTACTGTGCCATGTGACAGTGTAATTGAGCTCAGTTATCTTTCAGTTGTTGATGACAGGTCAATTTCCTCCTGCCAGACTAAACCTTAACATGTTCCCAACTGTAAGACACAGTGCTACAGCAGATCTCATATTCATGACAACATAAAACTATCAAATGTAACAATGATTCAGATAAGGGAAATGTCTCCTTTGAACACCCTTTTGAGTGTTAATGTTCAAGTTAGCAAATGTTACTATGCTATAACTAGTCAATACATGTGTTGTATTTGTTCTCAATGTTAGAGGACAATATGATGTCACACAGTCTTCCAGTCTATATTTGAGTTTTTAAATGTGTTTCAATAATTGTTGAAGCTGTTACAGCTGAAAATCCTCCCAAGACAGATATTTTTCTTCTAATTTTGTGTTTCTGATATATCTAGAATAGAATAGCCTTTGTCAATGTGCAAGACAATAGTGCACAATAGTACAAATCCAATATCACATCCACAAGTCCAATAACAGTTATTTTTATTTATGTTGACATGGCAATATGCTTCATATTTAATCTTTTCAGTCTATATATTCTCAGAACAACCCTTTCATGGCCTGGTGAGTCTCTTTTAATTGCATTTCTTGCCCAACCAAAAGTTTGTTTTGTTGTCCTTAACACTTTTTAGTTAATACATTATTTTTAAATTACTCTAATGATCTAAGTCTTTTATTTGCAACCTCACTTAAATTTAATCCAAGCTATAAATTAAAAAAACAAAAACAGTTTTGTATTGCTAATAGAACAGCAGGTGTGCAGACAATCTGAAGTATATACAGTAATTCAATAGAAAATGTTATGTTGTTCATGCATTTTTTAAAACTATTCTTTGAATGGTGTTTCCATTTTAAACATTATTTCAGGATATTGGTCGCACAGTCTTCATTCATGTTTTTTGACAAAAACTGATAAAAACATCTCTTAAGCAATGGCATTTATCCACCACACACCAGGTTTTATATATTAGTTAAATCTAATCCTGGATAAAACCCCCATAGATTAACCCTGTACAATGTATGCAACACGGGTGTCGAACTCCAGGCCTCAAGGCCCGGTGTCCCGCAGGTTTTTGATGTCCTTGATACAGCACAGCTGATTTAAATGGCTAAATTACCTCCTCCACATGTCTTGAAGTTCTTCAGAGTCCTAGTAATAAACTAATCATTTGATTCAGGTGTGTAGACCCGGGGTGTTATCTAAAAACTGCAGGACACCGAACCTTGAGGCCTGGAGTTCGACACCGCTGCTGTAAAACAGCAAAAGAAAACCTAAACGGTGACACCTAAATTGTCAAGACCCTGTGGATGTACTTGAGTGAATTACATTTGTGGCTTTACTTGTAAAAGTCAAAGTAGGTGGTTCCACAAAGTAAATTTAACCTGGAAGTGTATTACGTTGTTAGGTTTTGTAATGTTGATTGTCATTTATGCTTAGAAATATCTACTTATATATGCTTAGAGTTTTATAATTAGTTTTAGATTGGTAGAGGTGTATAATCGATTGTGTAGTGACAGGATGTGTGATCCTTAATAGTCTGCAAAGGCTTGGTGCGCATTCCAGAGTGTTCTGGAATCCACACCTCCATCCTGGGAGCATGGGAAGAGGTCGTACCTTGTTTTATTGTTTTACGGTAGGATTAACGTAGCAATATCTGTTTTAGTCTAAGTGCCTTTTGTTTAGATAAACTGCTGGACTTTCCAGACCAGTAGGTTTAGGGAAGTCATTTATGGGGTCATACTCTGACCACACACACACACACACACACAGTATTCTTTGTTCACATGTATACCTATGTAAGATGTTATATGTTAATGACCCTATGCATATTCATGTAACCACAATAAAAGGAGTGCTATGGGGAACCTGGCTGAGAGTCTGACGGAGGTCAAGTGGTGGAACGACACTTGGCTCCAGGCAGGTCTCCCTCATGCATGAGTAACACGAAGAACTTTGCCTACTTGGTGTTCAATGCTTTTGCTGTGTTTTTTAAATTGTCTCGTTCCAGCGGTGGGCCTGTGCTAGACAGACCTAACATTAATTGGTCCTTCAGAGCCGGATCCCTAGAATTGACATTCCCGAGGGGAAAAAGAGACACGCCGAAAGACGTCAGCCAGGACGTATAGAAGTTCCTGTAGTAAAGTCCCGAGACGTGAGAATTCGTCATCGGGCCGGTGGATTAGCTGTCTGTTTTTTCTCCTCGCTGGATTGTGATTGACAGGATTCGAGATTAATGCAAGAGCAACACCAAGCAAGTACTGTACAAAGAAGAGCGCTGTAGCTGCGCGGGTTCACGCGAGCACGGTCGCGCGGGTTTCACGCGGACCTGAGCCGTGTGGTTAATCGCAGGCTTATAAAGGAAAGAGAGCGACGGCTCCTTAGCTGCGCGGGTTCACGCGAGTACGGTCGCGCGGGTTTCACGCGGACCTGAGCCGTGCGGTTAATCGCAGGCTTATAAATAAAAGAGAGCGACGCCTATGCCGTGGGGTTTCACGCAAGCAGGTGCATCTCAGTGACTGCGCGGGTACACGCAAGTCCAGGAGCTCAACGGCCGTGCGGGTTCACGCAGGCTGGGGAAAGTTGTAGGCCTATTTGTGTTGTTTGTGTATGTCTGTGTCAGTTGTTAAAAGTAATCTGCATTAAGCTTAGGGTTGCTCAAATTAAGTACAATGACATATGAGATGAAGTGATATAGATAAATATTTTAACAAATTACGTGCATAGAGGCATTTGACCTGTTTGAAAGACTGTCGTCTTATTATGAGCCATTGTTGAGATATAGAGCACACCTATGAAAACGACTAATATGCTGAACCCTGTATGAAGCAGCTGAAAACTACTTGATGGAGAAGCTGAATCGAATATGAAAGTGCAAGTCTTTGCCACTGCAAAGCACGCAACCACTGTGTGAGGTTGCGTTGCGGTCTCTTCTGAGCTGATGAGCAAGCTACACATTATCAGATCGAGAGCTGGCTGAGAACTCTTCAAAGAGAGGGAAACAGAACTATGATAACTGTGATAACTGGAGTGTGCAGAGTTTCCGTGAGCAGTTTTCTTGCATCTTGACTCATGTGTGTAGCGTGTTCATAGCATCAGCATCATGTTTTTGTTTATTTGTTTTGTTGGGTTGAAAATAATTAAATAAACTCGTGATCATATTTATGGATCACCATGGCACATGCCATTGGCCAAATGATTTATTTACACAGATGAAAAAAGTGAGTGTGAATGTGTCTGACGTCACAGTGTTTTTGTGCGCTGTGTAAAAGTAATTGCCTCTGATTGTGAGAGCGGTGATTCTGCAGGTCACCAGCTATTGAGAAAAAAAAAAAAAGAGTACAAAAGAGACAAAATTTACATTGTAGATGAAAAATAATCATAGGAAAAAGGTTTTGTGTTTATCAGCCAAGAACTTTCTTCTGCTTTTAAGAAAGGACTGTTCACAAAAACAGAGAGAGAGAGAGAGAGAGATGTGTGTTGATTAAGCAGTGATGACAATAATAAAAATGTCTTAGTTTGTCACTTTCAGATGAAAAGCAGATCTGAATCAATTTTCCACATGCAGCGGTTGGAAGAAAGTTATAGTTTAACATCATTGGAAACATTCAGGCCAAGTTACTGGCTGACTTATTTACAGCTCCATGTGTCCCTCAATCTCACAAGCGAGCTCTCACTCCTCCCTGAAGACAAGGAATGCAGCTCCAAAGAGCAATAACATGGCAGATAAAGAGACAGCAGCAAAGGCCTGAGCAAAGAGTCCCAGCAAGCAGCAGCAGTGTGGACAAACAGCATCAGAGAAGAAGAGCAAACCCATCATCCTGACTGATTGGATGAATGGCACTGTGTTTCCAACAAGCTGCAACTTCACTGTGCATGTGAAAAGAACATTTGAGGAGAACTGAGGAGACTGTTGGAGTTTGACATTTGCCACCTTTGGAGTAAAATGGCAAGAAGAGACAGTGGAACACAGGACGATGCTGAAGGAGAACTGCCGGCTGTTGGACTGTTGAAGTGGGAGAGGACAACAAAGTGAGAGTAAGTAGAACACAGAGGAGTGCTGGTGTTTAATATGGGAAATCAAAATTTGGGTTAGCAAACCTGGGGAAAAGAAAACTGACTGCTTAAGTTGGAAAATTGTGAAGGAGTCTGAAACACTGCAAAAAAGAAACATATACAAAATCACACACACAAGCAGAACATGCATTAACCCTACTAACACATACACAAGAGAGCTCATGAAGATTAGACAACATCTTAAGCATGTGAGTCTGTTTATCATCTTGTCCAAGTCACTTAGTGTGATGTAAAGACCAGTGGACTCATAGCACATTAGTTAAGAAATGATCAAATAATAGCAGAGAAATGTGTAGGAAAGGCAGCTTTAAGAACATGCCCTGCTGGAGATGCAGCTCCACAGACATTGATTAAACCTGCCTAATAACACAAACACACATGCAATGAAGATCAGCTTGTTATCTTTCATCAGTGTTAAAATAGTGTCAATTTAGCAGATACTTGTTATCAAATGCTGAATTTATCCAATGCTGACAACTAACTCTCTAGGTTGCAGGACAACAGTTTAATTTTTGTGGGAAAAAAGATTCTGGTTTGACCAACCAGTGATCAGACAATAAATTTAGTTGTTAATATAGTAAATTGGGAGATGCTTTCTGCTTGATTGATGCAGAACAAGTAATTTACTGTATGAGGGGAATTCTATTTTTGTGATAACATTTTGAACATGCATTTCTGCTGTCCTGTCGTCTTAGTGGGTTAATAGCTGATATGCAAATTAGTTGATCGTTCTTAGATTAATGAAAGGTGACTGAATTCTAGCACAAGTGAATGGGATGTGTTGGAGTTTGTTGTGTGTTGAGTGGAGACTCTAAAACACTGAGTTTCCTGTTTTGATGTGCGAGTGAATCCTGTACCTAGATACACAACTCTGAATACGTCAGAACAAACTTCTTTTGTGAAGTGCATGACAACATGTCACATGTTTTATGATGAAGGGAAAAAGGAAAACTGAATAAAATGGGTGTGTGGCCTAAATGAGTGAAGAGCACAGACCTGGGGATTAAACTCATAGCTAATAAGACATTAGGCTTATGTTGTGTGTTGTGCATCTGATGGATGGTTTGGAGTTAATCTAGCTGATGATTTTTCTTTTGTTGTGAAGTTGAGCCTGCCAATTAGTATGATGGTATGATAAACCATGCTAATGGTATGATTTACCCTCCTGAGATGAGGAGCATATGTCATGACTTAACAAGGCCTTTTATTTTGTTACTTTCACCGTGCACTGAAAGTTTTGTTCGATAATCTCTGTTTGAGCAGATCTGCACGATTAGAACAGGAAGCGCTGTATGACACGTCGTCGAGAGAATTGTTACACGTGAGTTTCTCCACATTAAAATGGGCTCAGGAGAAAGTCACTTATCTGGGGACAATTAGAAAGTAAGTTCCTGTCCAAAAAGGATTCAGCGAGGTAATCCGATCTAAAGTTCTTCTTTTTCTTTTTGGAATGACGTCATTTTGCTGAGAGTGGAAACTAAATGCGACGATAGGTTCCACTATCAGCAAAGAAAGAATGAAAGAGGAAAAAAAACCTGATTGGTAAAAGCTGACAAGACTTTACTGATGTAACACGACTGTGCGAAGTTAACCCCCACCTGACAAAGGTGCAGATGAATCTATGTGTGTTTCTTTTTACAGGAGCAGAAAGATGCCAGCAACATTTGAGGTTGCGTGATCATTTAACCTTTTAAGTGCCACTTTCTGTGTCTGTGCATCTACCAGGGGTGTTATTCACTACCTTGTGTTGCTCACAGAGGAAACTGTGAGAAAGAGTGTATACACCTGCGCAGCGCTAACATTTGCATTTTCTTTTCTACAGCATTACAGTTCTTAATGTGGTTTGATCATGTAATTTATAACAGGACAATTGGTTAATGTTTTTCTGCCACAGGATTTCTGGGTTTATGTGTGAAGAAGCTGTGTTTATAGGTTATGGGTTAGTGATGCTGTTACACTGTGTTTTTGGGAAAATGTGAAGGTTACTTTGATGATGTGAATAACATTCTTTCCACAGCTATGGATGGCTAACTTTATGGTCTTTTTATAGCACCTCTGGAACCTGTCGACCTGCGCCTGGTCACCAGGATGATCTATGTGTGTTGCTAATGTTTGTGTTTTTCTAAGAATGCATATAGAGGATTCAGCAGAAGCGGACAAGTGACATGAGAAAAACAAATAAGAGATGCAGTGTTTATGGAATAGTTTAATATGGGGCTCATTAGCTGGCCACTTTTGAGCTCCTAGTGATACATGAGTGGAGTGACTTTGCTTAAGGGACGTCACCGATTACATTAATGTTAACTGAGTACATGGGATGATCCATGTCTGAGGCACATTATGGTAATAATTGTAGTTTACTGATTTGAGAAAACCTGCACGATACTTGTCTTGCTGATGTTGAATGCTTTATTACTCTTATGATACAATTGTTTACAAGTGTGAAGTTTGATTTCACTTCCAGATCTTGTTTTCCAGGCCATGATGGTGTGTATGCAGGCTCCTGGCGGAGCCAGTTTTTAAGCAAACTTAATATGCAAAACACTAACATCTTTTATTGCAGGGTTACGGAGCTACTCCGGAGGAGACACCCTGATGTTGCCTGGGACATGATCTAGCTAACCTTTTTCTTTAAGACAGGAATCTAGGTTTGATGAGTTGACTCATGGGAGTGTCCATGCGTCAAGAGGGGTCCAGGATTAACATGAAACAATGTTTTTTATGATTGTTGCAGTGATTTGTGTGATTAACAGTTCATTTATGGGTATTTTAACCTATGCAAGTGGTGCATCCATGTTCAGATGAGGCTTTGATGGCCTATAAGTGAAGTTCACTGAACTAAAGAATGTGGTTTGATGATTGTTGATGCTCTCCAAATAGAAGTTTTTCCTCCTAGCAAGGAAATATAGGTGAAACAGTCAGAGTATTGCTGAAAGGGATCTCCTGAGAAATCTTCAGAGGCCCAGTGAGAAACAAGAACCATTCCAGGCATAGCTGACAGCCCAGGCAGTGGTTGAGGTCAAAGGTCGAGCTGTTTGGGCCCATCATGAGATCAGATTCCGGAGCCACAGCAAGGACCACAAAGCTGCGTTGGAATGAGAGCTGTGCCAAGGGGGATTTCCAGAGGCCAATAGAGGAGATTGTGGACAACAGACGGGCACCTGAAGGATGAGGGGAGCGTGCTGAGCTCCATCGACAGCGCAGAGGGAGTCCAAGGATGGCATCAAGATTCTATGAAAAGCACAGGAACCAGAAGCTATGGTGGTGATGACAGCAGTTTCCTATGAACATCACCTAATGCTGTGTCACTGTACTGTGCATATGATGATACTCTGAAGACTGCTGGGATCATAACAGCAGTAAGATAACTGGACCCAGCACCCTTTCCACAGAGGGGTTTTTCTGCAGAGCATGGACAGTAGAAGAGTCATAAGTATCCCCCTCGCAGGACGAAGGCCTGAAGTGAGGTGATGGGGGTTGGTAGAGGCCATAAAACTAGAGTGCTGAAGAGGTCTGCAGCTTTCACACTAGCTGAAAGCCTCATTGACAAACAACAAAACCAACTGGTATGTTTGAATTTCTATTCTACATACATTTGGACTCCGGTCCTATGGACAATGATGGAAACAACTGGAAGAGACATTTATGACGCCCTGCAGAATTTAAACCACTCTGCAGAGAGACATGTGATTTGCACGCCCAGAGGAGCACCGCCAAGCTGAGATGTTTTTGAAAATGTTAATTTCTCTTTTGACTATTAACAATTCATTTGTTTGCTCGTAGGATGCAGTTTGCCATTGGATAAGATCAATGAGAAATGGGATAACTGCTAATACATTTGTTAAACTGTGTACTTTTACAGTAATTTAGGGTGATTGACATATGCTGTGTATAAAAATGTTTGCATTTACACTGTCAGACATGAGGTGATCATAACTGGGAACTTTTCTAGCATAAAGGTCAAAAAGGGGGGAATGTTGGGTTTTGTAATGTTGATTGTCATTTATGCTTAGAAATATCTACTTATATATGCTTAGAGTTTTATAATTAGTTTTAGATTGGTAGAGGTGTATAATCGATTGTGTAGTGACAGGATGTGTGATCCTTAATAGTCTGCAAAGGCTTGGTGCGCATTCCAGAGTGTTCTGGAATCCACACCTACATCCTGGGAGCATGGGAAGAGGTCGTACCTTGTTTTATTGTTTTACGGTAGGATATACGTAGCTATATCTGTTTTAGTCTAAGTGCCTTTTGTTTAGATAAACTGCTGGACTTTCCAGACCAGTAGGTTTAGGGAAGTCATTTATGGGGTCATACTCTGACACCACACACACACACACAGAGTATTCTTTGTTCACCTATGTAAGATGTTATACGTTAATGACCCTATGCATATTCATGTAACCACAATAAAAGGAGTGCTATGGGGAACCTGGCTGAGAGTCTGACGGAGGTCAAGTGGTGGAACGACACTTGGCTCCAGGCAGGTCTCCCTCATGCATGAGTAACACGAAGAACTTTGCCTACTTGGTGTTCAATGCTTTTGCTGTGTTTTTAAATTGTCTCGTTCCAGCGGTGGGCCTGTGCTAGACAGACCCAACATACGTTATACCAGGAAGAAAAAAAAAAACTGTGTATATATTAACTTCACATATTGCTAAATGCCTGACAGGTTCCCAGAAGAGTCTTTCCAGCACAGTCTGTGAACTCTTTGTCTGATCATTTGACAACACTGTTTAGGTCTTTTCCACAACTTCTTTCAACTGCTTGCTTTAGAGGTCACCGGAGCAGAGGTCTACCACCATCTCACCATATTCCAAGCATCCGCTTCTGTCACACAAGCCCTCTTGTCCTCCTTTATCCATGAATCTGCTAGGCCTTCCTCTTCTCTTCCTGCCAGGCACTCCATATTTCACATCCTTTGTCCAGTGTATCCACTGTACCTCCTCTGCACATGTCCAGACCATTTCAGTCTTGCCTCTACTCCAGTCTCATTGTCACAACACACCACCATCAGAATATCTTTCCAAGGGTAATAGGCCTGAAATATAAAAGATCCTCAAGAGGGAACCAAGTAGGCTTTGAAAGGGGAAAGAGTTAAGCAACTGAGCATCAGAAGAGTGTTTCGCCCTCTTGTGATTAATGAAAAGAACACTTACACCACTGGACGTTACTGCATTGTTTTGTAATTATTTGAAATAAGTTTACACCTTAAAACATTCTTGAAAACGTATCTACTTACAACCCAACTTAACCAGAAAAAAAAATCTTATTGACTAAAAAAGTAAAGGCAGGGTATTTGCATCCACAGACCTTTTTTACTTATACACAAGTGATTTATTTTACTGTCAAATATAAGGGCTCATATGCAAGCCAAGGTCAGCAGAAATTACTTATTCTTTTGCGAAACGATTATTCTATTGCAAAAGTATTACAGTCAGTGCACAGTCATGTTGTTGTCATCTCGTTGCCATTGCTGGTGCTCTTGGTGTCCACATTAGTGACACTCTTCTTGGTGGTCGGATCCTCGCCGATAAAGTGGAGGATGTTACGCAGGGAGCGGTTCATACTGTCTTTGAAGCTTTGACCCAGACACACATAGAGCAGAGGGTTGAGGCAGCTGTTGAAGTAAGCCAGGAAGAGCACTATAACGTGAAGTTTGGGGCTCGCAGAGGAAACCCGAGGGGTGGTCAGTATGAGGAAATCCACAATGTGCAGAGGTATCCAGCACAAGAAGAAGCTCAGCACCACAGAGATGATGACCCTCAGGGTTTTATTGGATCCAGTCCGACCTCGTGTCATTCTCTGTGTCATGCTGAAAACCACCAAGTGACAAACTAGAATAACCAGGAAAGGAATAGTGAATCCAATCAGGAAGCGAAAAGCAGAGACAGGCCAGGCACTGTCTACAGTGTACTTCATCCTACACTCTCTCTTCTCGTCACCTGCCTCAATCTGCTTGGCGTACACAAACTGTGGGATACTGCCTATCAGGGCCAGGACCCACACAGCAACACATCCATAAGGCCAGCGGACCAGAGGGACCATAAGCAAGGGGATGGAGAGGCAGCACAGAAGATCAGCCAGAGCGAGGTTGAGGAACCAGAGGGAGGTGACAGAGCGGGACATGCAGAACCCCGTCACCCACACCACCACAGCATTTCCAGGCACACCCACCAGGACCACAAGGCTGTACATGACCAGAGCCACTATCTGGATCGGCTTAATCTCAGGAGTCACAGACTCAATAATGTCAGAAAATGTGTAATTACCATCAGAATATGTCTTATTATAATCACTATAATCCATGATTCCTTACAAGTGCACAATACAGGATATACGTTAGTGTCTTAAAACAGATTTTTTATCTAAAACATTTTCTTTTTTTTCATCAAAATTTAAAATGCGACTTTAGTATTAACTCACCGATTGTTTAGCCCCTGCTTGTGTTACTCTGTCACTACTAAGAGAAAGTTGTAGAGTGTTAGAGCTGGTCTGCTTCATAATCTCACCCCACCCCACGCAGACACAATTGCACAAGATTCCTGCTCGAGCATGTGTGGAAGAATGGCTGTTAACTGCAGATCACTGTCTGACATGCAGAGCAGAAGAATTTGATTCTAATGTTCACCAGGTTAAGGATCTCCATGATGCTCTGACACTCTTAAAAAATGTTACTAGAAAGCAGCAGAGGCTGCATTTCATATCAGCTCCACAGCAGTTGATTTAATTGACTGGGTTATTCTACAAAGGAAGAGGAACTTTTAGTGAAATCAGCTGGATAGTCTTACATTGAAATGCTAACCCACGACCTCTGCAACTTTTTAAGAACGCATTTGCCCGTTCTATTTGATGGGTGGTTTTCTTCTAATCACATCATCTTGTATACTTGGTTGTCCTAAGGTTTTATTCCCTTTTGATCTTTATTACATGGTTTGGTTTACAGTAGCTCCTAACTGCAATTTAACACTTAATTATAGAATTATTCAAATAAAAAGTTGCACATTTGCCCCATATCTGATCAACTTGACTGTTTACACAAAATCTGAATTTGTTACAAAGAACTTGTTAAAGGACTGACTTTTAAGACAAGAACTAGAGAATTGCAAGTTTTCTCGGTTTATTGCAAAAAAATAAAAATCAGATCAGAAGATTCCAAGCACAAAATATTTTAACTTTTCTAAATTTAAACAACTTTACTTGATATAATGACGTGAACATAACTGCGACAAATTTGCAAATATATTTACTTTTTTACTAATTGTGTATCAATTGATTGGCCCTTGTTGTAAAAGCTCAAAAATAAAAGGAAATGTCTACACAACAGATATCCAACAACTATCCAAATATTTGCATATCCAACATTTCCAAATAATTCATGTCAAACCAATTAGTTAGGTGTTTTAGAAATTAAAGCTGCCCAATTTGCTGCAAGTACTGGGCATGCAGATATGCAATCAGTTACAAATGTAAATGTTCATACTGAAATCTACAATAGACCGCCACATTAAATTTAAATTGCTTAGTTATCAACCCATGTTTATAACAGAGCCAGTAAAATGAAATGAATCACACCTGGGATTCTGTGTGCACTCCATACCTCCATCACATTTGTCATATCTATCCTAGCTATCTGGCATTTCAAGTTTGACACAGTTCTTGGATTTGCTGTCTGCCATGTTAACTTCCAATTTGTCCATCACCTTTACCAAAACTGTCTGACCATATTCTCCCTATCACATGGTTCTGTGCACAAACAGCGTTATTGTGCTTGTTCTAATTTGAAATACACTCCAATTGAAAGAGGGCTTATTTAAAAAAAACAAAACAAAAAAAAACCCCACACACACATTTTAACACCACATTGCTACCCTTGTAGAAGGTGTCTGAATGGAGGGCTGCCTCTGCCAATTGTAGCTGTATTCTGCCAGCCTTTCCTGGATGAACGATGCCAAGTAAAACTTCTTCCCACAATCAATTGTTACCCGATCCCACAGACGGAAGATAAAACACAGACAAACATAAAGCAGCACCTTTAAACACAAGAAGCATCCAAGCCATCCCTAAAGTAACCATAAAACATTTAGTTAAACCTAGACTGGGTAATAACAGACTGGAAATAAGTTCATACAAATAGCATGAGTCAGGTTATTTTACTTGCACACTCCCTCATAAATAATGATGTTGTCTTTAACTGGCATAGTGGAATGACTGACAATGGTCTTGCTAAAACCATCAAAAGCCATAACATAGATCACTCCAAACATAGCAAGTTTCTCATTTGGATCCAAATGGAGCTTATGACCCATGTACTCTGCATTGTAGGGTGTGGGGTTTAGATTTCGAACACCTTACAATGAAACAATCAAATGATTAAAAACTCAGCAATATCAATGGACAAATGAACACAAGATATTGGGGGGGGAGAACCTTGTTATTTTGGAGTGCTCCACATACTGACTTACAAGGGTAAGTTCCGAAATAAAACTAACTAGCAAGATATTAGCTTATAGAGAAGTGCATTGGTAGAATAGCTTTACACCTCCTGACTCCATCAGTCAGGAAGTCAGTGATCCATCGGCCGATGGGTTCAGGCACATTCTTCTGGGAAAGCTTGCTTTGGAGAAGGTCTGGAAAGATGGTGTTTAAGGCAGAGCTGAAGTCCACAAACAGGATCCTGGCGTAGATTCCCAGGTAGTCCAGATGCTGCAGGATGAAGTGTAGAGCCATGTTGATAGCATCGTCTACAGACCTGGCTCTGTATGCAAACTGCAGGGGGTCCAGGAGGCGGGCCGTGAGGGTCTTGAGATAGTAGAGAACCAGGCACTCAAAACACGTCATGACCACAGGTCTGTAGTCATTTAGTCCGGTGATCCCTGGCTTCTTGAAAGCTATATATGATATAAAAATGATATAAAAAATGTTAATCACCAAAAGAAATTATACCATAGTTCTTATAAAGCCTTTAAAATCAAAACACCAGCAGTGTGGCAATGTTGTTGACTTACACTGTATATAAAACGTTGACTTTGGCTACATCAATTTTTTTTTACTGTATTATAAACATTTTCTACCATGAAGAGTAAAGTATTTTGGGTTGAATTAAAATGTGCCTTTCCTCCCTGCTCCCTTTTTGTCATTGTTAGTGTTTCTCAGAGATCAGGCCCAGCCCAGTATCTACCTGGTTATGTTCAAGGAGCTGGAGGTGATAACTCAAAAACAACCAGCGTCTCAGGCCCTGGATGGGTAGACGGACGGAGCAGCTTGTATGCTGCAACATCAGTGGAAGTGAGTTTCACTGACTCATCAACTTGTCTGAGGTTTCATAGCCTCCTCCAGACTAAAACAGATGTCACATATTTAACTGGCAAATATCTGTTAGATTTTATAACAATCACTCTCCTCTATTTACTAATTTCTCTTCAAGTTCAGTTTTTTGGAAATATCAGAGGTTTTCCATCAAATAAAACAGGTTTGGTACTGTAACCAATATGTCAGCTTATCAAAAATTAACAGCTGAAACAGTATCTTTAACAACAGAGGACTATTTGGGGTTTGACAGCTACAGGCCATTTGAGCTCGTTCACCATAAGCAACAATACAACGTGAACGAGCTCGGTCTTAACTTGGTATGGTATGTTTAATGCACAAAACAAATAAAGTTAAATAGAAATCAAATTAAACATACCTTACCCAGTTAAGGGATACCACAACACTCTTAAAGTAGTGCTAACCACATCGAAACAGTAACAAACAAACTCGTTTGGCAAACTCCGTTTAGCATCGTCGCTAATTATCATGCTAACAAGCATATCCGGGATTAGAGAACCAATGGCTCTTAACACCGCTTTATATCATACCGTCATGACATTGAATAAGCATAAAAAAAAAATCTTACCTAGCAGGGGCATGGATAATGGTGAATTGTGACTAATGGCTAAAGATGCGCCAAAAGATGTCAGTAAGCTCGCTATGCCAAAGCTACAAGACTTGCATGCTCATACCTCCTCCCGCCCAAGTTGGCTACCAAATTGACTGTTGCGAAAACTCGTGAGCCAACGACGTCATAATACTTAAAGGCAATTGTCGCGTATAAATCTGGATGTAACCGTACAGTGCACATCAAACAATAAATTAACACTGGGATACAGCACCATATCATAAAGTCCTCCATTATTAATTTAGCTAATGTGCTATAAGCTAAATCGGTTTCCGACAATCTTACTTTTCTGAATAAAAACACAAAGCATTTCCCTTCAATAACTCTTACCAGGGCTGGACGCTGGCCGGATGGGTGAGAGTGAGACAGTGGGGCCGCAACCTCGAAAACGAATATACACCGTCTTTTCCCGGTTGCCATTCAACGATAACAGCCTGTTAATATTAATGTTAGCATACTGGCTAATACTGACGTTCAGGGCACGTGGAACGTGAAAGTTCTAAACGAATGAAAAGGACCGCCTACCGTGACGTCACAGCACGTTTTCCTTTGAAGTGTAAGATTAAAGGCATGTGAGGGCTTAAATACTCCTCAGGTAACAACCACTGCACCAACTGCACCTAGCGTTGAAAAGACATTTTAACAAAATTAATTTATTGATTCAATAGGCTTCTAAAAGTCGTCTAAAGGTTTCGCTATAGGTTCTTTATCATTAGGCAAGGCAACCATTCTAACTGCACCTAGCGTTGAAAACACATTTTAACAAAATTAATTTATTGATTCTATAAGCTTCTAAAAGTCCTCTAAAGGTTTCGCTATAGGTTCTTTATCATTAGGCAAGGCAACCATTCTAACTGCACCTAGCGTTGAAAACAAATTTTAACAAAATTTATTGATTCAATAGGCTTCTAAGAATCTCCAACCCAAACTCTCTGTAGAAATGTGGCGCTCAGTATTCGGCCGCACAACTTCTTCAGACACTGATGGCTTTGAGGAGCTTGACAGCTGTTATTCTGAGCCTGATGGGTTCCTCTTACCGATTTTTGATTCCAGAGATGAACAGTTACCCACCTCTGAAACAACTGAGGTTCCTATGAGCAGCGATGTCTGTGAAACTCCTCAACCAAGAGCACAGTGCAGTACTTCAGATGCTGATATCTTTGAGCTTGACGAATATTATACAGTTCCCGATGGGCTTGTTTTACCGATTTTTGATTCCGGAGATGAAAAGCTAGACACCTCTGAAACAACAGAGGTTCCCACAACCAGTGTTTCTGTAAATGTCAATGAAAAGTGTCCCACCAATGAGAGTAACAGCATTGATTCAGTCAGTGCTGTCCTTCCTGAACCTTCAGATACTGATGGATCTGAGGAGAATTTTCAACAAGAGGAAAGAAAAACTATTTTTTCCCGAGTTCAAACAAGCCTTTCAGCTCTTTCTTCCTTTATTATGGCTCCAGTTGAGTCTGTGGGCCGGGGAGTCATTTCTGTCACTAGCCAAATCCTTAATATTGGTCGTGCACCATTTACCTCCCCCACTAGTGAAACTGAACTGCCACCCACTTCTGAAACATCTGAGGTTCCTACAACCAGTGTTTCCGTAAACACCAATGAAAATGAACAGTCGACCATCCTCCTTACTGAACCATCAGAGATTCATATATCTAAAGAGAATTTTCAAAGAGAGGAAGCAGAAACTAGTACATCCAGAGTTCATGAAATGATTGCAGCTCTTTATTCCTCTTGTACAACTCCAGAGTCTATGAGCAAAAGAGAAACATCTGAGGTTCCCACACCCAGTGTTTCTCTAAACACAGATGAAAAAGAATCACCCACATCAAAACAATTTGTAGATTCGAGGGACCGGTATAATACACCCGACTGGGCATTCTTGTTTGAACCTGAAAACACAACAAGGGAACAAAGATTAAATTTGACACCTGAAAGTGAGGAAAGAAACGAACAGTCCCCCTCTGAAACAGCTGAGGTTCCTACAACCACTGTTTATATGAACAACTCTGATGAAGACACTTCAACTAGTGACAGTTACAGCACTGATTTATTCAATGTTTACCCTCCAGAACCTTCAGATATTAACAGATCTGAGGAGAATGAACAAACGAGCAATGCAAGTATTTTTTCCAGAGTTTACACAAACCTTTCAGCTTTGTATTCATTTATTAGAGCTCCAGTTGAGTCTCTGGGACAAGGAGTACTTTTCGTCATCAGGCCCATCCTTACTATTTGTGGAGTACCGTTTACCTTATTGTTCAATCTGTGTTCGGCAATTACTCGGCGTATGTTTCCCCGGACCCACAGACGAATTTCATCCCTAATTCCTACACTGAGAAGATTCTTGCGTGCACATTGTTGTGCAATTGTTATATTTTTTTTCTTCCATGTATTGACAATTGCACTTATAATATTCTTCGGCATGAAAAGATCTAATTAGTTCAATCACTAATTCTAGCAAACAAACACCACTTGCTATAGCAACATTTTCACATGAAATTCAATATCCTTGACATATAATGACATCACAACTATCCCCCAGCCAGTCGCAGCAGATGGCTGCTCCTATGAGTCTGGTTCTGCTGGAGGTTTCTCTCTGTTAAAAGTGAGTTTTTCCTCCCCACTGTCGCCTTAGTGCTTACTCATAGGAGATCATTTGATTGCTGGGGTTTTCTCTTTAATACTGTGTGGTTTTAACCTTACAGTATAAAGAGCTTTGAAGTGCCTGTTGTAACTTGGCACTATTAGATAGACTTCAATTGGCTTCAACTGACAAAACATTGAAAAAATAAAAACTAAATACATCAATAAATAATGGTGTGCATTTGTTTATTATTTCTATACCAGGGTAAGTGCTCAAACTTATGGTTTATAATTATAGCCCATAATTGTAAAAAAATATGTGGCTTTTAACAGATCATTCTTGTAACAAATGTGACTGTGCTGAGTGGCAGGGGAACTGTGCACAGGATAAAGCCTCTTGAGTTTAGTGTCATGTAGAACTAGATTCAGGCCAAAGATTGCATTTAAGTTACATCAGTGTTTTGATCTTTTATGTTTTGTTTTTTTAATAAGGTTATTTTAAAGTTTTAGAGCTATTTATATTGGTTTCCCTGGTTTTAAACAGAAAATTTAAGCTCTTCATTTACCTGTACGGTGGTTGACAGCCACTAGAGGTCCCTTTACTCAACGTTTACATTCATCAGTAACTTCCTTGTCAAATGCCAAATGCTAATGCTTGCCAGATTAAATAGGCTTGATAAGGGGCAATACGTTTTGTTCTTAATATCAGATTATGTTATCTGTCATGTCTTTTTCATCACTTGTATTTTATTGATGAGACCTTTGATGGGGCAGTAGCAAATACTGAAAGATTAACTGGTGATTTCTACAGTGTTTTTACTGGCTGGTCTTTGGCATGTTATTTTATCTTTGGTGAATAAAACAAAATCACTGCAAAGAGCAATGAGGCGGTACTGTTACTGAGACACTGAGCTCAGTTAGTGCGAAAGAAAACATGTTTCCAGCATCCAAAACAACAGCGCTGTTCCTGTGACCTCTATTAAAACCTTGACTTGGGAAAAGGGAGTCATTCATAAAAAAGCATCCTCCAGAAGTTGAAATAAAATATGCAGATGAACTGTTAATCTTGTTTGATACCATGTTTAAATGATGCAGCTTAATGAAGGCTGACAGTTGTACTATTTTAAATTGGAGCAAACAAGGGTGAGTCTATTTTTTTCAAGGTTTAACAACATTTTTCACATTGAAAAGTGAAATAATATAAAATACTGTCTCAATTAAATTGTGTTAATATTTAAAAATACAAAGACTATAGCTTTTTTCATAAGCCAATAAAAATGTACTTGGACCAGTAAAACCCTGAGCCACTGACCTGCATCTATAGCCTTGAGGATTCAATACACTTATATAATACAGGATAATATTCAATTTTTTTAATTTTATTGTATTTGCGTGTATATAACTCACTCACTGCACATAATATCCTCTTTGTATATATATTCACTCACTGTATATGATGTTCTCACTTGTTTTCTTGTTTTTTTGCACAGTCGAGGAGCGCATCAGGTCAAATTTCACTGTGTTACACTTGTATAACTATGCACGTGACAAATAAACAATCTTGATTCTTATTCATGAGATCCACCTGCTTTTTTACCTTAAGCCACTTCGAGCATAATTTTTGGCCAATTGAAACCCATTATAACCACCTGTGGCAGGAATAAGGCACGGCGGGTCCAGGGATCAACGTTTTGTGTCATTTTATTGACATCCACCACCACACCACACCTGAGTCCCCCGTGTTTTAAACTTGGTGGACGTGATTAAGGATGCCGTGCAGGTGCGTCCGCCCTCCCTGCACGGCAACCACGCCCCACCACACCACCTTTTTTAATTCCTTGTTATTGACAGTACTAAATCATGCAATTTAGGTAAAATTGCTTTCATTCTGAACTCAACACATAAAAATTTTAGTTTAATGGGGTTTTTTTTTACCAAATTACAAAGTGTGCCTACAAAAACCACTCTACTGTGGTTAGCACATCTTGCTGCTAATGAGGATGCACACAGAAGCACACACACTGAAATATAAATTTTGATCATTTTAGTGGTCTTTTCAGTGGTTACTTGGTCATTAAGTGGCCTTTCTGGCCACTAACACACCATGTGCAATTTTCTTTTTGGCTAGTCATCCCCCTCCCCCCAAAAAATAAATAAATAAATAAATAAATAAAGTAAAAATAAGTCATTGTTCCAGTTACTGGTACTGACCTGCAATGATGACAAAAAATATTAGGTTTCACCATTCATATGCTAAAAAATGTTTACTTTATTGCTATTTTCTCCCAATACATAATATGTAATTGACTGGTATTCAAAGGGTATAATTTCTGAATTTGAATTACATTTTGGTTTTCATGACTAGGACCGGTGCTAATTTAAAAAATCAAGTCAATAAAAGTGGCAAAATGTTTTTTTATATATTCATTTTATAGCATTTTGTAAACGTAAACAGGGGGTGGCCATTTTTGGCCACGAATAAGCTGAGAGAGTTTTTTTCTTTTTCTGTCACTGCACACAAAAACAATGATGCATATATAATCCTTTTTTACTCCAACACACCAAGTCATTTATCTTACTTTCAAATCTAAGGGCTCATATCCAAGGTAAGGTCAGCGGAATTGACTTATTTATATCTAGAATTTTTTTAAATTTATTTATATATATTTTACTTGCAAAACTTCAGCTGTGATGGAAATTGGTAGATTACAGCAGTCCTGTATGTGTATTAGAGTCAGTACACGATCACGTTTTTGTCATCTCCTTGCCATTACCGGTGCTCTTACTGTCCATATGGGTGATGCTGATCTTGGTGGTCATGTTCTCGCTGATGAAGTGGAGGATATTACGCAGGGAGCGGTTCATACTGTCTTTGAAACTTTGACCCAGACACACATAGAGCAGAGGGTTGAGGCAGCTGTTGAAGTAAGCCAGGAAGAGCGCTATAACGTGTGCCAGGTGAAGTTTGGGACTCACATAAGAACCCTGAGGGGTGGTCATTATAAGGAAATCCACGATGTGCAGAGGTATCCAGCACAAGAAGAAGCTCAGCACCATAGCGATGACGACCCCCAGGGTTTTCTTGGATCCAGTCCGACCTCGTGTCATTCTCCTCTGTGTGTTGCTGAAAACCACCAAGTGACAAACTAGAATAACCAGGAAAGGAATAATGAATCCAATCAGGAAGCGAAAAGCAGAGACAGGCCAGGCACTGTCTACAGTGTACTCCATCCTACACTCTCTCTTCTCGTCACCTGCCTTAATCTCCTGGGCGTACACAAACTGTGGGATACTGCCTATCAGGGCCAGGACCCACACAGCAACACATCCATAAGCACCCCGTTTGGGTCGCCTATGGTTCTGACACCAGTTGGGTCTGATGACCAGCAACAAACGATCCACGCTGATCACAACCAGCTGCAGGATGCTGCAGTACATCACCAGGTAAAACAGGCCTCTGACGAGCATGCAGGCCAGCGGGCCAAAGTGCCAGTGATCGTCGTGAACCAGAGGGACCATAAGCAAGGGGATGGTGAGGCAGCACAGAAGACCAGCCAGAGCGAGGTTGAGGAACCAGAGGGAGGTGACAGAGCGGGACATGCAGAACCCCGTCACCCACACCACCACAGCATTTCCAGGCACACCCAGCAGGACCACAAGGCTGTACATGACCAGAGCCACTATCTGGATCGGCTTAATCTCAGGAGTCACAGACTCAATAATGTCAGAAAATGTGTAATTACCGTCAGAATATGTCTTATTATAATCACCATAATCCATGATTCCTTACAAGTGCACAATACAGGATATACGTTAGCGTCTTAAAACAGATTTTTTATCTAAAACATTTTCTTTTTTTTCATCAAAATTTAAAATGCGACTTTAGTATTAACTCACCGATTGTTTAGCCCCTGCTTGTGTTACTCTGTCACTACTAAGAGGAAGTTGTAGAGTGTTAGAGCTGGTCTGCTTCATAATCTCACCCCACCCCACGCAGACACAATTGCACAAGATTCCTGCTCGAGCATGTGTGGACGAATGGCTGTTAACTGCAGATCACTGTCTGACAAGCAGAGCAGAAGAATATGATTCTAATGTTCACCAGGTTAAGGATCTCCATGATGCTCTGACACTTAAAAATGTTACTAGAAAGCAGCAGAGGCTGCATTTCATATCAGTTCCACAGCAGTTGATTTAATTGACTGGGTTATTCTACAAAGGAAGAGGAACTTTTAGTGAAATCAGCTGGATAGTCTTACATTGAAATGCTAACCCACGACCTCTGCAACTTTTTAAGAACGCATTTGCCCGTTCTATTTGATGGGTGGTTTTCTTCTAATCACATCATCTTGTATACTTGGTTGTCCTAAGGTTTTATTCCCTTTTGATCTTTATTACAAGGTTTGGTTTACAGTAGCTGCTAACTGCAATTTAACACTTAATTATAGAATTAATCAAATAAAAAGTTGCACATTTGCCCCATATCTGATCAACTTGGCTGTTTACACAAAATCTGAATTTGTTACAAAGAACTTGTTAAAGGAATTACTTTTAGACAAGAACTAGAGAATTGCAAGTTTTCTCGGTTTATTGCAAAAATAAATAAATAATTTTTAAAAAAAAATCAGATCAGAAGATTCCAAGTACAAAATATTGTGTATCAATTGATTAGCCCTTGTTGTAAAAGCTCAAAAATGAAAGGAAATGTCTACACAACAGATGTCCAACAACTATCCAAATATTTGCATATCCAACATTTCCAAATAATTCATGTCAAACCAATTAGTTAGGTGTTTTAGAAATTAAAGCTGCCCAATTTGCTGCAAGTACTGGGCATGCAGATATGCAATCAGTTACAAATGTAAATGTTCATACTGAAATCTACAATAGACCGCCACACTAAATTTAAATTGCTCAGTTACCAACCCATGTTTATAACAGAGCCAGTAAAATGAAATGAATCACACCTGGGATTCTGGTGCACTCCATACCTCCATCACATTTGTCATATCTATCCTAGCTATCTGGCATTTCAAGTTTGACACAGTTCTTGGATTTGCTGTCTGCCATGTTAACTTCCTATCTGTCCATCACCTTTACCAAAACTGTCTGACCATATTCTCCCTATCACATGGTTCTGTGCACATTTTAAAACAGCGTTATTGTGCTTGTTCTAATTTGAAATAAACTCCAATTGAAAGACGGCTTATTTAAAAAAAAAAACAAAAAAAAAAAACCCCACAGACACATTTTAACACCACATTGTTACCCTTGTAGAAGGTGTCTGAATGGAGGGCTGCCTCTGCCAATTGTAGCTGTATTCTGCCAGCCTTTCCTGGATGAACGGTGCCAAGTAAAACTTCTTCCCACAATCAATTGTTACCTGATCCCACAGACGGAAGATAAAACACAGACAAACATAAAGCAGCACCTTTAAACACAAGAAGCATCCAAGCCATCCCTAAAGTAACCATAAAACATTTAGTTAAACCTAGACTGGGTAATAACAGACTGGAAATAAGTTCATACAAATAGCATGAGTCAGGTTATTTTACTTGCACACTCCCTCATAAATAATGATGTTGTCTTTAACTGGCATAGTGGAATGACTGACAATGGTCTTGCTAAAACCATCAAAAGCCTGACTCCATCCGTCAGGAAGTCAGTGATCCATCGGCCGATGGGTTCAGGCACATTCTTCTGGGAAAGCTTGCTTTGGAGAAGGTCTGGAAAGATGGTGTTTAAGGCAGAGCTGAAGTCCACAAACAGGATCCTGGCGTAGATTCCCAGGTAGTCCAGATGCTGCAGGATGAAGTGTAGAGCCATCTTGATAGCATCGTCTACAGACCTGGCTCTGTATGCAAACTGCAGGGGGTCCAGGAGGCGGGCCGTGAGGGTCTTGAGATAGTAGAGAACCAGGCACTCAAAACACGTCATGACCACAGGTCTGTAGTCATTTAGTCCGGTGATCCCTGGCTTCTTGAAAGCTATATATGATATAAAAATGATATAAAAAATGTTAATCACCAAAAGAAATTATACCATAGTTCTTATAAAGCCTTTAAAATCAAAACACCAGCAGTGTGGCAATGTTGTTGACTTACACTGTATATAAAACGTTGACTTTGGCTACATCAATTTTTTTTACTGTATTATAAACATTTTCTACCATGAAGAGTAAAGTATTTTGGGTTGAATTAAAATGAGCCTTTCCTCCCTGCTCCCTTTTTGTCATTGTTAGTGTGCTCAGAGATCAGGCCCAGCCCAGTATCTACCTGGTTATGTTCAAGGAGCTGGAGGTGATAACTCAAAAACAACCAGCGTCTCAGGCCCTGGATGGGTAGACGGACGGAGCAGCTTGTATGCTGCAACATCAGTGGAAGTGAGTTTCACTGACTCATCAACTTGTCTGAGGTTTCATAGCCTCCTTCAGACTAAAACAGATGTCACATATTTAACTGGCAAATATCTGTTAGATTTTATAACAATCACTCTCCTCTATTTACTAATTTCTCTTCAAGTTCAGTTTTTTGGAAATATCAGAGGTTTTCCATCAAATAAAACAGGTCTGGTACTGTAACCAATATGTCAGCTTATCAAAAAATAACAGCTGAAACTGTATCTTTAACAACAGAGGACTATTTGGGGTTTGACAGCTACAGGCCATTTGAGCTCGTTCACCATAAGCAACAATACAACGTGAACGAGCTCGGTCTTAACTTGGTATGGTATGTTTAATGCACAAAACAAATAAAGTTAAATAGAAATCAAATTAAACATACCTTACCCAGTTAAGGGATACCACAACACTCTTAAAGTAGTGCTAACCACATCGAAACAGTAACAAACAAACTCGTTTGGCAAACTCCGTTTAGCATCGTCGCTAGTTATCATGCTAACAAGCATATCCGGGATTAGAGAACCAATGGCTCTTAACACCGCTTTATATCATACCGTCATGACATTGAGTAAGCATAAAAAAAAATCTTACCTAGCAGGGGCATGGATAATGGTGAATTGTGACTAATGGCTATGACGCCAAAAGATGTCAGTAAGCTCGCTATGCCAAAGCTACAAGACATGCATGCTCATACCTCCTCCCGCCCAAGTTGGCTACCAAATTGACTGTTGCGAAAACTCGTGAGCCAACGACGTCATAATACTTAAAGGCAATTGTCGCGTATAAATCTTGATGTAACCGTACAGTGCACATCAAACAATAAATTAACACTGGGATACAGCACCATATCATAAAGTCCTCCATTATTAATTTAGCTAATGTGCTATAAGCTAAATCGGTTTCCGACAATCTTACTTTTCTGAATAAAAACACAAAGCATTTCCCTTCAGTAACTCTTACCAGGGCTGGACGCTGGCCGGATGGGTGAGAGTGAGACAGTGGGGCCGCAACCTCGAAAACGAATATACACCGTCTTTTCCCGGTTGCCATTCAACGATAACAGCCTGTTAATATTAATGTTAGCATAATGGCTAATACTGACGTTCAGGGCACGTGGAACGTGAAAGTTCTAAACGAATGAAAAGGAGCGCCTACCGTGACGTCACAGCACGTTTTCCTTTGAAGTGTAAGATTAAAGGCATGTGAGGGCTTAAATACTCCTCAGGTAACAACCACTGCACCAACTGCACCTAGCGTTGAAAAGACATTTTAACAAAATTAATTTATTGATTCAATAGGCTTCTAAAAGTCGTCTAAAGGTTTCGCTATAGGTTCATTAGGCAAGGCAACCATTCTAACTGCACCTAGCGTTAAAAAAACATATTTTAACAAAATTAATTTATTGATTCTATAAGCTTCTAAAAGTCCTCTAAAGGTTTCGCTATAGGTTCTTTATCATTAGGCAAGGCAACCATTCTAACTGCACCTAGCGTTGAAAACAAATTTTAACAAAATTTATTGATTCAATAGGCTTCTAAGAATCTCCAACCCAAACTCTCTATAGAAATGTGGCGCTCAGTATTCGGCCGCACAACTTCTTCAGACACTGATGGCTTTGAGGAGCTTGACAGCTGTTATTCTGAGCCTGATGGGTTCCTCTTACCGATTTTTGATTCCAGAGATGAACAGTTACCCACCTCTGAAACAACTGAGGTTCCTATGAGCAGCGATGTCTGTGAAACTCCTCAACCAAGAGCACAGTGCAGTACTTCAGATGCTGATATCTTTGAGCTTGACGAATATTATACAGTTCCCGATGGGCTTGTTTTACCGATTTTTGATTCCGGAGATGAAAAGCTAGACACCTCTGAAACAACAGAGGTTCCCACAAGCAGTGTTTCTGTAAATGTCAATGAAAAGTGTCCCACCAATGAGAGTAACAGCATTGATTCAGTCAGTGTTGTCCTTCCTGAACCTTCAGATACTGATGGATCTGAGGAGAATTTTCAACAAGAGGAAAGAAAAACTATTTTTTCCCGAGTTCAAACAAGCCTTTCAGCTCTTTCTTCCTTTATTATGGCTCCAGTTGAGTCTGTGGGCCGGGGAGTCATTTCTGTCACTAGCCAAATCCTTAATATTGGTCGTGCACCATTTACCTCCCCCACTAGTGAAACTGAACTGCCACCCACTTCTGAAACAGCTGAGGTTCCTACAACCAGTGTTTCCGTAAACACCAATGAAAATGAACAGTCGACCATCCTCCTTACTGAACCATCAGAGATTCATATATCTAAAGAGAATTCTCAAAGAGAGGAAGCAGAAACTAGTACATCCAGAGTTCACAAAATGATTGCAGCTCTTTATTCCTCTTGTACAACTCCAGAGTCTATGAGCAAAAGAGAAACATCTGAGGTTCCCACACCCAGTGTTTCTCTAAACACAGATGAAAAAGAACAATCACCCACATCAAAACAATCTGTAGATTCGAGGGACCGGTATAATACACCCGACTGGGCATTCTTGTTTGAACCTGAAAACACAACAAGGGAACAAAGATTAAATTTGACACCTGAAAGTGAGGAAAGAAACGAACAGTCCCCCTCTGAAACAGCTGAGGTTCCTACAACCACTGTTCATATGAACAACTCTGATGAAGACACTTCAACTAGTGACAGTTACAGCACTGATTTATTCAATGTTTACCCTCCAGAACCTTCAGATATTAACAGATCTGAGGAGAATGAACAAACGAGCAATGCAAGTATTTTTTCCAGAGTTTACAGAAACCTTTCAGCTTTGTATTCATTTATTAGAGCTCCAGTTGAGTCTCTGGGACAAGGAGTACTTTTCGTCATCAGGCCCATCCTTACTATTTGTGGAGTACCGTTTACCTTATTGTTCAATCTGTGTTCGGCAATTACTCGGCGTATGTTTCCCCGGACCCACAGACGAATTTCATCCCTAATTCCTACACTGAGAAGATTCTTGCGTGCACATTGTTGTGCAATTGTTATAATTTTTTTCTTCCATGTATTGACAATTGCACTTATAATATTCTTCGGCATGAAAAGATCTAATTAGTTCAATCACTAATTCTAGCAAACAAACACCACTTGCTATAGCAACATTTTCACATGAAATTCAATATCCTTGACATATAATGACATCACAACTATCCCCCAGCCAGTCGCAGCAGATGGCTGCTCCTATGAGTCTGGTTCTGCTGGAGGTTTCTCTCTGTTAAAAGTGAGTTTTTCCTCCCCACTGTCGCCTTAGTGCTTACTCATAGGAGATCATTTGATTGCTGGGGTTTTCTCTTTAATACTGTGTGGTTTTAACCTTACAGTATAAAGAGCTTTGAAGTGCCTGTTGTAACTTGGCACTATTAGATAGACTTCAATTGGCTTCAACTGACAAAACATTGAAAAAATAAAAACTAAATACATCAATCAATAATGGTGTGCATTTGTTTATTCTTTCTATACCAGGGTAAGTGCTCAAACTTATGGGTTACAATTGTAAATTGTAAAAAAAATGTGGCTTTTAACAGATCATTCTTGTAACAAATGTGACTGTGCTGAGTGGCAGTGGAACTGTGCACAGGATAAAGCCTCTTAAGTTTAGTGTCATGTAGAACTACATTCAGGCCAAAGATTGCATTTAAGTTACATCAGTGTTTTGATCTTTTATGTTTTGTTTTTTTAATAAGGTTATTTTAAAGTTTTAGAGCTATTTATATTGGTTTCCCTGGTTTTAAACAGAAAATTTAAGCTATTCATTTACCGGTACGGTGGTTGACAGCCACTAGAGGTCCCTTTACTCAACGTTTACATTCATCAGTAACTTCCTTGTCAAATGCCAAATGCTAATGCTTGCCAGATTAAATAGGCTTGATAAGGGACAATACGTTTTGTTCTTAATATCAGAGTATGTTATCTGTCATGTCTTTTTCATCACTTGTATTTTATTGATGAGACCTTTGATGGGGCAGTAGCAAATACTGAAAGATTAACTGGTGATTTCTACAGTGTTTTTACTGGCTGGTCTTTGGCATGTTATTTTATCTTTGGTGAATAAAACAAAATCACTGCAAAGAGCAATGAGGCGGTACTGTTACTGAGACACTGAGCTCAGTTAGTGCGAAAGAAAACATGTTTCCAGCATCCAAAACAACAGCGCTGTTCCTGTGACCTCTATTAAAACCTTGACTTGGGAAAAGGGAGTCATTCATAAAAGCATCCTCCAGAAGTTGAATTAAAATATGCAGATGAACTGTTAACCTTGTTTGATACCATGTTTAAATGATGCAGCTTAATGAAGGCTGACAGTTGTACTATTTTAAATTGGAGCAAACAAGGGTGAGTCTATTTTTTTTCAAGGTTTAACAACATTTTTCACATTGAAAGTGAAATAATATAAAATACTGTCTCAATTAAATTGTGTTAATATTTAAAAATACAAAGACTATAGCTTTTTTCATAAGCCAATAAAAATGTACTTGGACCAGTAAAACCCTGAGCCACTGACCTGCATCTATAGCCTTGAGGATTCAATTCACTTACAGTTGTGGTCAAAAGTGTACATACACTTGTAAAGAATATAATATAATGGCTCTACCGAGCGTCCCGTTATTTCTAAAACTCTGATTTTTCCCTGATAGAGTGATTGGAACAAATACTACTTTGTCACAAAAAACATTCATGAAGTTTGGTTCTTTAATGACTTTATTATGGGTCAACAGAAAAAAGTGATCACATCTGCTGGGTCAGAAATATACATACAGCAGTGCTAATATTTGGTTACATGTCCCTTAGCCATTTCCACTGCAATTAGGCGCTTTTGGTAGCCATCCACAAGCTTCTGGCAAGCTTCTGGTTGAATCTTTGACCACTCCTCTTGACAGAATTGGTGCAGTTCAGTTAAATTTGATGGCTTTCTGACATGGACTTGTTTCTTCAGCATTGTCCACATGTTTTCAATGGGGTTTAAGTCAGGACTTTGGGAAGGCCATTCTAAAACCTTTATTCTAGCCTGATTTAGCCATTTCTTTACCACTTTTGATGTGTGTTTGGGGTCATTGTCCTGTTGGAACACCCAACTGCGCCCAAGACCCAACCTGTGTGCTGATGATTTTAGGTTATGTTGAAGAATGTGAAGGTAATCCTCCTTCTTCATTATCCCATTTACTCTCTGTAAAGCACCAGTTCCATTGGCAGCAAAACAGCCCCACAGCATAATACTCCCACCACCATGCTTGATTGTAGGCATGGTGTTCTTGGGGTCAAAGGCCTCACCTTTTCTCCTCCAAACATATTGCTGGGCATTGTGGCCAAAAAGCTCGATTTTTGTTTCGTCTGACCACAGAACTTTCCTCCAGAAGGTCTTATCTTTGTCCATGTGATCAGCAGCAAACTTCAGTCGAGCCTTAAGGTGCCGCTTTTGGAGCAGGGGCTTCCTTCTTGCACGGCAGCCTCTCAGTCCATGGAGATGCAAAACACGTTTGACTGTGGACAATGACACCTGTGTTCCAGCAGCTTCAAATTCTTGGCAGATCTGCTTTTTGGTGATTCTTGGTTGACTCTTCACCCTCCTGACCAATTTTCTCTCAGCAGCAGGTGATAGCTTGCGTTTTCTTCCTGATCTTGGCAGTGACGAAACAGTGCCATGCACTTTATACTTACAAACAATTGTTTGCACTGTTGCTCTTGGGACATGCAGCTGCTTTGAAATGGCCCCAAGTGACTTTCCTGACTTGTTCAAGTCAATAATTCGCTTTTTCAGATCCATGCTGAGCTCCTTTGACTTTCCCATTGTGGCGTTTGTGGGCGTTTGTATCCAATGAGCCCTATTTAACTGGCCTGAGAGAAGTCACCAGCTGTCGTCACTCATAATCACTCACAAGCAGTTAAGAGGCCATGCTATGAAGCTCAGTTCACTGACAACTTTCTAAGTCACCAAAATTGCTAATTCATGTTGCTGTATGTATATTTCTGACCCAGCAGATGTGATCACTTTTTTCTGTTGACCCATAATAAAGTCATTAAAGAACCAAACTTCATGAATGTTTTTTGTGACAAAGTAGTATTTGTTCCAATCACTCTATCAGGGAAAAATCAGAGTTTTAGAAATAACGGGACGCTCGGTAGAGCCATTATATTATATTCTTTACAAGTGTATGTACACTTTTGACCACAACTGTATATAATACAGGATAATATTCAATTTTTTTAATTTTATTGTATTTGCGTGTATATAACTCACTCACTGCACATAATATCCTCTTTGTATATATATTCACTCACTGTATATGATGTTCTCACTTGTTTTCTTGCACAGTCGAGGAGAGCATCAGGTCAAATTTCACTGTGTTACACTTGTATAACTATGCACGTGACAAATAAACAATCTTGATTCTTATTCATGAGATCCACCTGCTTTTTTACCTTAAGCCACTTCAAGCATAATTTTTGGCCAATTGAAACCCATTATAACCACCTTTTTTAATTCCTTGTTATTGACAGTACTAAATCATGCAATTTAGGTAAAATTGCTTTCATTCTGAACTCAACACATAAAAATTTTAGTTTTTAATGGGTTTTTTTTTTACCAAATTACAAAGTGTGCCTACAAAAACCACTCTACTGTGGTTAGCACATCTTGCTGCTAATGAGGATGCACACAGAAGCACACACACTGAAATATAAATTTTGATCATTTTAGTGGTCTTTTCAGTGGTTACTTGGTCATTAAGTGGCCTTTCTGGCCACTAACACACCATGTGCAATTTTCTTTTTGACTAGTCATCCCCCTCCCCCCAAAAAAAAAATAAATAAATAAATAAAGTAAAAATAAGTCATTGTTCCAGTTACTGGTACTGACCTGCAATGATGATAAAAAATATTAGGTTTCACCATTCATATGCTAAAAAATGTTTACTTTATTGCTATTTTCTCCCAATACATAATATGTAATTGACTGGTATTCAAAGGGTATAATTTCTGAATTTGAATTACATTTTGGTTTTCATGACTAGGACCGGTGCTAATTTAAAAAATCAAGTCAATAAAAGTAGCAAAATGTTTTTTTATATATTCATTTTATAGCATTTTGTAAACGTAAACAGGGGGTGGCCATTTTTGGCCACGAATAAGCTGAGAGAGTTTTTTTCTTTTTCTGTTACTGCACACAAAAACAATGATGCATATATAATCCTTTTTTACTCCAACACACCAAGTCATTTATCTTACTTTCAAATCTAAGGGCTCATATCCAAGGTAAGGTCAGCGGATTGACTTATTTATATCTAGAAATTCTTTTTTTTTAATTTATATATATTTTACTTGCAAAACTTCAGCTGTGATGGAAATTTGTATATTACAGCAGTCCTGTATGTGTATTAGACTCAGTACACGATCACGTTTTTGTCATCTCCTTGCCATTACCGGTGCTCTTACTGTCCATATGGGTGATGCTGATCTTGGTGGTCATGTTCTCGCTGATGAAGTGAAGGATATTACGCAGGGAGCGGTTCATACTGTCTTTGAAACTTTGACCCAGACACACATAGAGCAGAGGGTTGAGGCAGCTGTTGAAGTAAGCCAGGAAGAGCGCTATAACGTGTGCCAGGTGAAGTTTGGGACTCACATAAGAACCCTGAGGGGTGGTCATTATAAGGAAATCCACGATGTGCAGAGGTATCCAGCACAAGAAGAAGCTCAGCACCATAGCGATGATGACCCCCAGGGTTTTCTTGGATCCAGTCCGACCTCGTGTCATTCTCCTCTGTGTGTTGCTGAAAACCACCAAGTGACAAACTAGAATAACCAGGAAAGGAATAATGAATCCAATCAGGAAGCGAAAAGCAGAGACAGGCCAGGCACTGTCTACAGTGTACTCCATCCTACACTCTCTCTTCTCGTCACCTGCCTTAATCTCCTGGGCGTACACAAACTGTGGGATACTGCCTATCAGGGCCAGGACCCACACAGCAACACATCCATAAGCACCCTGTTTGGGTCGCCTATGGTTCTGACACCAGATGGGTCTGATGACCAGCAACAAACGATCCACGCTGATCACAACCAGCTGCAGGATGCTGCAGTACATCACCAGGTAAAACAGGCCTCTGATGAGCATGCAGGCCAGCGGACCGAAGTGCCAGTGATCGTTGTGGACCAGAGGGACCATAAGCAAGGGGATGGAGAGGCAGCACAGAAGATCAGCCAGAGCGAGGTTGAGGAACCAGAGGGAGGTGACAGAGCGGGACATGCAGAACCCCGTCACCCACACCACCAGAGCATTTCCAGGCACACAAAGCAGGACCACAAGGCTGTACATGACCAGAGCCACTATCTGGATCGGCTTAATCTCAGGAGTCACAGACTCAATAATGTCAGAAAATGTGTAATTACCGTCAGAATATGTCTTATTATAATCACCATAATCCATGATTCCTTACAAGTGCACAATACAGGATATACGTTAGCGTCTTAAAACAGATTTTTTATCTAAAACATTTTCTTTTTTTTCATCAAAATTTAAAATGCGACTTTAGTATTAACTCACCGATTGTTTAGCCCCTGCTTGTGTTGCTCTGTCACTACTAAGAGGAAGTTGTAGAGTGTTAGAGCTGGTCTGCTTCATAATCTCACCCCACCCCACGCAGACACAATTGCACAAGATTCCTGCTCGAGCATGTGTGGAAGAATGGCTGTTAACTGCAGATCACTGTCTGACATGCAGCGCAGAAGAATTTGATTCTAAGGTTCACCAGGTTAAGGATCTCCATGATGCTCTGACACTTAAAAATGTTACTAGAAAGCAGCAGAGGCTGCATTTCATATCAGCTCCACAGCAGTTGATTTAATTGACTGGGTTATTCTACAAAGGAAGAGGAACTTTTAGTGAAATCAGCTGGATAGTCTTACATTGAAATGCTAACCCACGACCTCTGCAACTTTGCATTTGCCCATTCTATTTGATGGGTGGTTTTCTTCTAATCACATCATCTTGTATACTTGGTTGTCCTAAGGTTTTATTCCCTTTTGATCTTTATTACAAGGTTTGGTTTACAGTAGCTGCTAACTGCAATTTAACACTTAATTATAGAATTATTCAAATAAAAAGTTGCACATTTGGCCCATATCTGATCAACTTGGCTGTTTACACAAAATCTGAATTTGTTACAAAGAACTTGTTAAAGGAATTACTTTTAGACAAGAACTAGAGAATTGCAAGTTTTCTCGGTTTATTGCAAAAAAAATAAATAAAATTTTTAAAAAAATCAGATCAGAAGATTCCAAGTACAAAATATTGTGTATCAATTGATTAGCCCTTGTTGTAAAAGCTCAAAAATGAAAGGAAATGTCTACACAACAGATGTCCAACAACTATCCAAATATTTGCATATCCAACATTTCCAAATAATTCAGGCCAAACCAATTAGTTAGGTGTTTTAGAAATTAAAGCTGCCCAATTTGCTGCAAGTACTGGGCATGCAGATATGCAATCAGTTACAAATGTAAATGTTCATACTGAAATCTACAATAGACCGCCACACTAAATTTAAATTGCTCAGTTACCAACCCATGTTTATAACAGAGCCAGTAAAATGAAATGAATCACACCTGGGATTCTGTGTGCACTCCATACCTCCATCACATTTGTCATATCTATCCTAGCTATCTGGCATTTCAAGTTTGACACAGTTCTTGGATTTGCTGTCTGCCATGTTAACTTCCTATCTGTCCATCACCTTTACCAAAACTGTCTGACCATATTCTCCCTATCACATGGTTCTGTGCACATTTTAAAACAGCGTTATTGTGCTTGTTCTAATTTGAAATAAACTCCAATTGAAAGACGGCTTATTTAAAAAAAAAACAAAAAAAAAAAACCCACAGACACATTTTAACACCACATTGTTACCCTTGTAGAAGGTGTCTGAATGGAGGGCTGCCTCTGCCAATTGTAGCTGTATTCTGCCAGCCTTTCCTGGATGAACGGTGCCAAGTAAAACTTCTTCCCACAATCAATTGTTACCTGATCCCACAGACGGAAGATAAAACACAGACAAACATAAAGCAGCACCTTTAAACACAAGAAGCATCCAAGCCATCCCTAAAGTAACCATAAAACATTTAGTTAAACCTAGACTGGGTAATAACAGACTGGAAATAAGTTCATACAAATAGCATGAGTCAGGTTATTTTACTTGCACACTCCCTCATAAATAATGATGTTGTCTTTAACTGGCATAGTGGAATGACTGACAATGGTCTTGCTAAAACCATCAAAAGCCTGACTCCATCCGTCAGGAAGTCAGTGATCCATCGGCCGATGGGTTCAGGCACATTCTTCTGGGAAAGCTTGCTTTGGAGAAGGTCTGGAAAGATGGTGTTTAAGGCAGAGCTGAAGTCCACAAACAGGATCCTGGCGTAGATTCCCAGGGAGTCCAGATGCTGCAGGATGAAGTGTAGAGCCATCTTGATAGCATCGTCTACAGACCTGGCTCTGTATTGAAACTGCAGGGGGTCCAGGAGGCGGGCCGTGAGGGTCTTGAGATAATAGAGAACCAGGCACTCAAAACGCGTCATGACCACAGGTCTGTAGTCATTTAGTCCGGTGATCCCTGGCTTCTTGAAAGCTATATATGATATAAAAATGATATAAAAAATGTTAATCACCAAAAGAAATTATACCATAGTTCTTATAAAGCCTTTAAAATCAAAACACCAGCAGTGTGGCAATGTTGTTGACTTACACTGTATATAAAACGTTGACTTTAGCTACATCAATTTTTTTTTACTGTATTATAAACATTTTCTACCATGAAGAGTAAAGTATTTTGGGTTGAATTAAAATGAGCCTTTCCTCCCTGCTCCCTTTTTGTCATTGTTAGTGTGCTCAGAGATCAGGCCCAGCCCAGTATCTACCTGGTTATGTTCAAGGAGCTGGAGGTGATAACTCAAAAACAACCAGCGTCTCAGGCCCTGGATGGGTAGACGGACGGAGCAGCTTGTATGCTGCAACATCAGTGGAAGTGAGTTTCACTGACTCATCAACTTGTCTGAGGTTTCATAGCCTCCTTCAGACTAAAACAGATGTCACATATTTAACTGGCAAATATCTGTTAGATTTTATAACAATCACTCTCCTCTATTTACTAATTTCTCTTCAAGTTCAGTTTTTTGGAAATATCAGAGGTTTTCCATCAAATAAAACAGGTCTGGTACTGTAACCAATATGTCAGCTTATCAAAAAATAACAGCTGAAACAGTATCTTTAACAACAGAGGACTATTTGGGGTTTGACAGCTACAGGCCATTTGAGCTCGTTCACCATAAGCAACAATACAACGTGAACGAGCTCGGTCTTAACTTGGTATGGCATGTTTAATGCACAAAACAAATAAAGTTAAATAGAAATCAAATTAAACATACCTTACCCAGTTAATGGATACCACAACACTCTTAAAGTAGTGCTAACCACATCGAAACAGTAACAAACAAACTCGTTTGGCAAACTCCGTTTAGCATCGTCGCTAGTTATCATGCTAACAAGCATATCCGGGATTAGAGAACCAATGGCTCTTAACACCGCTTTATATCATACCGTCATGACATTGAATAAGCATAAAAAAAAATCTTACCTAGCAGGGGCATGGATAATGGTGAATTGTGACTAATGGCTATGACGCCAAAAGATGTCAGTAAGTTCACACAAGCTCGCTATGCCAAAGCTACAAGACATGCATGCTCATACCTCCTCCCGCCCAAGTTGGCTACCAAATTGACTGTTGCGAAAACTCGTGAGCCAACGACGTCATAATACTTAAAGGCAATTGTCGCGTATAACTCTGGATGTAACCGTACAGTGCACATCAAACAATAAATTAACACTGGGATACAGCACCATATCATAAAGTCCTCCATTATTAATTTAGCTAATGTGCTATAAGCTAAATCGGTTTCCGACAATCTTACTTTTCTGAATAAAAACACAAAGCATTTCCCTTCAATAACTCTTACCAGGGCTGGACGCTGGCCGGATGGGTGAGAGTGAGACAGTGGGGCCGCAACCTCGAAAACGAATATACACCGTCTTTTCCCGGTTGCCATTCAACGATAACAGCCTGTCAATATTAATGTTAGCATAATGGCTAATACTGACGTTCAGGGCACGTGGAACGTGAAAGTTCTAAACGAATGAAAAGGAGCGCCTACCGTGACGTCACAGCACGTTTTCCTTTGAAGTGTAAGATTAAAGGCATGTGAGGGCTTAAATACTCCTCAGGTAACAACCACTGCACCAACTGCACCTAGCGTTGAAAAGACATTTTAACAAAATTAATTTATTGATTCAATAGGCTTCTAAAAGTTGTCTAAAGGTTTCGCTATAGGTTCTTTATCATTAGGCAAGGCAACCATTCTAACTGCACCTAGCGTTGAAAACAAATTTTAACAAAATTTATTGATTCAATAGGCTTCTAAGAATCTCCAACCCAAACTCTCTATAGAAATGTGGCGCTCAGTATTCGGCCGCACAACTTCTTCAGACACTGATGGCTTTGAGGAGCTTGACAGCTGTTATTCTGAGCCTGATGGGTTCCTCTTACCGATTTTTGATTCCAGAGATGAACAGTTACCCACCTCTGAAACAACTGAGGTTCCTATGAGCAGCGATGTCTGTGAAACTCCTCAACCAAGAGCACAGTGCAGTACTTCAGATGCTGATATCTTTGAGCTTGACGAATATTATACAGTTCCCGATGGGCTTGTTTTACCGATTTTTGATTCCGCAGATGAACAGCTAGACACCTCTGAAACAACAGAGGTTCCCACAAGCAGTGAATTTGATGGATCTGAGGAGAATGATAATGTTGTTGGAGGAAGTCTTCAAAGAGAGGAAGGAGAAACAATTTTTTCCCGAGTTCAAACAAGCCTTTCAGCTCTTTCTTCCTTTATTATGGCTCCAGTTGAGTCTGTGAGCCGAGGAGTAACTTATGTCACCGGCCAAATCCTTAATATTGGTCGAGCACCATTTACCTCACCCACGAGTGAATCTAGTGAACTGTCTCCCACTTCTGAAACAACTGAGGCTCCTACAACCAGTGTTCATATGAACAACGTTGAACAGGAACAGTCTCCCACCAGTGAAACACACGTTCCTACACCCAGTGTTCATATGAACAACGTTGAACAGGAACAGTCTCCCACCAGTGAAACACAGGTTCCCACAACCAGTGATGTTCATGAAAGACCTCAGCCAGGAGAAGGGTATAGTTTAAATGAAACAAACAACCCTCCTTCTCTAGCTAATATTGGTTCAAAAATGTTTAAAAACAACTGGATCATGAATAATGTACGCAGCTGGGCATCTTTGTTTGAACCGGAAAGGGAGGAAACGATTGTATACAGATTTAAAAGTCCGCAAAGCAACGAACAGTCGCCCTCTGAAACAATTGAGGTTATCAAAACCATTGTTTCTGTAGATACACATGAAAATGAACAGTCCCCCACCTCAAAAAGAGTTGTATATTCAAGGGACCAGTTTATAACGCCTGACTCGGCGGAGGTTCCTACAACCACTGTTTATATGAACAACTCTGAAGATGAAGACACTTCGACCAGTGACAGTTACAGCACTGATTTATTCAATGGCGTCCTTCCAGAACCTTCAGATATTAACAGATCTGAAGAGTATGAACAAACGAACAACGTAAGTATTTTTCCCAGAGTTTACACAAACCTTTCAGCTTTGTATTCATTTATTAGAGCTGCAGTTGAGTCTCTGGGACAAGGAGTACTTTTCGTCATCAGGTCCATCCTTACTATTTGTGGAACACCGTTTACCTTATTGTTCAATCTGTACAATAAGGTTACTTGGCATATGTTTCCCCTGGCCCACAGACGAATTTCATCCCTAATTCCTACACTGAGAAGATTCTTACGTGCACATTGTTGTGCAATTGTTATAATTGTTTTGTTGCATTTATTTACAATCGCACTTGTAATAGCCGTCGGCATGAAAGATCCAATTAGTTTATCATTAATTCTAGCAAACAAAAACCAATTGCTATAGCAACATTTTCACATGAAATTCAATATCCTTAGCATACAATGACATCACAACTATCCCCCAGCCAGTCGCTGCAGATGGCTGCTCCTATGAGTCTGGTTCTGCTGGAGGTTTCTCTCTGTTAAAAGTGAGTTTTTCCTCCCCACTGTCGCCTTAGTGCTTACTCATAGGAGATCATTTGATTGCTGGGGGTTTCTCTTTAATACTGTGTGGTTTTAACCTTACAGTATAAAGAGCTTTGAAGTGCCTGTTGTAACTTGGCACTATTAGATAGACTTCAATAGGCTTCAACTGACAAAACATTGAAAAAATAAAAAATCAATCAATCAATAAATAATGGTGTGTGCGTGCGTCTTTGATTTTTCTATACCAACGTAAGTGCTAAAGCTTAGTGGGTTACAATTATAGCCCATAATTGTAAGAATAATATGTGGCTTTTAACAGATTATTCTTGTAACAAATGTGACTGTGCTGAGTGGCCGTAGCACTGTGCACAGGATAAAACCTCTTGATTTTAGTGTCATGTAGAACTAGATTCAGGCCAAAGATTGCATTTAAGCAACATCGGTGATTAGAAGCCAGTGTTTTGATCTTTTTGTTTTTGTTTTTTTAAAGTCTTTCTGATAAGGTTATTTTGAAGTTTATTTTTAAGTCATAGACCTATTTATATTGGTTTCCCTGGTTTTAAACAGAAAATTTAAGCTCTTCATTAAAACAAATGCAGTGTTTACCCGTACAGGTACTGACAGCCACTAGAGGTCCCTTTACTCAACGTTTACATTCATCAGTAACTTCCTTCTCAAATGCCAAATGCTAATGCTTGCCAGATTAAATAGGCTTGTTAAGGGACAATATGTTTTGTTCTTAATATCAGATTATGTTATCTGTCATGTCTTTTTCATCATTCATATTCTATTGATGAGACTTTCGATGGAGGAGTAGCAAATACGCAAAGATTAACTGGTGATTTCTACAGTGTTTTTACTGGCTGCATGTACAAAAACTCAGAAAGCCTTTCAAGAAGACAGAGTAAAGATGAATTTATAATACCTTCATTTAGACTGCGTATTTATCAGATTTTTGCTGACATTGACTCTACTTCAGAATATTTATATATTTTTGCGTTCAACGTTCGATAATGCGTCACACACAAAAGCATCAGCTCTAAGAGCCTTGCTTAGAGAATGCTTTGTAGTAAATCAGAAGAGTCGACTCCCATTGAGCGAGAGCCGGCTCCTCACTTTATTTCCTTTCGCTGCTCAGCTCTCACACAGTGGCTCAGCTCTCACACAGTGGCTCAGCTATGCTCCAATCCCTCCATATTGTGGCCAATCACATGCGAGGATATAGGATAATATCATTATGTGAAAAACAGAGAGAGTGAGAGACGCAGCAGTCAAGTGGAGTGTGCGTCTGTCCTCTCAGTAAGTGAGTTAGACAGTAGACAGCGGTGAGGAGGGCTGTGCGAGTGCATCGCAAAAACACATAAATATGCCTGACACCTGTAAACGAAGCAGCATCTGGCTGCAGTCTAAATACTTTTTTGTTTCGGTCTCGTCTCAACTTTGTCTTGGTCTCAATACCCTCTGGTCTTGGTCTTGGTTTAGGCGGTCTTGACTACAAGTCTAATGATCTCATCCACTTGCATATTTGGTGTGATCAGAGGTGGCAAAAGTACAGCTATTCGGTACAAGTCGTACAGTTATTAGTGTTAAGAAATACTTAAGTAAAAGTTGAAGTATTAAACTGATTAAACTTCAGCCTCTGAAAAGCACTTACAGAAAGTAAATGGGTCAATGGGTCTAGTTTATGTTGCCTACATTGTTGAGGATGACTTTGCATCTAAACAGGAAAATGAGCACAGTCAGGGGTTAAAGTAGCATTCAGCAGGCGGGGTTCAGCATTTGGTTGTAATGGCTCAGTGTGGGGAAACACGACTGAAAATAAATTCTACTGAGAGCTCCTGCAGATTTTCTTACGGTGTGTTCACACCGAACGCGATGGACGCGAACAAAAACGCCCCAAACGCCCCTAATTTGACGCGTGCACATTCGCGCCTCAACGCGTGTCCAAGAAAAATCCATCGCGCGTCAAAATATGATATTTTGACGCGCGTGAACCGGAAATGTGGGAGGGATGTGGGAGGAAGTTGTGCCAGACCGGTATCTTTGCAAGATGGCAGCTGTCGAGTTAGCGCTTGAAGAGAGAGTCTCCCTTCTCTATGTACTGTGGAGAGCAGAGCAGCGGCGTAAAAGACGCCCTCGCCGTACCTGGGTCCATCAGGTCCTCCAGAGGCATGAGCAGTTTGGTGAGTTTCACCATTTGCTCCAGGAGCTGCGCCTGGATGACGGCCGATTCCAGCGACATCACCGTCTTTCACTCGGCCAGTTTGAGGACCTGCTTCCCCGGGTCGGTCCCAGAATCGCCCGCCTAGACACCAATTACAGGCGCTCAATCCCACCTGCAGAGCGCCTGTCCATCTGCCTGAGGTTAGTAAAAGTATTTAATACGGTAGTCCTTTATTGATACCTGTGCTAATACATGCTAAACCATCCATTTATACACTGCTAACATGGATGTGCTATGCTAACAGTGAATGCTCTCGTTGTTTACTGATAGCAAACTGTGGTACGGAGACGACTGTTTATAATATTTCTAGTGATACTCAGAAGGTCTCATCAAGTCCTGATTTAATTCGATTTATGCTGTTATCAGTGTTTGAATGATAGCATGGCTGTGATGTCATATCAATGTATGCGCTCAGTGTTTGCTGATATCAAACTGTAGCATTAGGACCACTGAGTTAACCTTTGTAGTGATACTCACTCCTTTTTATTTAGACCTGGTTTAATTCTGGGATAGTTGAATATTTGTATATAATCACCGCAGACTGTTTTAGATTATATCTAATATATATCATGTAATTATCCTTATAATTACAAAAGGTTTTATGTAAGATTTATGTTTTGCAATTTGTAATTTTGTAATTTCAATAATGTATTTTGTAACTGCAGTACACATAATACTCATTTTAAACAATTTTGTCCAGGTTCCTTGCCAGCAAACAACTCCTCCAGAGAGGCTGTCCTGGTGAGGGAGAAATTCATGGCTCACTTCTCGGTGGAGGGAGCTGTGTCTTGGCAACCAAAGGAGTAGCCTGTTTGAAGTCCGAGTGACTTCCCCACAACGGCTCTTTTAAGAGCCACCCACAAACCTCTAAAGAGTGTTCCTGTCTTTTTAAATTTTTCTTAATAAATGGAGCTCTACTCCAAAATAAACTAACCTCTTTTTACTCTCTTAAATAACTTGTCTTCACTATGTTCCTATATACAGTGTGGTGCAAAAGTTTGGGCAACCTTATTAATAGTCATTATTTTCCTGTATGAATCACTGTTACAATGAAAAATGTCACTTACATATATCATATAGGAGACACACACATTGATATACACTAAATATTTATTTCATTTCTCTTTTTTTGTGTTGCCAATTTATGCACCTGCTTGATTTAAACAGTTATTGCACACTTTCTGTAAACTGCATTTCACTTCTCAAATATCACTGTGTGTGTCTCCTATATGATATATTTGACTATTTTTATTGTGACAACCAATGATTTGTACAAGAAAATAATTACTTTTCACAATGTTGCCCAAACTTTTGCATCCCACTGTATTAGTATGTTTTGTCATTAGTATAATATGAAATAAATTCTACTTGTGTCAAGTCGGGTGCCAATATTTGCTGTGTAGTAGAACAGAGACATTTTGTCATTATAAATGTTTATTTGAAAAAATATAAATTCATTAACAAAAACATTTATCATAAATATATGAAATTTAACTATTTACAGAGAGACAGGAATAAAAAGGACCCAGCTTGGAGTGGAAGAGCCTCAGGGAGAAGGAGGAGAAAAATAAGAACATTGTTTCTGCCCTGGAGAGCTGCTGCCTCATCAGAAAACTACTGATCATTAGGGTCCAATGTTTCCAAATTTAACACAGCTGTGCTGTTTTCAAAAACTAATTTATAAATTTGAAATTTCACGAATTCTCGTGTCTGAGGCGGCATGCTCTCCAGAACAGGAACAAGGCCGAGGAGGAAATGTTCAGTTGGAGACGGGCGTGGCCTCTTTAGGGACTCCAGGATGGCCAGCTCCACCGCCGATGGACCGTCCTGGGACCCGTCCCTCGCCCGCCTTCGAGCTGTCCTCCTCTGTGGGCCTGTAAAACACAGCACAAAACAACACAAAGTAATGAGAAGGCTGCTACTAGATTTTCATTTTCAAAATTGAAAAAAACAGGATATAAACAGATTGGTTGTAGATATTTAGTAAAGGTGATCACAAGGGAATTCAAGCAAGTAAAAAGCTGTCAGTGCTTGATGTTCATACCTGTGGGTGCAGCAGCAGCAGCTGAGGGACCAGGGACTGGAGAGCCAGGAGAAGAGACAGGGGAGGACTCTGCTGCATGATTACTTGACTCTATGAAGACAATATTAAATGTTAACAGGTTGAAGACAATAGTCATAGAGAATATTATATTATTATATACTTATATACTTATTATTATATACAGTGGTCTCTCATTTATTGCAGCACATGAACAGTAGTCACAGTTCTCACAAGTTGATTCTCAAAGTGAAAACCTTTGTCGATTTTAAAACGTAAAAGTATTATGCCGCGCTTTTTCTCCGTCTGCGGCGCCACTTTTGTGCGCCTTTTTTGCTCCCGGTGCAGGTGTGTATTTCCGAATGAGGGTCATAGTTATGAGCGTTTTTGTGCTGTTTTTTTCTATTGGACGTGATGGTTATCAAAACCAAACATGATAAGTTTGGCAAGCGCAGGAGACACGACACGGAGGAGATTTGTCATTTGGGCTGCAGAATGCAATGCGCATTGTTGAAAGCTGTACGGTGCAATAAAAAAAATCAGCGAAAAGGCGAGGCAGTGACGGATGAACAGCGGGACTACTGTATACTGTTTATTAATAAACTATGTTCCTGTATGACAACACGCATAAATTAACTGCCTACATTAACTCAACGTAAACATACCTTCTGACTGACACTCCCCTGCTGCCTCTTCGGGCTGTCCCTGGTCCTCGGGGGAGAAGTTCTCCACGGTCCGCACCATATTACCGCTAGTCTCCCGCGGGGTGAGGAAGGGGTCCAGAAACCCCATGACCGCGAAGAACTTCCATTTTCTCCCCGATCCTGCTGCAGACCCACTCCCCTTCTCCTTCTCTGTCTTCTTCTCCTTATTATAAGTGTCCCTGAGGCTCTTCCACTTTCTCCTGCAGATGTCCTCTGAATAAACGCATTATCTTGTTAGCGGAAAGGTATTTGTACATCAGTGGGAAAATAGCGGGACAGTAGGCGGGCTTGCTAGCTTTTGCGCGGGTTCATCGGGTCAGTCTGAAAATTAAAAAGAAGAAGGAATGAACTTACCAGGTTGCCCGATCTCCTCACTTATGTGTCTCCAAGCTAGGTCCTTTTTATTCCTGTCTCGGTAGAAGTAGTAGCTAGCATCATATAGCTCCGGGTGATTAGCCACGGCTCTGATGAGCTTTTCCTCCATTCTGAATGAAGAATGAAGGGCTTTGGCTGGATCTGCCCCTTTGACCTAGGTCAGAGCCACGTCACCAGGCTCCTGATTGGTTGTCGCGGCGCGATTTGACGCTGGAGTTCAGATTTTTCCAACTCGAGCGGTAGACGCGAAACGCGCGTATGCACAAAATGCAACACAAAAACTCACGCGCGTGGTTTTATTCGCGAGTCAAACGCGCCAGACGCGCTACACTGACGTGCGTTTCACGCGTTTTGGCGTTTTCGCGACGCAAATCTGCTTCCGAATTTTCGCGGGACCCACAATCGCGCGTCATCGCGCTTTTCCATTGACTTTACATGTAAACCTGACGCTCTATTCGCGTCCATCGCGTTCGGTGTGAACACACCTTAAGTGTAGAGGCTGTGATCAGCTGATCTGCTGCTTTTTGTGCACTAACTGGAGCTGGGTGATATGGCCAAAAATATTTATCACAATACATATTTGAAAATTTACGGTAACGATATAACTGATGATATAATAAATGTGAGACAAAATACAACTTTTTTTCATGTGCATTAAAGCTATAAAAAAATTTAACAGTGCAAATGCAACTTCCTTGCTGAAAGTTTAACCAAAAAGGCATTTCTATTAGAAATGGGCTGACATATCCTGAGGACAATGTTCCCTCTAATTTTTCATTTGTCTGAGGCTACGTCCACACGTACCCGGGTATTTTTGAAAACGCAGATTTTTCTATGCGTTTGCACCTTTCGTCCACACATAAACGCCGTTTTCGGTCACTGAAAACGGAGATTTCTCAAAACGCCTGCAAGGGTGGATATTTTTGAAAAAGCACTTTTTGCATTTACATGTGGACGAGAAAAACGGAGAAAACGCAGCGTCAAAGGTGTGCGCCTTTTTTGACGTCACACTGTGCGCCACGTTATTGTTTCGGTGAAATTAATTTCTACAATACTTTACTGTTAATTGTACTCTCTGCAGTGTTTAAATGCTTACATATACACACAGTTACTGTCCCTCCACACATACGACTCTGTTCTGCTTCTATGCCCCAGCTTTGTTTACTATTTCCCACCGAGGCTTCTAGACTTCTGATTGGCCAACATTTCTACACGATTAGGAATATATCGCCACCTGTTGCTTTGGCATGTTCCTAGCAGCATTTTCCTTCATTTCTGCGTTTACGTGTGGACGGGATTATTTTTAAAATGAAAACGGAAAATCTCAGTTTTCAAAAAAACCCGTGTACGTGTGGACGTAGCCTGAGTGAACACACAAACTCCCTGAGCGGTCCCTTGGACCAGCGGTCCCCAACCCCCGGGCCTCGGACCAGTACCGGTCTGTGAGTCGTTTGGTACCAGGCCGCAAGAGTTGAGTCTCAGGTGTGAAATGTATGGTTTTCAGGGTTTTTATCGGTTTTCAGCGTTATTTTGTTATCGTTTTTATCGTTAACTCAGTTTTCCTGGGTCTTTTCACGTGTGTTATGAATAAATCTTCTTTTTTCGGTACCGGTACTAGTTTTATTTTGTTGTATTTATCTTGTATTTAACTTGAACTCCAATTTTGAAAACAAAGCTTTCTTTTTTTAAACTATTTACAGAACAATCAGGGGTTCTGCATCAAATTTGATGCCACGCAATGATAGCATTCAGGAAGAAAATCAAACATTGCATATATTTTTATCATAACTCTGGTTTTATGTGGCCTATCAACACAATTTAAAAACTTGTATAAAGTCCACACTTTTTACGTCAATTGTTCCGTCTGTCCTGCTCACATCTCCAATGGTTGTACACGTGTCATTAACGTGGCTTCACTCCACATCAGCCACGCCACTTTGCTAGCTAAAACACCGGTCTCGGCACATAAGGACGCTGTTATAGCCTGTCAACGACGCTGATTAGCTGCGTATATACGAATGTGAATCTCATTATTGGCTGGACTATGGGATAAGGTGGCATTGTTCTAATCCCATACGGAAGCAGCTAGTCACTTACTGACTAACACTGCAAAACAAAAATGTTAAAGTATTTATTTTAATTTCAATTCAGGTTAGACTTTTTTTCTGTGCGCAGAGACTGTGCCAGCAGACAGTTTTTGACTCTCAGTGTGCCGCAGTGTCCGCTTCAGGCAGTGTTGCCAACTCCTCAGTAAGGAAAATCGCTATTGGCTGTCCTAAAAGTCGCTAGAAGTCGCTAAATGAAGTCATCGCCTAATTTGCATAATTGGTCATGCTAATGTAATTGTAACCTACGTTGTTGGAGAGAGAAATAACATCGTGGACGTAAAAAACGTCCTAAATGCATTTAGAGTTTATTTAGAACTACAAATTAAATTTCTTTTAGCAATTATTGTTTTTTTTTAATGTCACAATTCCAACCCTGCTCCTTAATCCGGGCTTGGACCGGTGTTGTGCCAAAAAGTGATTGTCTGCCAAAAACTGATTTCCGGTATTTGCCAAAAAGTGATTGCTCGTATTTAAACTGCTATAAGTAACTTGTTGGCCTATAATATGTTAAACATATGTCAAATGCATTCCTTATGGATGACATAAAGTCATCTTGAGCCACAAACAACATTCGTGTAACAAGGTAGAAGCCGCAATCAGTTTTTGGCAGTGACTTTTATATAACCTTTATTTATGCAGTTAAAAAAAATCTCATTAACATTAAAAATGTCTTTTGTAAGAGTAAGCTGGCCAACAGGACAGCAGACATGCCAACAAATATTGCAATAGTTCTGTAAAAATATTTTAAGTAGGGATAAAGGACCGGATTGGCTATAATGTAAGTATATTAACACTGGAGTTGTAAAGATACTTGAAAACCAGATATTTTTTTTTTATTTCTATATGTAACCCCTTTGTAATCCCTGTTCACCGAAGTCTATTTATGAACATACATAAAGATATTACACATAAAAAATACACAGAAACATTGGAAATCAGTTTTTGGCAGACAATCACTTTTTGGCACAACACCGGCAAAAGTGACCCGAAATAGGCACTCTGGTGGAGTTACTTTGTGTGTGTGTGTTTATAAGTGGTTTTAAACCTTGTGATCCACAAAACAGCATAAGAGTAAACGAGTAAAAGAAGAACTGACTGCGTTACAGCACCCGCTGCTTGTTGAGAGTAAAAGCAATATGCGCTTTCACGTCTTTTTTTAGCAACTTTTTTTTTAGAAAAAAAGTCGCTAGGGGGTCTGAAAACTCGCTAAATATAGCGACAAAGTCGCTAAGTTGGCAACACTGGCTTCAGGTCCCAAAGTCAAATGAACACTGCGGCACACTGAGAGTCAAAAACTATCTAAATTCTTTCATCTTTAATAAAATGATCAGTGTTGCTGCTTTATCAGGTGTAACAATTAAGTTTAACATCCATGAAAACAGAATTTATTACATTTAACGGAGTTAGAAGTTATCATGAAGTTAGCTCGCTAGTTTCGCTAGTTACCTAAACATGATATTCTGTTCTGACTGAGAGATTTCTGAAAAAATTCAAACTTACAGCTCTGCTATCACTTCCAACTAAACTTCCAACTGTCTAAATGAAGACAGAAAACTAAACAGCAGTGATGTTTGTAGGGTTACTGAAGTTGGACTAGGTGGTATATAATGATGTGCTACGTGATTGCTAGCGACACAGCTATGTTAGCATAACATAAACGGTGAAGCTGGAGGACGAACGCTTTTTCCGCTCGACAAAATTTAACATGAGGGTTCTCGATGGTTAGGGACAAATACAATCGCATGGCAGGATGCTGTAAATGGACCAAACTTCAGTCAGGAGAACAACTGAGAAAATCCATCCACAATACGAAGTTAGTCATTATTATACTGCAGACACATGGGAATAGAGCAGCTGTGATACAATACAGCATTATAGTGATGTGTTGGTCGCAAACTAAATGGCTCTTACGGTGTGTTCACACCGAACGCGATGGACGCGAACAAAAACGCCCCAAACGCCCCTAATTTGACGCGTGCACATTCGCGCCTCAACGCGTGTCCAAGAAAAATCCATCGCGCGTCAAAATATGATATTTTGACGCGCGTGAACCGGAAATGTGGGAGGGATGTGGGAGGAAGTTGTGCCAGACCGGTATCTTTGCAAGATGGCAGCTGTCGAGTTAGCGCTTGAAGAGAGAGTCTCCCTTCTCTATGTACTGTGGAGAGCAGAGCAGCGGCGTAAAAGACGCCCTCGCCGTACCTGGGTCCATCAGGTCCTCCAGAGGCATGAGCAGTTTGGTGAGTTTCACCATTTGCTCCAGGAGCTGCGCCTGGATGACGGCCGATTCCAGCGACATCACCGTCTTTCACTCGGCCAGTTTGAGGACCTGCTTCCCCGGGTCGGTCCCAGAATCGCCCGCCTAGACACCAACTACAGGCGCTCAATCCCACCTGCAGAGCGCCTGTCCATCTGCCTGAGGTTAGTAAAAGTATTTAATACGGTAGTCCTTTATTGATACCTGTGCTAATACATGCTAAACCATCCATTTATACACTGCTAACATGGATGTGCTATGCTAACAGTGAATGTGGTACGGAGAGGACTGTTTATAATATTTCTAGTGATACTCAGAAGGTCTCATCAAGTCCCGATTTAATTCGATTTATGCTGTTATCAGTGTTTGAATGATAGCATGGCTGTGGTGTCATATCAATGTATGCGCTCGGTGTTTGCTGATATCAAACTGTAGCATTAGGACCACTGAGTTAACCTTTGTAGTGATACTCACTCCTTTTTATTTAGACCTGGTTTAATTCTGGGATAGTTGAATATTTGTATATAATCACCGCAGACTGTTTTAGATTATATCTAATATATATCATGTAATTATCCTTATAATTACAAAAGGTTTTATGTAAGATTTATGTTTTGCAATTTGTAATTTTGTAATTTCAATAATGTATTTTGTAACTGCAGTACACATAATACTCATTTTAAACAATTTTGTCCAGGTTCCTTGCCAGCAAACAACTCCTCCAGAGAGGCTGTCCTGGTGAGGGAGAAGTTCATGGCTCACTTCTCGGCGGAGGGAGCTGTGTCTTGGCAACCAAAGGAGTAGCCTGTTTGAAGTCCGAGTGACTTCCCCACAACGGCTTTTAAGAGCCACCCACAAACCTCTAAAGAGTGTTCCTGTCTTTTTAAATTTTTCTTAATAAATGGAGCTCTACTCCAAAATAAACTAACCTCTTTTTACTCTCTTAAATAACTTGTCTTCACTATGTTCCTATATACAGTGTGGTGGAAAAGTTTGGGCAACCTTATTAAAAGTCATTATTTTCCTGTATGAATCGCTGTTACAATGAAAAATGTCACTTACATATATCATATAGGAGACACACACATTGATATACACTAAATATTTATTTCATTTCTCTTTTTTTGTGTCGCAAATTTATGCACCTGCTTGATTTAAAGTTATTCCACACTTTCTGTAAACTGCATTTCACTTCTCAAATATCACTGTGTGTGTCTCCTATATGATATATTTAACTGACAATTTTTATTGTGACAACCAATAATTTGTACAGGAAAATAATTACTTTTCACAATGTTGCCCAAACTTTTGCATCCCACTGTATTGTTATGTTTTGTCATTAGTATAATATGAAATAAATTCTATTTGTGTCAAGTCAGGTGCCAATATTTGCTGTGTAGTAGAACAGAGACATTTGTCATTATAAATGTTTATTTGAAAAAATATATAAATTCATTAACAAAAACATTTATCATAAATATATGAAATTTAACTATTTACAGAGAGACAGGAATAAAAAGGACCCAGCTTGGAGTGGAAGAGCCTCAGGGAGAAGGAGGAGAAAAATAAGAACATTGTTTCTGCCCTGGAGAGCTGCTGCCTCATCAGAAAACTACTGATCATTAGGGTCCAATGTTTCCAAATTTAACACAGCTGTGCTGTTTTCAAAAGCTAATTTATAAATTTGAAATTTCACGAATTCTCGTGTCTGAGGCGGCATGCTCTCCAGAACAGGAACAAGGCCGAGGAGGAAATGTTCTGTTGGAGACGGGCGTGGCCTCTTTAGGGACTCCAGGATGGCCAGCTCCACCGCCGATGGACCGTCCTGGGACCCGTCCCTCGCCCGCCTTCGAGCTTTCCTCCTCTGTGGGCCTGTAAAACACAGCACAAAACAACACAAAGTAATGAGAAGGCTACTACTAGATTTTCATTTTCAAAATTGAAAAAAACAGGATATAAACAGATTGGTTGTAGATATTTAGTAAAGGTGATCACAAGGGAATTCAAGCAAGTAAAAAGCTGTCAGTGCTTGATGTTCATACCTGTGGGTGCAGCAGCAGGAGCTGAGGGACCAGGGACTGGAGAGCCAGGAGAAGAGACAGTTGAGGACTCTGCTGCATGATTACTTGACTCTATCAAGACAATATTAGATGTTAACAGGTTGAAAACAACAGTCATAGAGAATATTATATTATTATATACTTATTATTATATACAGTGGTCTCTCATTTATTGCAGCACATGAACAGTAGTCACAGTTCTCACAAGTTGATTCTCAAAGTGAAAACCTTTGTCGATTTTAAAACGTAAAAGTATTATGCCGCGCTTTTTCTCCGTCTGCGGCGCCACTTTTGTGCGCCTTTTTTGCTCCCGGTGCAGGTGTCTATTTCCGAATGAGGGTCATAGTTATGAGTGTTTTTGTGCTGTTTTTTTCTATTGGACGTGATGGTTATCAAAACCAAACATGATAAGTTTGGCAAGCGCAGGAGGCACGACACGGAGGAGATTTGTCATTTGGGCTGCAGAATGCAATGCGCATCGTTGAAAGCTGTACGGTGCAATAAATAAAATCAGCGAAAAGGCGAGGCAGTGACGGATGAACAGCGGGACAACTGTATACTGTTTATTAATAAACAAAATATATTCCTGTATGACAACACGCATAAATTAACTGCCTACATTAACTCATTGTAAACATACCTTCTGACTGACACTCCCCTGCTGCCTCTTCGGGCTGTCCCTGGTCCTCGGGGGAGAAGTTCTCCACGGTCCGCACCATATTTCCGCTAGTCTCCCGCGGGGTGAGGAAGGGGTCCAGAAACCCCATGACCGCGAAGAACTTCCATTTTCTCCCCGATCCTGCTGCAGACCCACTCCCCTTCTCCTTCTCTGTCTTCTTCTCCTTATTATAAGTGTCCCTGAGGCTCTTCCACTTTCTCCTGCAGATGTCCTCTGAATAAACGCATTATCTTGTTAGCGGAAAGGTATTTGTACATCAGTGGGAAAATAGCGGGACAGTAGGCGGGCTTGCTAGCTTTTGCGCGGGTTCATCGGGTCAGTCTGAAAATTAAAAAGAAGAAGGAATGAACTTACCAGGTTGCCCGATCTCCTCACTTATGTGTCTCCAAGCTAGGTCCTTTTTATTCCTGTCTCGGTAGAAGTAGTAGCTAGCATCATATAACTCCGGGTGATTAGCCACGGCACTGATTAGCTTTTCCTCCATACTGAATGAAGAATGAAGGGCTTTGGCTGGATCTGCCCCTTTGACCTAGGTCAGAGCCACGTCACCAGGCTCCTGATTGGTTGTCGCGGCGCGATTTGACGCTGGAGTTCAGCTTTTTCCAACTCGAGCGGTAGACGCGAAACGCGCGTATGCACAAAATGCAACACAAAAACTCACGCGCGTGGTTTTATTCGCGAGTCAAACGCGCCAGACGCGCTACACTGACGCGCGTTTCACGCGTTTTGGCGTTTTCGCGACGCAAATCTGCTTCCGAATTTTCGCGGGACCCACAATCGCGCGTCATCGCGCTTTTCCATTGACTTTACATGTAAACCTGACGCTCTATTCGCGTCCATCGCGTTCGGTGTGAACACACCGTTAGAGCCGGATCGTTGAAGTGAACTAGGCGAGCTGTGGGTTTTTTCCCCCCTTTCTCTCAACCTCTCTCACACTTTTTTCCCGCTTCCGGTGCACGTGAGCCTTGTGCTTGTGCTGGGAAGAGGGGGGAGGGGCGGTAGTTACACTCGCAGTAGCACAGGAACAGAACAGGAAGGAAAGACAGAAAGAGAGCCAGGGACAACGTCACATACACAACTATTTTCAGTTGCAGATGATAAAGGATTCAGAAAGTTTATTCATGTAGGCTTATATGACAGAGAATGTGCATCTTCTTTTTGTTTTCATATTTTAATTTATATTTAATTGTGTTGTGGTTTGCAGTGTTTTGTGTTGTTTCACTTTAAATTTGCTTAAAAGGAAAAAAGCTGAAAATTTAAATTGTTAAAAGTTGAACTGTGAATACTTGGTTTTTGTATTATATGATTTATTTATTACATTTTATGTGGAGTGAATAAATAAAAGTATATTTACGGTGGCCCCTAAAGACAAAGCATGTACAAACTCCAAAACACATACAAATGCCAAAACACGTAAAAACTCCAAAACACGTACAAAATACAACGGAGGTGCTCCAGGATGCTAGGCACAGTGTTGAGCTTTTGTTACCTAGTGGCTACACAAGCCAGCAAGTACCAACGACCGGATTTGGTGTGTGGTAGTAAATTATTTGAATATATATGAGTGCTTGTGTATAAATACACAAACCATACACATATTCTTTCAATTGTGTAATTTAAGTGATCTAGGTAGCTCTGTTTTGGAAGTTCAGTTCATGCTAGAAATGTGTTTTGGAGTTTGTACGTGCTTTTTGGAGTTTGTATGTGGTTTTGTCTCTAGGGGCCACCATATATATTTATATATATTTATATATATATATATATATAACATATATAAATAAAACCACTTTTTTTTACATTAGTAATTCCTTTGGTGCATAATTTTATATTATTTTTAATAATAAATTAATTAAAGCAACAAAACAACCTGAAGAGCCGGTTCAGGGCCGAAAGAGCCGGTTCTCTAAAAAGAGCCGGAAATCCCATCAGTACAGCATTAATGAATCAATAGTACAGAAGTGGAGGAAGCAAGAAGAATGAGTAGAATGAGTTAACCCTAACCCTTGACTTAGATCACTTCTTAATGTTTGGTTTATTTTAGTGCTTTATTTGTTCCCGAGTAAATCGGTTTGGCTGTGATTAAAGTTAAGCTAAATAACATATTACTCACAGTTAAATTAAGAGGGGACGGCAGTAAAAACTCCGTATTTTACTTTTTTATTTGGCACACTGCAGTTTTATGTTGCAAAGCATCTCTTTTTAACTTTAGTGGATATTATACATCAACGGTCTCCAGCCTTTTTTGCGCCACGGACCGGTTTATGCCCAACAATATTTTCACGGACCGGCCTTTAAGGTGTCGTGAATAAATACAACAAAATAAAACTAGTACCGGTACCGAAAAAAAGAAGCTTCATTCATAACACACGTGAAAAGACCCAGGAAAACTGAGTTAACGATAAAAACGATAACAAAATAACGCTGAAAACCAATAAAAACCCTGAAAACCATACATTTCACACCTGAGCCTCAACTCTCGCGGCCTGGTACCAAACGACTCACGGACCGGTACCAGTCCGAGGCCCGGGGGTTGGGGACCGCTGTTATACATGGCTATCCTCAGGCAATGTTCCCTCTAAGCTGTGCGTGTGCGCAATTGCGCACTGCCGGCACGGTCTCTGCGCACAGAAAAAAAATCTAACCTGAATTGAAATTAAAATAAATACTTTAACATTTTTGTTTTGCAGTGTTAGTCAGTAAGTGACTAGCTGCTTCCGTATGGGATTAGAACAATGCCACCTTATCCCATAGTCCAGCCAATAATGAGATTCACATTCGTATATACGCAGCTAATCAGCGTCGTTGACAGGCTATAACAGCGTCCTTATGTGCCGAGACCGGTGTTTTAGCTAGCAAAGCGGCGTGGCTGATGTGGAGTGAAGCCACGTTAATGACACATGTACAACCATTGGAAATGTGAGCAGGACAGACGGAACAATTGACGTAAAAAGTGTGGACTTTATACAAGTTTTTAAATTGTGTTGATAGGCCACATAAAACCAGAGTTATGATAAAAATATATGCAATGTTTGATTTTCTTCCTGAATGCTATCATTGCGTGGCATCAAATTTGATGCAGAAAACCTGATTGTTCTGTAAATAGTTTGAAAAAAGAAAGCTTTGTTTTCAAAATTGGAGTTCAAGTTATTTTTACTTCCAATAGTGTTAACATACTACACAGGTCATGAACAAGATTTTTCTTTTAAATGTTCATTGTAAGTGGGCTAAAGCAGTTAATTAAAAGTAGTCTAAAATAAATGTAAATGCTGTAATTTGATTATTTTAATAAACCATGTAACTTGGATGGATTCGATGCCGGCGTGACCACAGTGCACACGTCTGCTGTTGCTCACAGTGGTCCAAGGCAGCGGTCCCCAACTTTTTTTGCACCACGGACAATATTTTCACGGACCGGCCTTTAAGGTGTTGCGGATAAATACAACAAAATAAAACTAGTACCGGTCCCGAAAAAAGAAGATTTATTCATAACACACGTGAAAAGACCAAGGAAAACCGAGTTAACGATAAAAACGATAACAAAATAACGCTGAAAACCGATAAAAACCCTGAAAACCATACATTTCACACCTGAGCCTCAACTCTCGCGGCCTGGTACCAAACGACTCACAGACCGGTACTGGTCCGAGGCCCGGGGGTTGGGGACCGCTGGTCCAAGGGACCGCTCAGGGAGTTGTGTGTTCACTCAGGCTACGTCCACACGTACACTGGTTTTTTTGAAAACTGAGATTTTCCGTTTTCATTTTAAAAATAATCCCGTCCACACGTAAACGCAGAAATGAAGGAAAATGCTGCTAGGAACATGCCAAAGCAACAGGTGGCGATATATTCCTAACCGTGTAGAAATGTTGGCCAATCAGAAGTCTAGAAGCCTCAGCGGGAAATAGTAAACAAAGCTGGGGCATAGAAGCAGAACCGAGTCGTATGTGTGGAGGGACAGTAACTGTGTGTGTATATGTAAGCATTTAAACACTGCAGAGAGTACAATTAACAGTAACAGTATTGTAGAAATTAATTTCACCGAAACAATAACGTGGCGCACAGTGTGACGTCAAAAAAGGCGCACACCTTTGATGCTGCATTTTCTCCGTTTTTCTCATCCACACGTAAATGCAAAAACTGCGTTTTCAAAAATATCCACCCTTGCAGGTGTTTTGAGAAATCTCCGTTTTCAGTGACCGAAAACGGCGTTTACGTGTGGACGAAAGGTGCAAACGCATAGAAAAATCTGCGTTTTCAAAAATACCCGGGTACGTGTTAGAGATGGCACGATACCACTTTTTTATGTCCGATACCAATACCGATATCATAAATTTGGATATCTGCCGATACCGATATGAATCCGATATAGTGTGTTTTTTTTTTATCAATAAAACGTTTTTTTTTTATATCTTGCTGCATTTTGTATAAGTTCATACTCAAGTTTAAATAAATAACAACACTAAAGCTATTCTGTTATACCTGTATGTAAAAAATACACTGCGCCCAAAATATTTCATAGTTCAGCAACACTGATCAATCTAATAAACTTAAACCTACTCCATCCTCCCTATTCTGGTATTTTAAAGAGTACTTAGCAGAAATATTAAGCAACCTAACTAATAGGGTTGCAAACTCCCAGCAAAAAATAAATAAATAGGGAACCACCCTCCACCTCATGATGCTTAATTGATGTAATGAAATTTAATTTGATGCAGGGGGAAAAATGCACAGAAATAAGTTATTTTTCAAGAAAAATTAAATAGATTCAACATCTTTCTTCAACAGAATTGCAGACTGCACAGATGGTATCTTCCCAAAGGAAAAAGTACTATAGCTTACTAGGGTATATTAGACTTAACAGTTACTATATACAGTAATGGACTTCTATATATTTTACATCAGATTAAAACTTTGGGTGTAAGAGTCAGATAATTATTTATTAAAAACTAGACATTTTAAATGAGAATGAGAAAGAAAAGTATCTCTTTGTGCCCCCTTTTCCCTGTTCATGCCCTATCGGCCCCCCTGGCTAAACTTTGCTAGATCCGCTCCTGCACAGTTACCAGCCGTCAGCTGCATAGAAAAAGATCCTGGTGTAGACAGTAATATTAAATTAATTCTAACAACAGCTTATCAAGCTTAATAGTGCTGCTGTTGTTCAGCCGCTGGTTTCCTCTTTCTGGTGAGAAGTGGGCCAAAAACTAAGAAGAGAGACGGACTCGGGACAGAAAAGCGGATCAGCTGATCATTAAGCAGTTTCACGATTGAAGTAGCAGCAGGAGAGAGAGAGAGAGAGAGGCAGTCGCTCCATATATCTGTTGTTAAGCTTAACGTGGGAATGCTTTACAAACATTCAGAGATGAACTTACACACTTGCTTTACTTCTCTCTGGGAAAACTTCCTCGGAGATGAAATGCTGGTTTGGTAGCGAGGCTCCAAATACACACAGCCGCTCTATCACGTGATGCATACTGCTGCTAGTGCTACGGTTATGAGCCGAGTTACGCCGTGTAGCAAGTTTTGTGAGGTGCTTTTTTGATATTTAATGGATCAGATTACATTTTTTATTTCTCGCCGATATCCGATCCAGGAATTTGGGTCAGTATCGGACCGATACGTAATATCAGATCGGTCCATCTCTAGTACGTGTGGACGTAGCCTCAGACAAATGAAAAATTAGAGGGAACACTGTCCTCAGGATATGTCAGCCCATTTCTAATAGAAATGCCTTTTTGGTTAAACTTTCAGCAAGGAAGTTGCATTTGCACTGTTAAATTTTTTTATAGCTTTAATGCACATGAAAAAAAGTTGTATTTTGTCTCACATTTATTATATCATCAGTTATATCGTTACTGCAAATTTTCAAATATGTATTGTGATAAATATTTTTGGCCATATCACCCAGCTCCAGTTAGTGCAGAGGATGGAAATCAGCCAGGACAACTCATGAAACATCTGCTGACATCATGCTGAGTTCAGTTGTGTCCATCCACAAAGAGCAGCAGATCAGCTGATCACAGCCTCTACACTAAGAAAATCTGCAGGAGCTCTCAGTAGAATTTATTTTCAGTCGTGTTTCCCCACACTGAGCCATTACAACCAAATTTAGGGTTCCCCCGCCTGCTGAATGCTACTTTAACCCCTGACTGTGCTCATTTTCCTGTTTAGATGCAAAGTCATCCTCAACAATGTAGGCAACATAAACTAGACCCATTGACCCATTTACTTTCTGTAAGTGCTTTTCAGAGGCTGAAGTTTAATCAGTTTAATACTTCAACTTTTACTTGAGTATTTCTTAACACTAATAACTGTACGACTTGTACCGAATAGCTGTACTTTTGCCACCTCTGATCACACCAAATATGCAAGTGGATGAGATCATTAGACTTGTAGTCAAGACCGCCTAAACCAAGACCAGAGGGTATTGAGACCAAGACAAAGTTGAGACGAGACCGAGACAAAAAAGTATTTAAACTGCAGCCAGATGCTGCTTCGTTTACAGGTGTCAGGCATATTTATGTGTTTTTGCGATGCACTCGCACAGCCCTCCTCACCGCTGTCTACTGTCTCACTCACTTACTGAGAGGACAGACGCACACTCCACTTGACTGCCGCGTCTCTCACTCTCTCTGTTTTTCACATAATGATATTATCCTATATCCTCGCATGTGATTGGCCACAATATGGAGGGATTGGAGCATAGCTGAGCCACTGTGTGAGAGCTGAGCAGCGAAAGGAAATAAAGTGAGGAGCCGGCTCTCGCTCAATGGGAGTCGACTCTTCTGATTTACTACAAAGCATTCTCTAAGCAAGGCTCTTAGAGCTGATGCTTTTGTGTGTGACGCATTATCGAACGTTGAACGCAAAAATATATAAATATTCTGCAGTAGAGTCAATGTCAGCAAAAATCTGATAAATACGCAGTCTAAATGAAGGTATTATAAATTCATCTTTACTCTGTCTTCTTGAAAGGCTTTCTGAGTTTTTGTACATGCAGCCAGTAAAAACACTGTAGAAATCACCAGTTAATCTTTGCGTATTTGCTACTCCTCCATCGAAAGTCTCATCAATAGAATATGAATGATGAAAAAGACATGACAGATAACACAATCTGATATTAAGAACAAAACATATTGTCCCTTAACAAGCCTATTTAATCTGGCAAGCATTAGCATTTGGCATTTGAGAAGGAAGTTACTGATGAATGTAAACGTTGAGTAAAGGGACCTCTAGTGGCTGTCAGTACCTGTACGGGTAAACACTGCATTTGTTTTAATGAAGAGCTTAAATTTTCTGTTTAAAACCAGGGAAACCAATATAAATAGGTCTATGACTTAAAAATAAACTTCAAAATAACCTTATCAGAAAGACTTTAAAAAAACAAAAAGATCAAAACACTGGCTTCTAATCACCGATGTTGCTTAAATGCAATCTTTGGCCTGAATCTAGTTCTACGTGACACTAAAATCAAGAGGTTTTATCCTGTGCACAGTGCTACGGCCACTCAGCACAGTCACATTTGTTACAAGAATAATCTGCTAAAAGCCACATATTATTCTTACAATTATGGGCTATAATTGTAACCCATTAAGCTTTAGCACTTACCCTGGTATAGAAAAATAAAAACACACACACAATCCATTATTTATTGATTGATTGATAGATTTTTTATTTTTTCAATGTTTTGTCAGTTGAAGCCAATTGAAGTGTATCTAATAGTGCCAAGTTACAACAGGCACTTCAAAGCTCTTTATACTGTAAGGTTAAAACCACACAGTATTAAAGAGAAACCCCCAGCAATCAAATGATCTCCTATGAGTAAGCACTAAGGCGACAGTGGGGAGGAAAAACTCACTTTTAACAGAGAGAAACCTCCAGCAGAACCAGACTCATAGGAGCAGCCATCTGCAGCGACTGGCTGGGGGATAGTTGTGATGTCATTGTATGCTAAGGATATTGAATTTCATGTGAAAATGTTGCTATAGCAATTGGTTTTTGTTTGCTAGAATTAATGATAAACTAATTGGATCTTTCATGCCGACGGCTATTACAAGTGCGATTGTAAATAAATGCAACAAAACAATTATAACAATTGCACAACAATGTGCACGTAAGAATCTTCTCAGTGTAGGAATTAGGGATGAAATTCGTCTGTGGGCCAGGGGAAACATATGCCAAGTAACCTTATTGTACAGATTGAACAATAAGGTAAACGGTGTTCCACAAATAGTAAGGATGGACCTGATGACGAAAAGTACTCCTTGTCCCAGAGACTCAACTGCAGCTCTAATAAATGAATACAAAGCTGAAAGGTTTGTGTAAACTCTGGGAAAAATACTTACGTTGTTCGTTTGTTCATACTCTTCAGATCTGTTAATATCTGAAGGTTCTGGAAGGACGCCATTGAATAAATCAGTGCTGTAACTGTCACTGGTCGAAGTGTCTTCATCTTCAGAGTTGTTCATATAAACAGTGGTTGTAGGAACCTCCGCCGAGTCAGGCGTTATAAACTGGTCCCTTGAATATACAACTCTTTTTGAGGTGGGGGACTGTTCATTTTCATGTGTATCTACAGAAACAATGGTTTTGATAACCTCAATTGTTTCAGAGGGCGACTGTTCGTTGCTTTGCGGACTTTTAAATCTGTATACAATCGTTTCCTCCCTTTCCGGTTCAAACAAAGATGCCCAGCTGCGTACATTATTCATGATCCAGTTGTTTTTAAACATTTTTGAACCAATATTAGCTAGAGAAGGAGGGTTGTTTGTTTCATTTAAACTATACCCTTCTCCTGGCTGAGGTCTTTCATGAACATCACTGGTTGTGGGAACCTGGGCTTCACTGGTGGGAGACTGTTCCTGTTCAACGTTGTTCATATGAACACTGGTTATAGGAGCCTCAGTTGTTTCAGAAGTGGGAGACAGTTCACTAGATTCACTAGTGGGGGAGGTAAATGGTGCACGACCAATATTAAGGATTTGGCTAGTGACAGAAATGACTCCCCGGCCCACAGACTCAACTGGAGCCATAATAAAGGAAGAAAGAGCTGAAAGGCTTGTTTGAACTTGGGAAAAAATAGTTTTTCTTTCCTCTTGTTGAAAATTCTCCTCAGATCCATCAGTATCTGAAGGTTCAGGAAGGACAGCACTGACTGAATCAATGCTGTTACTCTCATTGGTGGGACACTTTTCATTGACGTTTACAGAAACACTGCTTGTGGGAACCTCTGTTGTTTCAGAGGTGGGTAACTGTTCATCTCTGGAATCAATAATCGGGAAAACAGGTCCATCATCTTCAAAATAATATTCTGTACAATCAAAGACATCAGTATCTGAAGGAATTGTATGACTGTACTGGTCTCTTGGTTCGGGATTTTCACAGACATCACTACTTGTAGGAACCTCAGTTGTTTCAGAGGTGGTTAACTGTTCATTTCCGGAATCAATAATCGGGAAAACAGGTCCATCATCTTCAAAATAATATTCTGTACAATCAAAGACATCAGTATCTGAAGGAATTGTATGACTGTACTGGTCTCTTGGTTCGGGATTTTCACAGACACCACTACTTGTAGGAACCTCAGTTGTTTCAGAGGTGGGTAACTGTTCATCTCTGGAATCGAAAATCGGTAAAAGGAACCCATCAGGCTCAAAATAACAGCTGTCAAGCTCCTCAAAGCCATCAGTATCTGAAGAAGTTGTGCGGCCGAATACTGAGCGCCACATTTTTATAGACAGATTGGGTTGTCAATTTTTAGAAGCCTACTGAATTGATAATTTTTTTTTTAATGTGTCTTCAACGCTAGGAACAGTTAGTTGTTGCCTTGCCTAATTGATAAAGAAGGTATAGTGAAACCTTTAGATTGTTTTTTATAAGCCTACTGAATCAGTAAATTAATTTTGTTAAAATGTGTTTTCAACGCTAGGTGCTGTTAGTGCAGTGGTTGTTACCTGAGGAGTATTTAAGCCCTCACAAGCCTTTAACTTCAAAGGAAAACGTGTTGTGATGTCACAGTGGGCGTGGCTTTGAGTTTCATTCATATCCAGCTCGTTTAGAACGTTCACGTGATGTGCTCTGAACATTAGTATTAGCCATTAAGCTAACATTAATATTAACCGGCTGTTATCGGGGATTGGCAACCGGGAAATGACAGGGTGTATCCGCCCCCGAGGTTGCAGATCTACTGTCTCACTCTCACTCATCCGGCCAGCATCCAGCCCTGGTAGGAGTTATTGAAGGCAAATGCTTTGTTTTTATTAAGAAACTTAATATTGTGGGAAACTGAGTTAGCTTAAAGCACATTAGAGACTAGCATGGTGCTGTACCCCAGTATTAATTTATTGTTTGATGTCTGATGTTCACTGTACGGTTACATTCAGGTTTATACACTACGCGCTACAATTGCCTTTAAGTATTACGATGTTGTTGTTTCACGACTTTTTCACGACAGTCAACTTGGTAGCCAACTTGGGCGGGAGGAGGTTTAAGCACGCATGGCTTTCAGCTTTGGCAGAGCGAGCTTGTTTGAACTCACTGACATTTTTACACGTCATAGCCTTAAAGTCATTATTATCCATTCTTCCATATTTTATGCTTATTATTAAATTTCTGTATGTTATTATGTCATGACATATGATGTAACGCGGTGTTAAGAGCTGTTCTCTAATCGGGGCTATGCCGAATAAAACAACAGAATAGAATGTGCTTAGATAACAGGGGGCGGCTGCAGATCAGAAGAACAGGAAATGATTCGTAAGACTGAACAATAGAATTAGTAAAACTACTGGAGAGGGGTGACACAGGGCAGCCCCCCCACCCCCCACTTACTTTGCATTGGTAATAAAGAATGGATGAAAAATACTCCAGCCTCATCCGACTCTTTTCTCCAGCTGGGATGTCAAAAGGATAGGTGAGGTCAAGAAGAAGTAAACCTCAACAGCATTTGAGTCGGCACACTGTGGTGTTGCTTAACGTGAATGAGCTCACATGGCCTCTGGCTTAGGCAAAGCAAGCTTGAGTGAGCCCACTGTGAATCTTTTGCACTCTATAGCCTTCAAGTCACTGTTAATCCTCCATTCTAGGGAGTAGACGTTCTCTCAGTTTTACAAGATGGACCGTGTCCTGTCGTCTTGCCGGTACCCCTGAGAAGAGAAGAGCGAGCAACAGCTGCTACAATTTCTGCTGGATCGTTGAGTGTTTGGATAAGTACCCAGACACATTTAGAGCTCTATGTGCATACACTTCATTTTTGTTTGCTGGTCGGCTTCTCTAATTTTCCTTCAAGCACCATTTAGAGACATTCGCTTGCAATTTGTTTTGGACATTATAGTTTTGTTTTCTTGGAGTGAGACAGGACTCAATAACTGAAACGACATAGGCACATATCCCAGGGTTAGGTACAAATGAGTTTAAACCACAACATCAGTGGAAGTGTTGTAACAGATACTAACATTTATTTTCATATTAGTTCTGATCATAAGTTAAAGGTGACAGAAATTTAGACTTCATCATACTCGTTCAATGGGAAATTTGATTATTATTTTTGTTAAGTTAACTTTCCTTTAGATTTTGAATGCATGATAGATGAGAGAAAATTGATGATGATGTTGTGAGGCTGTCAAGGATTAACATGCTCCAGTACATAAAACCATACGAGAGATTGGACACAGGTGATAAATTGCTGTCAAACCCCAAATAGTCCTCTGTTGTTACTACTTCAGCTGTTATTCTTTGATAATCTGAAATATTGGTTACAGATTTTTTTGATTCAGTGCCAAACCTGTTTTATTTGATGGAAAAACTCTGACATTTCCTAAAAACTGAGCTCGGAGAGAAACTAGCAATTAGAGGAGATGGGCAAGCTCTGTTGTCATTTTGTTAAGTAGTCTTCAAGACTAATAACTTAATTAGTTCCTGTGAAATTGCACTTAAATTTTGCCATTAAATATTGCGTTTTCACATTCTCTAATTTTGTAATCGCAGTTCCCAACATTAGATGAGATAAACTTTTATTTGTCCCACACGTGGGAAATTTTTAGTCACGGCAGGAAGTACAAGAGCAGTAAAAAAAAAAATGAAGAGAAAAAAGAATAGAATAAGATAAACAGAATAACATACTCTACAAAATAGAAGACTATATACAATAGAATAAATACTATACAAATAGAATAAAGTATCTTGTTACATAGGGGAAATTGCACTTGGTGCCATTTCACAGCAGGGAGACGGGGTGAGAGTTACAATTTTGTATGCTGTGTGTGTGTCTGCACATGTGTGGTCCTCTGCAGAGACCATATTGTAGAGTCTTACAGCAGTTGGAAGGAAAGACCTGCGAAATCACTCCGTCCAACATCATGGGTGCCGCAGCCTGCCACTGAAGGAGCTGCTCATTCCTGTCAGAGTCTCCTGCATGGGGTGGGAGATGTTGTCCAACAGGGATGACAGCTTAGCCACCATTCTCCTGTCACCCACCACCTACACTGGGTCCAGAGGGCATCCTAGAACAGAGCTGGCCCTTGGGATCAGCCTGTTCAGTCTCTTTCTTTCCCCAGCAGAGATCCTGCGCCCCAGCTGACCACACAGTAAAAGATGGCTGAGGTCACCACAGAGTCATAAAAGGTCTTCAGGAGTGGGCCCTTCACTCCAAAAGACCTGAGCGTCCGCTGCAGGTACAGCCTGCTCTGCCCTTTTTTGTAAAGAGCATCTGAATTGCGAGTCCAGTCCAGTACCTGTAGCTATTACACTCACATGTAGGGGATCTGTGCTCTCAGCAGGAATCTTGTGCAGCCGTGTCTGTGTGTGGTGGGGTGAGAGTATGAAGCACAAAAGCAGACCAGCACTTCAACTTCCTCTGGGTGGTGACAGAGCAACATAAACAGGGACTGAACAGTCAGTGAGTTAATACTAAAGCTACATTTTAAATTTAGATGAAAAAAAAAAGACTCAGCTCTTCTTAAATAAGCTGTAGGATTTTAGTGAGTCATAAAAATGTTTTCGATCAAAAATCTGTCTCAAAACACTAAACTATACCCTATACTTCACAGTTTTAAGGAATCATGGATATCAGTGATGATTATTACACATTTCCTACAATTATTGAGTCTACCTAAAAATGCGTGACATTTCTAAATGTAGTCACATCCCTATGAAACATGTTTGATTATCACCTGTAGTCACAGCTGGTGATAAAGTAATTAAAATCTCCAGCTTGCATGTGACAGCACTGCAGTTATTAATATTTAAAAATAGGGCATTCTGCATGATTAGTACTTTTTGGTACTCAAGTGTATTTTGATGCTAATATTTCAGGACATTGCGCTTGTTACGTTTTCATTTTCACCCCGGTTCTTTTTATTCCTCGGGCCTCCAGAGACGACACCGGAACTCAATATTTATTTCACAAAACCTTTGTTCATCTTCAGTTACGCATGCACCTTCCAGAAGGGGAGATGTACAGGGCTCTGCAAGCATTCAGGGACAAGGGTAACAGACTTCTCTCTTTCCTATCTGTTCCATACAGTCCTAGCATCCCCCAACTGTAGCTTCCTGTCTCCTTTTATAACAGGCAGACCCCCAGTGTCAATAAATTCCTCTCCCGCTACACAATTACACACACTCTCAGGCCTATAGCTAAACCAAACTAAAACACACAGACATTCACAAATCCTTCCCTATTCCTCTGATCTACAGCTGGACCCTCTCATCTAAGCAAATTTAAGCACATTAGATTCTAATAATTGTTTTCTCCTACTCACATGCTGCATTGTCGAAGCTCTCTGGCCTTCCGGTTAGAATGACCGCTCAGTGTTTTATTCTGATCTGTTGCAGAACGATGACCCGGGTCCTCCGCGCTGCGCTGCCAGCACTCCTCCTTTGACATCTCCAAGCAGAAGTTCGGTCATCCCCATCAGAGGAGAGCAACAGCCAATCAGACTCTGGTTAGAGTCCAACTCTCTCAGCTGTTTCTCAGACATGCTGAGTGAACTCTCACAGGTCAAATGCACAAACCCGTCATCTGTACTTTGTCTTCCCCCGGGGGGGGGGGGGTTTAAATCTTGGGACTGATCCCATCTCTCTGTGTTCTGGTGTGTCTCGTGTGTGTCTCCAGCCCATGAAGGTCCAGCAGGACTTGTTCGAGGAGCGCTCAAGTCTCCTGACCAGCTTCCTGTCCAGCAGCATCGCAGAGACCCAGGAAGTGCCTGACCACCCCCCAGAGGAGACACATGATCTCTCTCCATTCACAGCACTCCAGCAGTCGACTCAAGGTGCCCATTCAGGTTACAGAGACAACGATCACCTGACGGGACAGGCAGACTTTACTGTAAAAGCTGCGGCTGAGGAGGGCTATGTGATGCGGTCGCCTGTAGGTGATTGGAGCTCAGTTTGGGCCTGTGCTAACATCAGCGGCTCTCTGACTTTTTCAGCCTGCGTGCAGTGTCCTCTGCAGCCAGGAGAGGGCGCTGTATCAGTTTGTACTTAACAGACTGAGAGCTGAGTCGTTCTCTTTATGTATTAGGAAGTTTGATCACACGTGTTTGAATGTGAATGACTCACAAATGGTCAAAAATGTTTTTATGATATTTTAATGTTTCCAATGAGTCTAATCTGATATCTCACATCAGTAACCTTCTCTAACCTGTCAGTTCAAATACTCGATGAAGCTCACACAGCTAAAGGAGGAAGGTGTCACGTGTGTGTGACTCAGTAACAGGTAACCCGCTGTGTTGTTCCTGCGGATGTGTTTAAATAAAATTAGAAGAGACTAAGTGACAGAGAGCCGGCTTCAGTGACGACTCTGGGATTACACTTTAGATTATACAAACGATGACATCATAGAAACGCGACGCTGTGAAGATTAAATTGAAGTAAACAAGCTGCAACATGTAGAACAAATCAAACTGTGAACACAGTGGGTCACATTTAAACGTAGGCACCTCATTTGTCAGTTCTACTTGTCTTGGCGCCACCTGCTGGGACAGTGTAACGTGCTCTTCCTGTCGCTCTGTCAGCGCTAATGCTGCATTTCCTGTGAGGTCTTCATAATAAAAGTCATGTGATGAAGTTCATAGTACTGCAAACGTAGGAGTACTGCAGTACTTCCATCAGTTATCACTTTGTATTTGTTTGGAAGCTGTATGAACACTTTTATAAACGTGTTATTCATATAAAGACACTTGTAAACATATCTGCAGTAACACACACGTGTGTATTTATGGGAGTGTTTCCCAGTAGCCACAGTGTTCCAGTAAAGCTGCTGTTGAGGACAGACTGGCCTCACTGGTTTGTGTTAATGAAACCTCCGTCTGCTCATGTTCCTGTACAGATTTGTGATGTGTTATTAAACTGCTGGTTTGCTGCAAACTGATTGGTTCAGAGCTGTCATGCCTTATCCAATATTTCCTCTTATTTTGAAAAGATTCCTCTTAATGGTTTGGCAGAATGTGATGCAGACCGAGCAGCAGATAGCAGCAGGTATTCAAACATTTTGCAGGGAAATCTTAGAAACTGTTTCCTCTGAGGGAAAGGTCATCGTGTCAGAGTGTGGACAGCCTCTCACATCAAAGAAGCTGAATCAATCAGATCTGAGAGCAAACTCGAACACAAAGATCACATCCAACTTTATTTATTCAGACTTTATTCAGCGGGCAGGTTGGTGTTCTGCACCATTTAGTGAAGTCTCTTCAGAGGTGTTTTTTGAAAAGTCCAAACGCATTCTCAAAGCGTTCATGTTTAATGAGCTATTAGCTTGTGAAGTCTAAAACATACAATTTCACTCAGTTTTCTGCTGTTGCTGCAGGTTTAAATAGCATTTCGTTTTCATTCAAGCAGCTTTTAGCTTCCTGTAGTCTGCTGCTCCTGTGCTGGCATCCTCACACTGTGAGTAGGAGATGATTTTATTTTCCAAATATCTGAACTTTTAAATTTTCACTTCATTCAAAGCCACCCAGGACCGTATTGGGACCTTTGGTGGGCCTAATCCAGCCCCCGGGCTGCATGTTTGACTCTGTCAGGGTTTTATTTTAATTGTGTTTTATGTGTGGCGTCCATCGTGACCATATAGCTCAGTCGACTGCGCCATCCTGTGGTCACGTATCATATCTCAGGCAGTAACTGGCTGTGTGACTCAGCTTCTTCTCCTTGCCTGAACCAAAACAGGACACACTCACAATCACTGCCTGCAGCTGGCAGACAAATAAAAAGTGCTCAGAGTTACCACCACTTCTACTTGAGTAAATGTACTCAGTTACTTTTTCTTACTTCCTGTGAGCTTTGTGTGACAGTAGAACATGAAATCAATCTGCAGCTGTACTCACTGTGCGACTGTTTCCTGTCAGGTGATCATAAAACTGTCCGATCAGGTGACGGCGTGTCTGTCAGACCCGCGGCGCCCCGGCTCGTCCTTCGCTGGCCACGTCAACTCTCAGACTCTCAAACAAACGACAACCTGAAGCACTGAGATAATTTACAGCAAATTAAAGTTTTACTTGAAGCGAGTGTAAATGATCGTGTTTAAAGAAAGTTTAAAAACCTTCCAAAATGAGCTGAAGCTATCAGCAGTGAAGGAACAGCCGATATTGCTTTACTACATCTGAAACCTCTTAAACCTCTGAGGTTGTCTGACTGCATTTGTGTCTGCAGGATGACATCAAGGCATATGAGATGCAGGTCAAGTTGAACTCTGAGATCTACCAGCTGACCTTACGGTGGAGGAAAAGCTCTGAGCAGGAAAAGGCCTTGATGGTGAAGGTTGGTCTGACACCATTTCTGTTAATCAAGGCTCTATTTTGGGTCCTGCCTTATTCGCACTCTATTTGTTGCCATTGGGTTCCATATTCTTGCAGTACAACATATCATTCCACTGCTTTGCTGATGATTTGCATATTTATCCGCCTTCAAAAGCAGGGTCAGACCGTCCCCAGCTCTTATAACGCTGCCTTGATGACATCAAACAGTGGACGCCGTTAAATTTTGTAAAGCTAAATGAAAATAAAAATGAAGTTGTCATTTTCGGCAACTTTGTCAATAATCACATCAATAGCGCTCTGGGCCCCCTTTCCTCCTTTTGTAAAACACGTGTAAAAAACCTCGGTGTCTACCTTGATGGTTCTTATAAATTGAATAAGCAGGTTAGTGCAGTAGTCCAGTCTTGCTTCTTTCAGTTAAGACAGCTAGCCAAGGTAAAGCCATACCTCCCGGCTAACGTCTTTGAATGTGTTATTCACCTTGTCCTTACTTGCAGATTGAACTACTGCAATTCATTGTATTTTGGTCTCGACCAGGCCTCCATTCATCGTCTTCAGATGGTCCAAAATGCAGCTGCTCGCCTGCTAACTGGTACCAAACGGAGAGAGCATATAACCCCAGTTTTAGCTTCTCTACACTGGCTTCCTGTCTCCTACAGGATCCAATTTAAACTTTTACTTTTTGTTTTTAAGTCGCTTAACGCCTGAGCCCCTTCTTACCTGTCTGAGCTCCCTTCTGTTTATGCTCCAGGAAAAACCATGAGATCTAGCTCAAAATCAATGATGTCCATCCCACGGACTGATCTCAAATCTCGTGGTGATAGAGCCTTCTCTGTGGCAGGTCACAGACTTTGGAATAGTCTTCCCCTAAATATTAGATCTGCACAAACACTTGATCAATTTAAATGACTACTAAAGGCACATTTTTATGCCCTGGCTTTTAACGCACTATGACCCAAGCATTTTGGTCTTATTTAGTAGTCTAAGTTATTGTTTTCACTCTTTTATTGTCCTATCATTGTTTTATATTGTTATTATTGTTTTATATTGTTCCTTTTTAATGGCATTTTTATATTGTTAAGCGCTTTGTGCAGCATCGTCTGTCTGGAAATGTGCTATATAAATAAATTTGACATTGACCTTTGACCTTGACCTGAGTCCTGTGCTTGTGTGAAATAAGCCATAGTTTTTGTATTTTTAAATATTAACCCAATTTAATTGAGACAGTATTTTGTATTATTTCACTTTCAATGTGAAAAATGTTGTGAAAAAAAATAAAATGTGGTTTAGTAGACAGCATGACCCCTTTCAGACTCACCCTTGTTCGCTTCAATGTAAAATAGTACAACTGCCTTCATTAAGCTGCATCATTTAAAAATGGTATCAGACAAGGTTAACAGTTCATCTGCATATTTTAATTCAACTTCTGGAGGATGCTTTTATGAATGACTCCCTTTTCCCAAGTCAAGGTTTTAATAGAGGTCACAGGAACAGCGCTGTTGTTTTGGATGCTGGAAACATGTTTTCTTTCACTCTGCCTGAGCTCAGTGTCTCAGTAACGGCTCCGCTTCATTGGTCTTTGCAAAGGTTTTGTTTTATTCACCAAAGATAAAATAACATGCCAAAGACCAGCCAGTAAAAACACTGTAGAAATCACCAGTTAATCTTTGCATATTTGCTACTCCTCCATCGAAGGTCTCATCAATAAAATATGAATGATGAAAAAGACATGACAGATAACATAATCTGATATTAAGAACAAAACGTATTGTCTCTTATCAAGCCTATTTAATCTGGCAAGCATTAGCATTTGGCATTTGAGAAAGAAGTTACTCATGAATGTAAACGTTGAGTAAAGGGACCTCTAGTGGCTGTCAGTCCCCGTACAGGTAAACACTGCATTTGTTTTAATGAAAAGTAAGAGCTTAGAATTTATGTTTAAAACCAGGGAAACCAATATAAACAGGTTTATGACTTAAAAATAAACTTCAAAATAACCTTATCAGAAAGACTTTAAAACCCCCCAAAAACATCAAAAGACTGGCTTCTAATCACCGATGTTACTTAAATGCAATCTTTGGCCTGAATCTAGTTCTGCATGACACTAAAATCAAGAGGTTTTATCCTGTGCACAGTGCTACGCCCACTCAGCATATTCACATTTGTTACAAGAATAATCTGTTAAAAGCCAGATATTATTCTTACAATTATGGCTTTTTTTAAGAGCATTAAAGTTATATAAAAAATTAACAGTGTAAATGCAAATTCCTTGCTGACAGTTTAACCAAAAGGCATTTCCACTGGAAATTTTCCGACAAATTGGCCGACATATCCTCAGCATAACCATGTATAATATCCACAAAACTTTATATACACACAATACGGTAATATTATGTTGAAGCACAGTACGGCTGTGTCCCATTTCAGGGTCTGCACGCTTGAAGTACGCGCACTACGCGTACTACGTACGTGCGTACTATAAGTACAGCGAAGAGTGCGGAGTGAGACGTGTGAAATGGGACGGGGAAATCGACGGCGCATTTGGAGTATGCATTTGAAGTATGCATTTGAAGTACACTTCGAATTGGGACAGCCGTCGTCGCGTGGCGGTGACGTAATCGCACTTGAAATGCGTGCTTCAAGCGTGCAGACCCTGAATTGGGACACAGCATACGTATCACTCCGCGAGGCTCCTTCCTACGATAGCCGCAATGCTCCGACAATCCATCAAGTGGTGCGGGTTCGTAGCTTAGCAAAGTCGTACTAAAACATTTGACAGATTTTCGAGCGATATATATATATATATATATATATATATATATATATATATATATATATATATATATATATATATATATATATATATATATATATATATATATATATATATATATATATATATATATATATATACACACACACACACATACATATACACACACACACACATACATATACACACACACACATACATATACACACACATACATATACACACACATACATATATATATATATATATATATATATATATATATATATATATATATATATATATATATATATATATATACACACACACATATATATATATATATATGTGTGTGTGTGTGTGTGTGTGTGTGTGTGTGTATATATATATACACACACACACACACACACATATATATATATACACACATATATAAAACCCATCTCCATAGAGACTGTGTCAGCTTCCAAAAAGACAAAAAACAAACTAAAAACCAGCAACAAACAACTTAAACATTTA